>NC_139957.1:36109025-36439453 GCF_963454915.1 Gymnoscopelus microlampas
GCCTAGCGTGTTCTTGTGTCAACGCGACATAATTACACGCTCTCCAACGGTCATCCTTGACGGGCGCTATATACAGCATGTGCTCGTATTGATGTGATTGGCTCTGGGCCATCGGATCTGGGCTCCGCTCTCTGTGTTATTTGACATTTGACCTCGGGCCAGTGATGAGGCTTCCCGCCGCTGCGGTCTGACCTGCGTGGAAATGACGTTCAACAGGGCTGTGTTGATGAAGAGAGTCTTCCTCTGTTAACAGCTGCTCGTTTTTAGAAGGTTACGCACGGACACACACCACACACGCTGCGCGCGGAGCGCGCGAGCGCTGCGAGCACACGCACATGCACACACACAGACAAACACACGCTGAGTGTGAAAGTGTTTACTGCAGGGTAACCACGAACTGTGTGTGTGTGTGTGTGTGTGTGTGCGTGTGTGTGCGTGTATGTGCGGGTGTTGTGTGCGTTGTGTGTGTGTGTGTGTGTGTGTGTGTGTGTGTGCGTGCTGACCACCTACTGCGTACTGCAGAAGCCCCGCAGTCGTCCCAGCTGCCTCTGCATTTGCAGAAGACTGGGGGATACTGCAGTTGTCATAGGAAATAAATGCAATTAACAAGAATATGATTTGGTTGCTGTCACGTGCTCTTGCCTCTTGCTTTATTTTATCTGTGTATTTGTGCATGGGTGTGTGTGTGCGCGCACACGCATGTATGTGAGTGTTTTTGTGTGTCGGTGTGTGTGTACAGTACATGTGTCTATGTAGGCCGTAAGGATGTTGGCGTTTCGTATTATTCCTCACATGTTTTCCATCCATGCAGTCAGAACAGCAGTTCTTTTGCTCGTAGCGTATTACGAGCAAATACATGTACTTCAATATAAAGGCACGGCTCTGGTCTAATTGAATCTATCCTGTCGGTGCGACATCACATTTCTATCTTGTCTCCTCGGATCTGCTAGAGGAGAAGCAGAGAAATAAGAGGAACATCTGCAAAGAGTCCTTCATAATTATATCTGAAGAAGATGTGGGAGAGGGGAGGATGAAGGAGAGATAAAGGAATAAGACGGAGGGGGGCGATAGAGAGAGAGAGAGAGAGAGGGTGGGGGGGGGGAGAAGAGAGGGATGGGAGGACGGGGGGACGGGGGGTTCTGACTGTGAAATGACTGCCAGATTTCTATTTGTGCGTCTTGAAAGGCCTGTGTCTTTGCCGCTGCATATGGGATGTGGGATGAGAGCTCTGGCAAATCAAAGGCACGCTGGATAAAGATCTCTGGAAGCCCCAGCTAGTAAACAGGCCCATAAAAGCGGCTTGCGGGGTGGAGCGTCAAACTAGGACTTGAACGTCTGCCCACCTCCAATAAAGCCACGGCTTCTGCAGCCGTCGGTTCCAGCGCCGCGCGGCTCGGTGTGGCCCAGCGTGGCGCGCCACAGTGCGCGGCAGGGGTTGGTGGCACGGCTGTCGGTGGTTTTGGAGACTCAGTGTTTGTATCTCATCCGCTGTTCTCGGGCCCTTCCACCATCCATCAATGTCTTCTGTGTGTTTCCTCTTTTATTTATTTATTTATTCATTTATTTGTTCTTATTTGTCGATATTAGGCTACTCTCTTTTCTTCTTTATCATCCACTCTTGTCTGCTTTTCTCCTTTTCTATTTTCAACCATTTTATATGTTTTACACTTTATTTAACTTTTCCTTTTCTTCATTTGTAAACCGATATGTAGTTTTTTTTTGTCTGGAACTGCTCTTTTCTTCAACAGCATAGTAAAAAAAAACTTACAAAAATAGCAAATATTTGCTGATCTGCAAACTCACAAAGCGACACGTTGTGAGCTTGTTGATCGGCTATTTTCGCTACTCGTCGCATGACGATTTATATATAGGGCCTAAGTGGTTAATAGTAAGGCCTCATCTCTAACCCTCTCCGACCAAGCGCCTGAGTCAGCGGGTCTGCTCCATCTCTGTGGCTGCTCTTATTTTTGCACTTTATCGCTGCCAACCATCGCTGCACAGTGGGTTTTTTTCTGCGTCAAGGATGTAAGTGTTTGTGACATTGTGGCTAGAGGGGGTGGAGGTGTTGAGGCTAAAGTATTTCATTTGAAACAGCTCAAACCCGGTAGCATTCTATATAGGCTCTATACCCCTCCCACCGTTCGCCCCGAGAAGGAAAGGGAAGAGAGAAAAAAAAACAGGCCTAAAAGAAATAGGAAAACATGGCTTTGCGCTTTGCGGTGGGCGAGGCTTCACGCTGTGTGGCATTTGTGTGTTGTTGTTTTCCACTTTGGCGAGCAAAGTACCTCGCCACAGAAACACCCCTCACCTTAGCATGGGTCATGGTAAACACTCTACACACTGTGGTCAAGTTCTATACGGTCAGCAGAGCAGCATGATTGAGCTCTCCATCACCACAGAGCTTACATGTTCATTTTTGTCTGGTGCACTGCTAGCTACTTAATAGAAAAACAGAGTGACATTTGTTGTTTTGCAGGATGATAACTCAGTGGTCTCAAACCTTTTCACGTCAAGGACCCCCAAAATGATATGTATTTGGCTGCGGACCCCCCAACTCAAAAATATTTTGTGCCAGGGACCTCCAAGAATATGTTTGAGTTAAAAATGTTGAAAATTCTAAGATTTGCACAACCTTTCACGATCTACAAGCTCATAGCGCGGCACGAAGTGACGCGCCATGAGCTTGTAGATCTGCTATGTTTGAATAACCAAAGTATAAAATATGGTTAAAGTGGTTAAAATGATTGTGACGCTACATTAACTAATTTAGCTGGGGATCCCCTGGTAAACCCCCAAGGACCCCTGGGGGTCCCCAGACCCCACATTGAGAACCAATGAACTATGGGATAACATTTCTTTATGAATACATATGGATACGGTAGTTTGTTTAACACTAATTATTCTGCTCCCAAACTGATCATTAATGGTCAAGTACAGTAAATCTCAATCTGTGGGCCAGGATCTGCGGATGGGTCGTACGTGAGGCCATTGCAAGTGGGCCCCCAAATAATTGGTAAAAATACCAAGATTTGTATGATAATATAACATATATATATTATAACATATAATATAACATATAACAATATAAAAAATAATTGATGTAAAAAAAAGTCATGGTATGTGTTTTCTTTGTGATACCGATACGAGACCTGGAACTGTGTCATTTTTAGATTTGAGCTAAAAAGCATTATTTTACACTTTGGGCTATTCAAAAATAGCAGATATACAAGCTCATAGCGCGGCACCGAGTGCCGCGCTACGAGCTTGTAGATCTGCTATTTTTGAAAAATCGTGAAAATGTGTGCAAATCTTTGAATATATATATTTTTAAAACAACATTTGTAACTGAAATCTTTGCTTCTGGGGGTCCCTGGCACAACATATTTTGATGGGGGTCCGCGGCCAAATACATATAATTTTGGGGGTCCTTGACATGAAAACGATTGAGCATCACTGATATAGAAACATACATTTTTCATAAAACTGTTGAGATTTAGGAGACATGTAGAATCGGCTTCAGGTCTCAATGGGTTAAAGTATTCTACGTTGGTTCCATATTGATCCAAGCTGGAACACAATCGATTGATTGATCATTACAATAAACATGCTCTGAAAATGCACGCGGCCCACCCATCTGACCACTTGACCCGGCAGCCAATAGGTGGTGAGATCAGTGGGCCAAGAACACCTTGGAGATTTTCAGTGGGCCCTGACTGACCCAGAAAAGGGTGGGAACTGTTCGTCTAGTAAAGTGAAGCACTGGTTGGAGTTGTTTCCAATGCTTTTTTAGTTTTTTTTTTCTATTTCTTTAACTCATGCTATAATATACACCTCACACATGATTTAGAATGATGAACTTGTTCAGGATCTCTCTCTCTCTCTCTCTCTCTCTCTCTCTCTCTCTCTCTCTCTCTCTCTCTCTCTCTCTCTCTCTCTCTCTGTCTCTCTCTCTCTCTCTCTCTCTCTCTCTCTCTCTCTCTCTCTCTCTCTCTCTCTCTCTCTCTCTCTCTCCAGATTCTCTCAACAGGAGAAAGCATCTTCTAAATCTAAAACAAAGAGCAGTCTGTGTGCAAAGTAGACAGAGCAGTGCCCCCTAGTGGTGCTGTGTTTCACAGAAGCCCCCTGAACACACGGCTCCCCGGCTATAGTCTGGAAAGCCACAGTAGGCTACTGACAAAGACACATACAGCAGCTTGTCCTCCCCCCCCGTCCCCCGTCCCCCCCCCCCCAAAAAAAAGAAAGAAGAAAAAAGAAAAACGATTCCTACCACAGTCTGTGGAATGTTTATCAGCGGTGAACATGCTGCCCTGGAACCATGTGGTGTGGTTTCACCACTCTGGGTGCATGAGAGGTGAACCGAAGGTGTAGTTGTGTAGTAGGAGACCTAATGGGTGGGTGTGAAAACATTACTGTATGTTGCCTTGGAGTTGAAAGTTTTGCGCTTCCTTGGTAAACCTCCACCCAATGCACCCATACACATAATGACAATTAACTATGTTAAGCAGCCGCGTCCCTATTTTGAGCATTTCGTCATAGGCGTAAATGTGACGACATTTTCACCAAATACCACATTTTTGCAAGACACGACACCATCATACTACAAAATATAATGCGTCTTTAATTGGTTAATTGATACACTAACGTTTTAGTAGTTCTGAGCACTGAGGGTAGTTCTGAGTTTTTTTCTGCACCACACAGCTACACACACATACACACACACACACACACACACACACACACACATAGTCTCTCGCACACGCACACACACGCACGCAGACTCACACACATGGCCTCTCGGTCTCCGTCAGCAAGTGGGGTGGAGGGGTGGGGGTGGGGGGTGTCGGGGCTCCATTGCCCTCGTTAATAGTTTAACGACCATCTCCGTAGTAGGCCTCGTTAACTTCTCCTCAGGACAAATTAGGAGGTGTTACGTAGGTCAAAGGTGATTCCGCTGCTCCAAGGCTGCACGCCGCTTCCCTAATTCACGGCACATGTCCACATTGTCCACAACCCTGAGGGGGGGAAAAAAGGTGTTTGCCATGCAGCCCAAAGCTAAACAGCAGACTTTAGCTCGTCCTGGACTGAGTCAGCAGCACTGTCTGTGACTAACTGGGAGTTTTGGCTTTCGGGCCAATCAGACATCGGTCTCTATGCTGTGCAAAGGCCATGCTCACCAAATATACAGTGTGTTATGATAAGATACAGGTGGCTGCTTAAAAAGGCCTTCAGTCAAGAGTTTTTTTGTTTTTTTTTTATGCTGAATGCGGCAGTATGGGGGGGATTTACTGTGATGACCGAGCAGCTTTTAATCTGTCTGAAGAGTAAAGGGCAAGGTTAGAAGTGTGGCATTACACAGCCAACGAGTGGAGGGAGTATGTTATAGTAGCAGATGTAGGCATGCTGGTGTGTGTGTGTGTGTGTGTATGTGGTGGGGGGGCAGGTGATGCATGGACCAAAGAGAAATAACGAGAGAGAGAGAGAGAGAGAGAGAGAGAGAGAGAGAGAGAGAGAGAGAGAGAGAGAGAGAGAGAGAGAGAGAGAGAGAGAGAGAGAGAGAGAGAGAGAGAGAGAGAGAGAGAGAGAGAGAGAGAGAGAGAGAGAGAGAGAGAGAGAGAGAGAGAGAGAGAGAGAGAGAGAGAGAGGGGTCCTGGTCCAATGCCACGGGCTCCAGATTTATACCCGAGTATTTTTACCCCATGTATAATTTATATGTGAAATTATTCCGTGTGCTATGTGGTATTTAAATATTCCCCGTGCACCCGACACACACCAGATGTTTCATCAAAAGCAGCATTGTCTGAGCAAAGAAAAGAGTAATATCGCTCATTAAAGAATTAGAGGCTCACTCCGTGACCCTGCCTTTGCTAAGTGGTCGAAGCACTTTCACTTTTAAAGACACTTTTATTGATTAAGTTTACATTGATAAATTGTGCATTAAAATCCGCCGGGTTCTGAAGCTAGCCGATATGAATCAAATTAAGCGCACAGTCGCTGCCTTATTGAGCCGAATCCCGGTGAAACGCGAGACCACCGGATAGGACTCATGTAACAACCCCCCTGTACCTTTTGGCCTAAATACACTTGTTTATTTTGGTCTGGAACCCGTGATTTCTCGAGCGTTAGTGTAAATTACATGTCGCCACCATTAAATATTAAACCCAATCGAGGATTAATAATTGATGCCATCACTTCTTATGCAACGGTGGGCGACGTGGACCCCCCCCCCCCCACCACCACCACCAAGACCACCACCTCCACCACACACCCCACCACCACCTGCATTAGTCCGTTCTTGAGGTTAGAGCTTCTAACCAACATTCCCACCCTTTTGTTTTTATCCGGCCTGATGGATGATCGCAGGAAGTTCGTAAAAAGAAGACCCCCCCCCACCCCACCAGAACCGTATGGTCTTGGGCAGGAGGATGGCCGAGTGCTGAGTGGATCTAAAGTGCTTCTTCAACCACAACTAAGTATGTTCTGTGGACCTGAGGACACTCAAGCTGTGGGCAGGATGGGCATAATGATTGGTTAGGTGGAGCGAAAAGACGAACGTGTGTGTGTGTGGGGGGGGGGGGCGGCTATTAGGCCAAATGTCCCCACAAGTATAGTAGAATTTGAGAAATAGACATTGTGAGGACCATGATCTTGGTCTTCACAAGAGAAATGGTTGTCTTATGGTTCAAAAATTATGTTTAGAGTTTTTTGAGATTCCGGTTGGGATTGGCTATTGTTGGGGCGCAACACCCGTGCATAACTATAACTCAGGCTTTATAGGTTTAGAATTTAAAATTGGGTAAAAAAAAGGGTAAATAGTACATCAAATTGCCATCCTAAGATGTTGCTGTCCTCACGAGTATAGTATAATACCAACGTGTGTGTGTGTGTGTGTGTGTGTGTGTGTGTGTGTGTGTGTGTGTGTGTGTGTGTGTGTGTGTGTGTGTGTGTGTGTGTGTGTGTGTGTGTGTGTGTGTGTGTGTGTGTGTGTGTGTGTGTGTGTGTGTGTGTGTGTGTGTGTGTGTGTGTGTGTGTGTTTGCGCACGCACAATGAGTGGTACAGGGTAGGTTACCCACACGGCTCAGCCTCAGCCTGTGAGCTGCTCCCTCTGACCCCAGAAGTGGTGTGTGTGTGTGTTTGGGGCTCTGCTATGTGAGATTAGCTGCCACTTCAGACGTTTATTCAATAGATGGACGCCCGTAATTATTGTGACGATAAAAAAGCTCCAAAGTAACCACTCTGAGCTCTAATGGAATTCGACGACGAATACGACTCCCTGGGCGACTCCCGAGCAACGTAATGAGCAGCGTCAAGCTCAGACATAACACAAGATACTTGTTTTCACACACACTAAAGAAAAGAAAATTAGGAACTTGGAATGTTTGAAATTAGCACAAAGTAAATCGTTGCTGTCGGGCAGAAATATCTCATCTCCATATTTTTACTTTTTGTGTTTTTTTTCTCCGTAAATTAACGCAACACCCTACTTGATCATACTACTGCGTCACACAAAAGTATCAAACATAGCATATCCACAAGCTCGAAACGCGGCGCTTGATCAAGCTCGTCGATCTGCTATTTTTGCCAATTTGAATCCTGAAAAGTAACAGTTCTGGACACACGTTTGAGGTTTCCACCCGACAGAGACAAATTTATCGATGAGGGCGCATGCATCTGACAGATATTTGCAGAAGGTTTCTTGACGTACTGTATGTTTTCCCACGACTATTCAAACTTATCAGGTAAATGACATGCAACACAGCAGTGGTGGAAAGTAACTAAGTACATTTACTCAAGTGCGGTTCTTAAGCACAATGTTGAGGTAGTTCTGTCCAAGTATTGTATGTTTTAATCCACTACAATGATTTGATAGCTTTAGTTACAGATTTTGATTATTAATACAAAACATACATTAAAATGATAAATGATTATGGATCATTCAAGGTTACAGCGCCGTAGGAAGCCATTCCCAGTTGGGGGGGATATATTTGTACCGGCCCACATGCACGAGCGACACACATGCACACGGCCAGTGCGCGCGCGCGAGATTTTTTTCCGCGGTTATTCCCCTTTTATTTCGCGGTTATTCCCCTTTTATTTCTGTTTTTTGCTCTTCCACCTTCAAGCACCTCACACAGCTGATCGTGAGGCTTTTTTTTCCTCCTCTTTTTCCCCGTGGCCTCGCGGCCCAAATACCGGTTCACGGCCCACGCGAGGCCGCTCCGCGGCCCACGGGGGAGGAATCCCCCCCGCCCCCCCCCCGTTCCTACAGCCCTGCAAGGTTAAAGTAAATGATAACGTAATTAAAATCAGTCCCACCAGCTTTACCACCTTTACCAACGTTAAACACATTAATGCATTACTAACAGTCCAATTATATATTGTGAAATGGGATATTCTGCAACCTTTGGTACTGTAAGAATGTTTGACCATACTTTTGTACTTTTGCTCAAGTAAAATGTTGAATGCAGGACGTTTACTTTTAACAGAGTATTTCTCCATTGTTGCTACTTTTACTTAACCCAATAGAACCGAGAAAGAATCTGTGTTATTTTAGATTTTAGCGTTGGCTATTCAAAAATAGCAGATATACAAGCTCATAGCACGTCACTTTGTTGCCGCACTGTGAGCTTGTACATCTGCTATTTTTGAACATTTTTGAAAGATTTTTAAAGTGTGGGAACTACTTATTTAGAAGGCATTTGTAGAATCGGCCTCAGATCTTAATGGGCAAGTAAAAATACTTCCATCACTGCAACACAGACAGCGTCTCTTGCATTTTAAGAGGCTGTAAAAGGTTCCCTCATGTAGTTCAACTGTCTCTTTGCAGCACTCTGAGCTTCCCTTGACAATAATCAATAACGCTTAATAACCTATAATCAGGTCTGGCCAAGTCAGGGGTGATGGTGACTGATAGGCCTCCCCTGTCCTCCTCTGACGGTTGCTCCTACCAACACTAATGCACAGAATGACCGACTGTTTATTACAAATAACGAAATAAATAAATGAATAAGGGCGCACTTGGAATGGGTCAATCAATAATGATAATGCTCTCTTTGTCGCACAGGTCCAGGAGGTACATAAATACGAGACATAGCCATTCTTCCAAAGATGCCGAATAATACAAGAGAGATATGTAGAGAATAAAAATACTACAATTTTCACGTATTTGTTTGGCTCACATCACAACAGAAAAACAAACGTTTTGGCAAAGAGCCTTGGTCAGAGCATTTAAAGCACACAGATTAGGGTTAGGCTGAGTTGGGGGGGAGGCTCTTCTACATAGGTGAGCTTGTAGATCCAAAAAATCAGGAATATTTTGAATATTTTGGAACATTTTACACAAATCTTATATGGGGTCTCCTTCACAAAATATTTCCAGATAAGGGGTCGCGAACAAATACATATTAATTTGGGGGTCCTTGACATGAAAATGTTTGAGAACCACTGGTTTAAACAACATTTAGTAAGCAAGTCCATTTAAGAAACAAGCCCAAAAACCACAACCCGTAACAACCAATATTTACAAGCCACTTTACAGAAAAAGAAGCCCAAAGTCGCTTATAATAAGCGGACATGGCAACACTGGTCAATACTGAATCTTGTACAAAGTGATGGTGAAAAGGTGAAACATTTCGCTGCTTTATTAACAGATCGTTTCTTTAAATAACAACAAAACATATTTCAGTAAATAGCCTATATGGGTATTCTACAGTGGATGACTAGGTACTTTAAAATAACAACAAAATGTATTTCACTAGCCTATATGGGTATCCTCCAGTAGATGACTAGGTACTTTAAAACCTGATGACCAGGAAGTCAGCTAACCATAGGTTTTCTGTGTCAAGTTTTTCAACATTTTATTCCTGGAAGTATGTTAGAAAGAACAGTAATGGGGTTCCATTTTTCCTCTTTGGACTGAGGTGGCCCTGCCTCTCAATAGAGGGCCATTTGACATGAACCAAAAACACTTTGATTCTGGCTGCTGAATGGCCCTTTTCAGAAGACACACTCACTTAAAAAAAAACTAGCGAGGACGACAGATATATAAAAGCGGCTCTTCAGGCCTCAGAAAATATTTTGGGAAACCGAAATAGCCTGGCACTTCTGAGAGAGACAGGGGGAGAGAGAGAGAGGGAAAGAGAGGGAGAGAGAGAGAATGACACATTTTTTCAATATAACTGGAAGGGCAGCAGGCAGTATATCTGCCTGTTGAAATCTCATTGGACGGAGAAAATATTTATTTTTTTCCCCCTCAGCCACAACTTAGAAACCCAAAGAATCTACTGTCGTCCGTCTGATGGTCCAGTGTTGCAGCCCGCCGCCTGGGTGGGGTGGGGTGGGCTGTGGGGGGGGGCTGTGGATGGTGGATCTAAAAGTGTATGAGGTTTCTTCAGGTCCTGGTGGTCAGACACACCGAGGCTGTCCTGTCCTGTCCTGTGCTGGCCCGGCCCAGCCCGACCCGACCTGCAACCAAGACTAGGAGAGAGAGAGAGAGAGAGAGAGAGAGAGAGAGAGACGCCCCGACGTCTACCCGTCTCTGTCAAAATATTTATTCCGCTTGAGCAGTGGGGGCTTCAGTGTGTGTGTACCTGTTTGTGTTTGTGCATATATGTTTATGAGGATGGTCAGTGGGACTTGTGGCACTCCATGTGTGGGCATGACCCAACCCATCCTGCCACCCTCCAGCAACACACACACACACACACACACACACACACACACACACACACACACACACACACACACACACACACACACACACACACACACACACACACACACACACACACACACACACACACACACACAGAGTCGCATCTCACTTTCTCTGGACTGGTGTCGATCCGTGACTCGCACATTCACGCATGTAAACACGCACACACACACACACACGCACACGCACACGCACACACACACACACACACACACACACACACACACACACACACACACACACACACACACACACACAGACACACACATCAGAACCGGACCACCCAGGCGAGTGGGGAACCATGAGAAGGCCACTTTATGCTCCAGACAGCCCCGTCCAACCACAGTGGCGCCCCTCTAACACCCATGCAGCCACTATTAGCCACAGGCCGTGTGTGTGTGTGTGTGTGTGTGTGTGTGTGTGTGTGTGTGTGTGTGTGTGTGTGTGTGTGTGTGTGTGTGTGTGTGTGTGTGTGTGTGTGTGTGTGTGTGTGTGTGTGTGTGTGTGTGTGTGTGTGTGTGTGTGTGTCTGTGTCTGTGTCTGTGTGCGTGT
Organism: Gymnoscopelus microlampas; assembly: GCF_963454915.1. Taxonomy (NCBI): domain Eukaryota; kingdom Metazoa; phylum Chordata; class Actinopteri; order Myctophiformes; family Myctophidae; genus Gymnoscopelus; species Gymnoscopelus microlampas. The sequence continues at coordinate 36,120,290 of NC_139957.1, forward strand.
GCGTGGCTGCGTGCACGCATTTATGCCTATAATGCACATGGACAAGGTAGATCATAGAAAAAAAACTAATGATACAGTTAAATGCTGCATCTGACATTCATCAATCCAGTGCTTATTAGCACACGCTTATGAGGTAACATTACTTCAGTCTTTCATCACTATGGTCACGCCAGCGAGGGTCCACCACTTACACTAAGTCACTGTCGGGCAGAAACCTTATATATCCATTTTCAATATATATATATATATATATTTGCAAATTAATGCCCTACAACAGTGTTGCGCAGAAAGTAGTGCAAATACTGTAGCTGATCTAAAAGCTCACAATGTGTCACGATGCCACACATTGTGAGCTTGTAGATCAGCTATTTTTTGCTATCTTAGAAAATGTTTGAAAGTGAAGGTGTTTAAGTCTATTTGTGGATTTTATAAATATGTAAGCGATCCAAAATGTTAACAAGAGCTTATGACTAAATAATAACTACATTGGCTCCATTGGAACACATGCTTCAGGCTTTCCATTTCCTCAAAAGTAACGGTTTTGGACATACAAGGTTTCTGCCCGACAGCGACAACTAGTACGATCATCATTAGCCGCATGCAGAACGTTTATTGCGCTAGCGTGTGCTGATGGGAGCTGATGGGTCAAAGTGGTGACATTTATCCTGTGTGTTTGTGTCAAAGTGGTGACATTTATCCTGTGTGTTTGTGGCGGGGCTGGTGGTCGGGTTTTGGGATTTGTCGTGTCGACCGCCCGGCTTTGCTGTATCTCTCTCTGTAGACCATCACCACACCAGGATGGAAATTACCAGGGACAAATTAGCCACACATGTTGAATAATGGTTACAACAATTGATTGGGCACAGCTTGCAGCACTGCCTTGTGTGTGTGTGTGTGTGTGTGTGTGTGTGTGTGTGTGTGTGTGCGCGTGTGCGTGCGTGCGTGTGTATGTGTGCATGCACATGTGCACACGCACGTGCACTGAATGGAAATGGTGTCAAATAACACTAAAAGTGTCTATTTGGCTCGTAATAATAGGGGAACCTATCTTAAAGGTGCTATATACTAAGAACCAATAAAGTTACCTAAACTAACCTGAAACACTGGTATAGAGAACCTCTACAGAACCGCAGGGGCTGAATGGGTTCTTCGTATGACAGCGGTGCTAGTAGTGCTACTCTATACAGTATAGCACCTCGAACCATCCCAAATAACCACTTTTTTGTGTGATAGTCTGTGTGATTGCGAGTGTGCATTTCTGTGTTTACACCGGATGTGTGTGTTCGTGCATGCATCTCCTGCGGTGGCTCTCCTTGCCAGCGTGCATGTGATATTCTGTACGCTCATTTGTTTTCTATTGTCAGTAATGATATTACAGTATCATGTCAAGTGTCAATTCTCTGTCAATGATCAGAGGGCTGTTCAGCCTTAGTCCAGCGGGGGGGGGGGGGGTCCTGCATAACAAAACAACAAGAAGTCGTGACATTCCTGACATGGGAGGGATTGGGGAGACGTGTGCAGGATTGAACCAAACCGTTGTGGAGAAGCTTGAGTCATCGTCTGTGAAGCTTTTCCAGTGGAGCCTCCCACTGTGCTGCTGCTCACATGCCAGGACAGCCAACGCACCTTTTGATTGATGACCCGTTCTATTGTCAGCTCTTGTGCGTCTGGGATCTGATATAGTATGTACTGTACGCTTTGTTTTCACCACCACAGAGGAAGTTGGCCTCACTACACCACTGTTTCCCAGACAGTGGGTCGGGACCCATTTGTGGGGTCGCGGATCCATTTTCGTGGGTCGCGAGTGAATATCCTTTTATTTTTTGAGGCCTGCATTTTGTCATTAATTATTAGATTATTATTAGATTAAGAGTTTCTAAAGATTTCCACAAAAATTCTAAAATCTTCTTAAGTTGAAATCAAATTCAAACATTTTTCAAAAAGAATTTCATGAATACAATAAAAATAAATTCCCCAAAAAAAAACAAATGTTTAAGAAGTAGTGAAAATAGCAGATCTGCAAGCTTGCAACGCGGCGCGAAGTGAGCTGTAGATCTGTTATTTTCACTAGTTTGGGTCCAGGGCAAACATCTGATTTATCTTTGGGTCTTGAGCTAAAAGGTTTTGGGAACCACTGCACTATACTGTATACGTTGGTGAGCAACGTTAGTGTGTTGATGTCGTAGCTCCGTCGAGCACTGTGAAAATCAAGACTAGGTGACTTCCACCTGCGCTCAGGACACGCAGTCGATGTGTGTTGTTGTAATGCTCATAAGGATGGGCAGTTTATGTTAACCACTTGAGCCCGCTATATACTACGTCGTACAACAAATGGCAAAGATATGCTTGTCGTGATGTGTTATGAGCTGAAGATCTGTTATTTTAGCTATATTTAAACAAAACAAAAAAGAAACATGTTGGGACATTTTTGGAAGTGTTTTGACAATTATTTTTAATCGTTTATTAAGAAATTGCTGAAAATTCTTTAACAAATTAGGACTTCTTTTTTTTATTTGCCCAAAATCTGGACACCATGGTTAATGTGGTTATAAGCAGAATGTGCAGAGGTATAGAAAAACTGTACAGTAGCAAAGATCGAAGAGAAAAGGTAGAAAGAAAGAGAGAGAATGATTGAAAGAGAGTGTGTGTCAAGTGTCAACATTATGAGACACCTCTTTTATTTCAAGATTTTTGTTTCGTGTTCTACTTAGACAGGAGGACAGCGTAGAGAGACAGGAAGTGGAGTGAGGGCGGAGAGAGGGAAAGATGAGAAACACAGGTTTCGAACCTTGGACGCCGCCATAACCACCCCACCACCCCATACCACCACAATTTTGAGGATTTTTTGTCTTTACTGGAGTATTTCCACTATCATTATTTTACTTTGCAGATATAAATTATTATATTATGAAACATACATTTTCCACTTTAGCCTACCTAGGCTATTTGAAAATAGCCGATCTACACGCTTGATGCGACGCGTTGTGAGCTTGTAGATCTGCTATTTTCAAACATTTTACTACTTTTACTTTTGGTACTTTAAGTATATTTTGATGCCAATACCTTTATACTGTTACTCAAGTAACATTTTGAACACCGGCCTTTTACTTGTAACAGAGTATTTTTATATTGTGGTATTGCTACTTTTACTTAAGTAAAATATCTGAGTACTTTTTCCACCACTGCCCCACACCACCAGACACTACTATAACAGAGACACAGTGCCATCGCCATGGCAGCAGACGCCATGGCAGCAGACACCAAGGCTGCGCGGATGAAGCCACCGGTGTGGACTGTCCATTCAGGGAAGGCAGCCCTTCCTCCTTTATTTGTTTTTCCTTCCCGCCGCAGTCCGATTGGCCGGCAGAGGTGTGCGGCCAGTGAGCTTCCCTCTCCAGGGCCCGATGACAGATCTAAAGGATAGTTCCCTATCCCCCTTGTTACAAATAACTTCCTCTGACATGTTTGGGCACGTTGACAATGTTTTGAGTGAAAACAGCTTTCGGCGCTGGCCGGGATACAAGCTTTCAACCCCTAGGGTGGGCTACCTCTGCAATTGCTGTTTTATCCCTCCGTCAGAAGAGAGACAGAGAGAGAGAAGGAAGAGAGAGAGGGGGAGAGAGAGAGAGAGAGATAGAGGGAGAGAGAGAGAGAGAGAGAGAGAGAGAGAGAGAGAGAGGGGGGGAGAGAGAGAGAGAGAGAGAGAGAGAGATATTCTACGCAGGGCTGGGATTAAGGACTTGTCGTGACAGTGAAGAGCCAGAAATAAAAACAGTCTGGACTGAAAAGTCTTCTGGCTTTGTATCGTGACAGGCCTGCGTTCTCTCTCTCTCTCTCTCTCTCTCTCTCTCTCTCTCTCTCTCTCTCTCTCTCTCTCTCTCTCTCTCTCTCTCTCTCTCTCTCTCTCTCCCACTCTGTGTCAGTCCTGTAAAGACAGAGTATGGGGAAGTCAAGAGCCAGCAGAGAGGTGTGCCATTGTTGACACAGACGGTGAAGAATGCCTTAACGGCGTCCTCGGTCCTCCGTTGCTCTGGCGACTGGATACAGTCCTGTGGCGTGGTTCTGTGTGTGTGTGTGTGTGTGTGTGTGTGTGTGTGTGTGTGTGTGTGTGTGTGTGTGTGTGTGTGTGTGTGTGTGTGTGTGTGTGTGTGTGTTCAGAGGCGGGTCCAGGTTGTTGCATGTGAATGCTGTCGGGCATTGTGTGTCAGTGCTCCGTCCCGCAGGTCGGAAACCACCGAGGAGAACATATTTAACTTATTTTGTATAATACCACAGAACCCACTCATTAATACCACTTAAGGCCTACATACTTATTTATATGAGGGACAGTGAAAATATCCAATCTACGAGCTAAACGTGAGCTTGTAGATGAACATATTGTTGTTGAACATACTGGAAAGGGCTTTATTTGTTTTTATTTTTTACCTTTTTGGACATTTTGGAACATTTCTGAACGTCTGACATCCAAATCTACAGACGCCTGGTTTAGTATTTATCACTGATTCCTGACTCTGACCCCCCCCCCACCCCAGCCCCTCACCCATCCTCTACATGGGTCGTCCTTTGGGGCGAGTCTCCCTGATCAGACCTGGTGTGTTTTTCTCAATTGCCTAATCAGAGGAGATGGTGGAATCAATGATCTGGATGGATCCTAACAGGAATCTGAAATGAAAACCCAGCCTGAGGATCAATTGTGTGTGTGCGTGCGTGTGTGTGTGTGTGTGTGTGTGTGTGTGTGTGTGTGTGTGTGTGTGTGTGTGTGTGTGTGTGTGTGTGTGTGTGTGTGTGTGTGTGTGTGTGTGTGTGTGTGTGTGTGTGTGTGCTCGCGTGCGTGCGTGCGTGCGTGCGTGCGTGCGTGCGTGCGTGCGTGCGTGCGTGCGTGCGTGTGTGTGTGCGTGTGTGTGTGCGCGTGTGCTTGTGTGGGGTTGAGGAGCTTCGACCTTCCTTATTAGGACAACAACACATTTTGGTATTGGATCACTTTTGGGAAATGTTTGGTGGGGGTGGTGTGTGTGTACACACCACGCACACGCGCCCACGTTAATTAGAAGTTGGAGGTCTGGAGGATTGAGAAGCCACCACAAAAGCCACTTCACTGAAATCAGATGGTAAAACATGGCCGGGGGCCAAACACAATCTATTTCCTATGAAAGGATAGCTGATCCTACACAATCAATCATGTGCATTTATGATAACTGATCCTATACAATCAATCATGTGCATTGTGAGGGATGAGTGAGGTGAAGGTACGTGAGCGCCCCATCGATTTAGATCAGGACAATTGAAAAGGAGACAAACGGGCAATAAAGTAGCCTTTGACGGCAAACGGGGGAGGAGGGGAGGAGGCTGACCGCCAAAACCCCCCCAACAGTCAGATAGATAAGATAAGGGGCAGGGCAGAGAGAAAGGCAGTTGGATGAGAGGTGAAAGGAAGGAACGATTCGGGAGAGGTTCGTCGTCACCGTCTCTCCCCCATCTGGTCCCCATCACCTCTCCCATGACTCCGGTGATGTCACCCCTGAGAGGAGATGGTACCAATTACAGCCTCTGTGGAAGATGTCTTCTGTACTGTGGGTCTAATGTGGCCTTTGTACCAGGTTGACGGTCTGCCGCGTTGGACCTGGACCGAGCTCCGCTCGGTGAACACGGGGACAAGAGAGGGACAGACATCGTGATCCCTATCGGCGCAGAACAGAGAGGGTCAGGCAGAGGTATAGGACAGCAGTGTAGGGACATGAACTTTGACACGACAGGCAGCAACAGTCATGAACCAACTGAGGTTTTCTGGCTTGGCGCTGCCTTTGGTTGACTGCCGGTAATTCATCTGGAAGGCAGGGTGTATGCAAGCAGTTATGTATTGATCTTATAATTGTCTTCAAAAAATAAAAGGGGGTGTGCGATTCTAAAGCCGGAGCTAAACGTCACGGCTGTTCGGCGGCGAGGATAATGGTTGTCTGGCTGGTAAAATATACCACATGACAAAGCACTTCTGTCACCTCGGGAGCAAGTCGAGCGGTGCTGGCTCTCGCTGGAGCTCCTCTTATTTCTTTATCAGGACCGGAGACGGCCCAAGCACTTTCCCAGAATCTGTCAGGGGCCCGGCAAACGCAACGCTTCATCCATCACAGGAGTTCGCTCTGCCGGCTTTTCATTTGACTGCGGAGGCCGACTTCAGAGGCCAGGCCCATTAAGTTTTCACATTCAGGTCCCAACGCCTGTCACTTGGCTCACGTCAACCCAAGCACTCTTTCACTCTCTCTCGCTCCCTTTCTCTCTCTCTATCTGTCTCTTGTTCCTCTCCCTCTTTATTCCTCTTGTGCAATCTATCTTTATTTCTCGGTTTCTCCCTCGCTGGCCCTGCGTCTCTCCATCGCATTTCTCCCTTTTAATGAGGAGCGAACTCGTTTTCAAACTGGGCGACGTGATCCCGGGGTCAGAGCTGCAAATGAAACGCACGTTTCAGACGAGAGACGAAGGAAGCAGGGATGTGCGGCCGCTGGCAAAACAAAGCTCGCTCCACAGTGTGTGCTCATGCATTCATGCCAAAGTCTGGTGTGTGCGCAAAGCCTTTCATAGTGTGACTGCAAGTTCCCAATTATGCCGCGTACGTAAACATACGGAACATCCCCATAACTGTCGGTTTAATGAACCAATCTCTCTTAAACCTCACATGCACATCAAACAAAGAGACAGAGCTCTCTCTCTCTCTCTCGCTCTTCACAGCTAAGTAGAAAATGTCGGAATCGACTCAATTGCCCATATAAATGCTATCAGGTTCCTGCTATTACTCTAACACCCCACACACGCACACACGCATGCGCGAACGCGCGCACACACACACACACACACACACACACACACACACACACACACACACACACACACACACACACACACACACACACACACACACACACACACACACACACACACACACACACACACACACACACACACACACACACACACACACACACACACACACAACCATGGCATGCAGCATGTGTCATTCTAGAGATACAGTTCAGAGGCTAACTTTGTTGACAGTTAGATTTGGTGTTGGGACAAAACCGTCTCTCTCTCTCTCTCTCTCTCTCTCTCTCTCTCTCTCTCTCTTCCGCTTCATCTTTTCCGACCATTTAGAAGCGGTTCTGGCATCACCACCAATCAATCCACAAACATTCACCCTAATAGGAATCTGATGACTGAGTGCAATTTACACTGCATTTTAGAGCTGGCTGAAATTGTAGTGTGGCTATGACTCTGTCATGATAACATTTAGCCTGACCCTGTTGTGCATGTTCCTAAACTCAAACGCTACGTTATGTCCCCAATCACTGTATAGATACCATAACATAAATAAACCACTTTATTTGAGTCAACTTTCTCTATTGAAGGAATGCTAACCCTTTACCCATTTTTACCTATTCTTCTCTAAACACAGCATCTAGGTTTACAGTAAATCCCAAAACAACAGCAGATCCCATCATAACTATTAGGAGCAGCGGGAAGCCCCCTAGGGGTGCTCAGAGAGTAGTTAGGGCTTCAGCGTCATAAGGACACTTTGACACAAAGCCGGGGATCCAAACCGATTCATAGCTCTATGTCCGGCGGTGTTTCGCCCAGATGGACGTGATTAGTTTTAGGCATAGTTTCTGTGAGGTTAGGGTTAATGTTAAGGTTAGGCATAGTGTTTGTGAGGTCAGGGTTAGGGTTAAGGTTAGGCATAGTGTTTGTGAGGTTAGGGTTAGGGTTAAGGTTTAGGTTTAGGGATTGTTTTGTGAAGTTAAAGGTTAGGATTTAGACGCAACCTGGGCGACACACCAATATAATGTGTCCGGAGCCCTGTCACCCCTAATGTGGGAAACATATTGGATATTATGCGTCAAAACAGTTGAAAAGTTTTGAGTCACACATGTCAGGGAAATATGTAAGGACCTCTAATGTCATGGTTCAAAGTTCTTTATTGTTACATCTTGTGTACAGGTACATAAGAGTATAATTTACTTTAGTTCAGCTCCTCGTAATACATTTATTTAGTTAGTTCGTTAGTTAGTTAGTGGTTATGAATGAATAAGGTTTTACAATTCTGCACATTTTTCTTTCGCGTGTCATCGCCACCTGAGTCAATCAAGGGTGTTCTGCTAAACAATGCTTAATCATTTTGAGCTGTACCGATTTGTACAATTTGTAAAGGTCTGATTTATTTTGTGTCAGCTCTCTGTCTGTGATGTATGGTGATTCAGTATTATCTTGCATTTTTTCAGCATAGCTCATAGACATTTGCGATGCGCGGGTGAGCAATAGCCGACACCAACTCAGGATTCCTGATTTCCTGATTTATACAAAAAAATGCTAAAAGGATAACCCAGATAAGCCCTCAGGGCTTGTTTCCATTAAGGTCCTGTGTATTCAATTAATCAAGACATTTAAAGACAAACAATTAAACAATAATATGCAAAAAAAAATAAACATCATGTATACCAGTAGTAATAGGAAAGAAAGATTTGTACAGTAAACGGGGGGCGTCATTTCCGGTGATAAGCTTAGACTTTTTACAGGGGCCAGTTGCAATTTGCACTTTGACTGTGAAGTCTTTGGCCTTGCAGAGGTTTATTCTACTGTAGCCACAAATTGTTCCGTCGAGGCAGTCCATGCATCGAGATATTTGTCCCGCAGGCAGCAGATGCCTGTTGGGAATGATGCGAGAACACATGACATCATAGTACTGGGATCTCCATATACAGTATGGAGATCTATTGCCACACGTTGTTTCTGGACGATGGCCAATCCAACCGATTTAACATTGGGCACCTCACTCCCTTGGGTCCTCTGCAATACTCACAGCGAGGTTGAAGTCTATCGGTCTGCAGTTCTCGAGTTATACAAAAGACAGACACGTAGACGCAGAGATTTGCGTAATTTATAGATAGATAGATAGATAGATATACATATAGATACGGCCGATGCCCGTTTGGAACGCATGTCCTCCAGTTATGCAATGCCTGTTGTACCCATTGTACCCATTATCAGAGATCTTGCCCATATATGGGCATATGTATGGGAGGGGCGATATGCCCATATATGGACATATCCATGTCCATCCGTGCCCATATATGGACATATCAGTCGGTTATGGACACCCGCCAATCCGACCACCAATCCGACCACCCGAGGGAGAGTGGAAACCACTCTCCCTCGGGTCGTCTGCGTCACACACAGCGACTTTGAAGACCATTGGTCGGGCGGCTTTGGAGCCCATTGACAAATGGCCTTTCAATTTATTTCAGTTGTTGTTTTGCTATGCCTTTCAGAGCCATCCTGTGGTTTTTATTTTCATGTATGAATTTGATAGCACCATCACAGAGTTAATTCTACCATTAGCAAAATGTGTGCAAAACCTAATGCTGCCTGCCATATTATATAAGCATGGAATGTTTTTCTCAGTCTTCTGGTTTCATATTGGAAGGTATGGTTCATCTCTCCTGGGGCTGTTTTCCTTTTAAAGTTTTTAACAAAACTGTTGTCCCCCATAAAAAAAAAATCATAATTTTGGTGTGCGTGCACCGTATGTCTGTCCTTCACTTTTCTCCAACCTTTTGTCCACTGTAAAAGCTTAAAGTGACAGTTGCTGACAGTTGTCAATGCAAACTAGAGATGGATGGGACGTGCATGTTGCTTCGATAAAACTCCACTTCCTCAAGTATAAATCCTGAAGTTTTCTGTCCCGATCCTGTGCCAACAGAGATATGATATCAAAGCAGTCACATGGGGCGGCCATACTGTAGCTGAGTGGTTAGAGCCCACCTGGGGAGCCAAAGTCCCTGGTTGTCCCAGGTTCGATTCCAGGCCAGGCCAGCAATGTGTCGATGTGTGTCCCTGAGCAAGACTCTTAACCCCTAATAGGCCATATTCACACGGCGGCCATTTTGGAATTTAACATTGCGTTGCTGTGGCAACTGGGGTGGCATTTCATTGACTTAATGGCAATATGGCCGCCGTGTGAATATGGTCTATGGCTTGCCGAGGCGCTGCCCCCATAGTGTCCACTGCTCCATGTTACTTGCAGTGGGTTAAATGCAGATACCTCATTTCACTACCATGCAAATATACAGTGACAAATACCACAAAGGACTATTATTATTATTATTACATGGTGGATAACGGTGGTCTTAGGAGAATGGGGAGAACATGGAAGTGGACTGCTGTTTACAGGCCAGTTTAAGCCCCGCTCCTTCAGATAGAAAAGGCCCAGTCTACATCCCCATGTTAACGGTAGGGAAGAGTGTGGTGCTCATTGGGTGGCTTTAGTTTCTTTGCTTTTACAACTTTTTGCTTTCTTCTTAAGTCCGTCCATGTGCTGTCTCAGGAGATTGGAGTACGCCATCTGGAACTTGATTACTTCTTTGGTGGTGACCACTGTGCTTATCCTTTTCTTGCCGTCTGACGCTCTGATGAGACATTTGGTGTCTACTGGTTCAAAGGACTCCGCTTGGCCCTTCCTCTCCCCCGTTCCTTTGCCTTTCCTGGGAACGGGCTTGGTTCTGCCGTCGTATTTCTTCAACGCGATGACAACGCTACCGGCGGCTCTGCATTTCTGGAACAGTTGTGCGAGTTCCGTCAGAAACGAGTCGTTTTCAACTAGCACCATGTTGGTTCCCAACGAGCCTGAATCGTAGTGGTGGATAAATAGCACGGAAGCAGACTGCTGCTCTCTAAGAAGCTTCACATACTACAACACCAAGCCCGCCCTTCTCTGACGTGTCTATGATGTATCTATGACATATGACTCCATATTTGGGCAAGGTTTCTGCCCCATTCGACTGCCATTCGCTTCCTCTTATAAGACGGCCTGGCTCTGAAAGAGGCTGGCTGATGACGTCATCCATGTCCAAATTTGGTGAATCCAAGCCTCGTTGACTTTCATTATAAAAAAGGAAATGTTTCATATTTCAAAAAGTATAGACCAGAGGTTCTCAACCTGTAGCTGGGACCCACTGGTAGGCTGTGAGGATATTGCAGGGCCCACAAATTATTGGCAAAATACTAAGATTTTATAGCCTGGTTCCAGACCATAGACCCCGCCCACTCTCTGAGTGGACCACTCCTCTTGGTCTGGTGTCATAATGTGAGCCTATGGCTTTTACCGGTCGAAGAAAAACCTGTCAAATCAGAGTCGGAGGTGGGAGTGGTCCAACGACAAGCCAATCAGCGAATATCTGCTAAAACAAGCTGTGCAATGACGTCAGATGTAGGCGGATCCGTGGATCTCTTGTGATTGGTTTAGGGAAATTTGAATCCCCTCCCCCTGGTAATCGCGGACACTGCAGCCAATGTCAGAATGAAGCTCCACGCAGCTTCAGGCTGATAATCAGGCTAAAGATTTTAGTGATAATATCACATTAATATGTTTCAAAGAATTCTTGGGAAAAAATGCCATGGTATTTTTTCTTTAAAACCTTGAAAAGTGAGTTTTCATTGTGATGCTGCTAAATAGGAACTTAAAGTATACTACGTTAGTTCCATTAATCCAACCAGTAACACAGTCGATTGATTGATCATAACATGCTCTGAAAATGAAATCAAAACGGCAGCCTATGGGATTGTATGTTAACCGTGTTAACAGTGTGCACAAGTTCAGTAAGACACACAGACGGACAGACAGACCCCCATGTATGCTGTAAAAAAAAAAGGCAGCCTGATGATGACTCAACGACTTGCTTAATATTTAGACCATGTTGTGATGTGAAATTATAAGTCAAACTTGATTTACCTTGATGCTGGTTTGATTTGCTTTCACACAGATTGCACAATAGTACAAAACCATTAGTTCCCATGAAACTCTGTAAAAGCAACAAGGTGCATTTGGAGAGCCAAAACAGTAAAGTGAATAATTGCCTTTAGAAATATGAGTCATCAACTCTAACCACTTTTAACCTGGCGCCCCTGTTTTGTTTTGTTTTAGTTGAAAAATGTAAAAAGGAATTAAGAAAATAAAAAAAACATAAATAAAGCCCCTATTTTGGCCTTGTGATTGTTTGAAAATGTTTGAACATAGCGTTGTCCAAGTGACGCGTTGGCAGCTTGTAGATCTGCTATTTTCACTACTTCTTAACAGTTTCTTTATTTATTTATGGATTTTTTTATTTTTTTTATTTACTTATTTATTTATCTTTTGAAATAATAAAGGGGATATTTTTTTCTCGGGAGTAAATGGATATTTACTCCCATAAAAATGTGTCCACGACCAACTGCTTGGGAAACAATCGTCTATGCCCCCTCCACCCCCTCCACCCCCCCCACGCGTGCGCTGAATCATCAGAGTCAAACCCCCTCAACCCGTTCAACACACTCACACACGCACACACACGCACGCACGCACGCACGCACGCACGCACGCACGCACGCACGCACGCACGCACGCACGCACACACACACACACACACACACACACACACACACACACACACACACACACACACACACACACACACACACACACACACACACACACACACACACGCGCGCACGCACACAAAACCACCTCTGGTATAAAGCATGCCGACATGATAGTAAAAACGTTGTAATCGGTGTTCTGATTGTAACCTCAGCTCGTAGATAGAACGTCATCAGACAAGAGCAGACTTGACCTGCGCTCCGGTTCTCCATAATGTCCTTCACATGTTTGCATTGTTTTTTTATGCTCAGACGACCTTTGCGGGAATCCACATCAGACCGCTAATGAGGTCAACAACACTCCAACAGTAAACATATTGAGCATTCCTGTGTGTTGTGACTGTGGTGCTGCTGGTGTTGTTCTCACACGCTGGTGACGATTTGAGAAACAATTTGCTTTTAGCTTTTTCTCCGCAGTTTTGTTAATTCAGGTTTTCAGGGCATACTGTACATGAGATAATAAAGCACTTCCAAAATGCCAATTCCCACAAAGTACAAAAAGAAAAAAAAGAAAAAAAAGTATATTCATTTGAATAAATTAGCAAAAGCATACAATATATGCCATGCCACATGTGGAAGAATCAAACACATTCCAATATGGATGAGATGAAGTTAGAATAGACAGACAGACAGACAGACAGACAGACAGACAGACAGACAGACAGACACATACAAGTTATAGAGATGAGAGGACGGTATTAATATTGCGTCTCAAATGTATATAGAGTACTTCTGGGTCGTTCGGGTCATGGAGATAGTATATTGATTGGGGGGTGGGGGCTACAGGGTGGGCTCATTCAGATCGTTTGTTTTCTCTCCTCTAGCACCTCGCAATTTGGAGGGAGGGGCTCACACGCGCTTTCTGAACGGCGTCTTTGTTGACTTTGGTTCTCCTCCTCTCTTGTCGTCTCTCATCCCTCGCTATTACCGCTGTCCCCTCCCCCATCATTATCCCAGCCACAAACACTCTTGTCGGCTTCCTCTGTGCTTCGTCCGTCAGCTCTGACCCAAAAAATTGGCAACATGGTTACTAGCTGGTTTGGGACCCTGGTCTGGTCTTATAACGTTGCTGTCGGGTGGAAAACTGTCCAAAACGGTTAATTTTCAGGATTCAAATTCAAAAATAGCAGATCTACAAGCTCAAAACACTTCACGTAGCTTGTAGATCGGCTATGTTTGCTGCTTTTGTGTGACACTGTAGTATGACAAAGTAGGGCATTCATTTACAAACAAAACATAAAAAGTAAAAATATGGAGATAAGAGGTTTCTGCCTGACAGCAAGGAAAATATGTATAAATTATTCCGCGTGGCCCCCAAACATCTGTCTCACCTTTTTTTCCCCTGTGTGTTATGTTACAGTGAGAACTTTGCTTTCACTTAAGCCCAACTGAGTCCTGATTTATAATCCATCGTACGATGGTGTGGCACGGCGAAAATAGCCGTTGCTACAAGTTCGTCGTCGGATGCGACACATCGTGAGCTTGTATATCTGCTATTGTTGGCGCATAATGTCGTACACCAGAGCATACTTAGGCCTTACACTTTGTCGTATGGTGGCGTTGCGGACCAGATAGCCGACCAGAAATAGCCCGATCTATAAGCTCACAATGTGTCGCATGCACGACATGTTGTGAGCTTATAGATCAGCTCATTTTGGTCCACGATGCTGTCGTACGACGAAGCATACATTTGCCAATCTCTAACCTCGTTCCACTCTGCTCTCTTTCTCTCTCTTTCTCTCTCTTGCTCTCTCTCCCTCTGTCTCTCTTGGTCTCTCTCCCTCTCTCGCTCTTCAAGGTGTTTACATAATGAGCATATTGAATTTGTTACCGTGGCCAAGTCGTATTTCCCCTCCGCTCTGGGTAAATAAAAGGATAGGCTTTATATTAAAACATATTTTTAAAATTATATGATAATTAAACCAATTAGGAGTTGTTTATGGGCCCGGGCTTGGGTTATGGCCACTTTGGGGCATGCCATTGGACAATGTGGATCTTGTTTGGCTGCCGTTTGAAGCGGTTTGGCTGTTTGGAGGGTCCTGTTAACTGAGACTTTTAAATAGCTGCTTTTTGAAGCTCTGTCATTTGCCGTGCACCCGCGTCCAATCCCTGAGCTCCTGGAAACCCGAAGGGGACATTATCAAATTTAGCAGAAAAACACACATTCTGTTTTATATTTTGTCAACTGTGTAACCCACCCACCCCAGCAACCCCCCCCCCCCCCACACCATGCCATAAAAACACACTGGGGTCCTTTTTCTCTGCTTTAGCTCGGCCTCCTCTTCCTCCATGTGTATCACCCGAATGTTGATCACATGCACGCTCAGATGCACGTGCATTTCTTCTCCAAGGGAAACATGGAGGGTCCTATACTTATTTGTGTGGTAAATACATTCTGTCAATCCTGAAATGCTGAATGCCGGTGCCATACAGTATGAATGCTATATTTACCCACTTTTATACTTTTGTGAAAAGTTTTTGAAAAGTTGAAAAGTGGTTAAAATCTCATTTGCTTTTTGAACAAACAGTTGAGAAAGCCAGACCTTAGTTTTGGGATCGTTCATTACTTCCAACCATGTATCGCTTGAGGAAATAAGTAGACGAGACATGCATCCACTCTCTCCCGGCTGCGCATTACAGAGAAGGCTTTCACAAACCGCTGGTAAAGAGGATTGTCTCAAGTTAATGGTCTTCTGTTCACACTGGAGACCAAACAGAACAAACAAAAAGCACTTATGTCAAACAACATCCTTCATTACATTGGAAAGGAAATATTTTATTAACTCGAAATAAGCCCCACACCTATCGTAAACACCTATATTACTGTAATGCTATCAATAAATGAATCAGAGGAAACCATTTCAGCCTGATAAACAACAAACAGGCCTCCATTTGCTTCTGACTAAAATGATTTAATGGCCAGACTGAATCAGTGAAATTAAGTTGTTGTTTCAGTCCCAATGTATATGCAGCCCGACAAATTATATTCTGCCAACCCAAAGTAACCCTAACTATAACTACGCAGATATACATTATGTTATGTTATGTTGCGTGTATCAACTTTAGGGAGGTGCTTAACCACTATACCCTATAATATACTTCATTGACTGGAGTCCCTCATGGGGTATGTGGTCCCCTCCTTTTTAGAGTGCAAATTAAGCTTTAGGCTTCGCAATGCAAAGGAAAATAGATATAAATGTAAAAACTCCTTTGTTCCACATTCAATTACGCTGCTTAAACAAGAGATGTCCAATCACACCATGCAATAATATGTGCGTGTGTACAGTATAGTGTGGTGACTGAGAAGCTGTTTTGAAAGTAAAACAACTGGCAATAAATTATTATATAATCTCATCTTGCAAGGTATTAGCATGTGATACATGGCCCACCCATGGGGGGGGGGGGGAGGGTGGAGTGGGGGTGGGGTTGCTACAAATGCGAAAATATTTTCTGTTTTGTTTTGCCCAGGCAGACAGTGACAGAGCAACATTGCGACATCACGCCACATGAAAAAAAGAGGCCTTGTTTACTTTTGAATATCAAACCACTTTTGAAAATGCAGCCGCGGTGCCACGCCCATCCCGAACCCACATGCCTTCATGTGTGGGAGGATTCCTGAACCTACGAATACTTCTGGTTAACCATTATCTTACATCAGGTTTGGTGTTTCCAAGCCTGAAATAGGCGGTTGATGTGAAGTGTGTGTGTGTGTGTGTGTGTGTGTGTGTGTGTGTGTGTGTGTGTGTGTGTGTGTGTGTGTGTGTGTGTGTGTGTGTGTGTGTGTGTGTGTGTGTGGCTTACAGGCCGACTCCAGTGGATCAGCGTTGGCTGCAACAGCCCCACTGAGCCAGCTCAGCTCTGGGTATTTTTAACTGTCGGCACTAAATGCCTCATTCAGCCCTGGCGTTGCCCCCCCCGCCTGCCCACCCACCCACCCACCCACCGCGCAACCTCAGCCAGAATACCTTCACTTGTGTGTACACACCACCGCAAGCTGGCCTGCCAGCTGTTTACACATGCACACACACTCTCTCTCTCTCTCTCTCTCTCTCTCTCTCTCTCTCTCTCTCTCTCTCTCTCTCTCTCTCTCTCTCTCTCTCTCTCTTCTTCCTCTCTTGCTCTCTCTCTCTCTCTCTCTCTCTCTCTCTCTCTCTCTCTCTCTCTCTCTCCCACATAGACACACACACACACACACACACACACACACACACACACACACACAAAAAGCATATAAACGCAATGTGCTATCTCTTCTACCGCACACACACACACACACACACACACACACACACACACACACACACACACACACACACACACACACACACACACACACACACACACACACACACACACACACACACACACACACAGACACACAGATAGAGGAGAGAGAGAACGCAACTATATAAAGTCAGTCTCCATGAAAACATATTCATATTTACAAATGTAAACACTGAAACATACACAAGATCCTGGTCGCTCTCTCTCTCTGTCTCCCCCCCACACACACACACACACACACACACACACACACACACACACACACACACACACACACACACACACACACACACACACACACACACACACACACACACACACACACACACACGTATCATGTGATTTGGCTCGGGCCTGTGCCTGTCTGATGGCTGGTGAGAGGAACGGAATGTGTGGAGGAACGGTGCCCACACAGAGAGAGCAGGCGCCCGCCGCCCAGGTTGGCATCGCTCACTAAGAGTCGTCCCCAACGAAACAGCAGGACGAATGGAATGCAGACAAATAGCTGTCTTTATTAAAAATACTGCAACAATTAATGCTCTCTCTCTCTCTCTCTCTCTCTCTCTCTCTCTCTCTCTCTCTCTCTCTCTCTCTCTCTCTCTCTCTCTCTCTCTCTCTCTCTCTCTCTCGCTCATCATCAGATCGTGGAGATAAATAATGGGTGGTGTGATATGACGATGAGACGATGCTTATCTTTTAAGAGGCAGCCGGAGGGTAATGAATCATGGCTGTGAGAAAGCTTTATGTCGGCTAATGAATTTCTCCCACGCCACCAGCAACACTGAACGTACAGTCACAGTCAGACGAAACAATCTGAGACCCATTTGATATCAGAAACGCATTCCTCCGCCGTGTGTCACATCGTGCGCATATCTGGGAGCTGTGTTCATGTCAACATGAAAAAAAAAGCCATATCATCCTTGTGTGTGTGGACTCTTCTGATAGCTGTCTGTTATCACTTTCCAATCCATGTATATATATTTTTTAAATATATTGCAGGTGTGTATAATACTCCAAATGTAAACACTGTATTCACGCCCTGTGTTGTGGCTCTGTGGATAGCAGGTCCCCGGTTTCATCCCCGGCTCGTCCAGGCTTCTGGTCAAAGTGTCCTTGTACAAGACACTTAACCCCTAACGGCTGCAGCATACTTCTTGCCGAAACGAACGTTGGTGAGGTCATAAGAACAAAATGACATCATTACGGGAAACATTTACAATCGCTTTGCTATGCCGAAGTTCATTTCGACAGTTGCTGCACCTCCAAGATTTTCTAACTAGCAGAGACAGCAATGTGAACATTGTTTGTGATAGGTCCGAAAATCAAGGTGCTCATGATTTATACTGTTTCAATTGCGCAATCTGCCGGCAACATACCATGGACAGTTTTGAAGAAAGGTTGTCTGAAGAGGCTATAGGAGCTACACACCTCTATAATCCCTCTCTCTGATGGGCTACAAACACAACCAGATGGCAATGAATTCATGAACAGAGATAGCAAACACTTTGTCACACTTTGATTTCTGTCACCAGAAATCTCAGAGACACATTATGTCAACAGTGGAGATCCAGGTGTCAAAATCCCTGTTTCAACACTGTTTACAGTGCGTATGGTTTAACATTCAGCACTCAAAGCAGAGCCGCTTCGAGCATCGAACAATTTCCACAGAGACAACGGTGTCAGCAAGCCAAAATAAACGCGACTTCTTTTGAGGTATAATGCTGCCTAACTGCTCCCCCATGCGCTCACCTGAGCAGCACACTGCTGGGTCAATACTAAATATCTTACTCACTTACATACTCTTCTTTTATCTGAAGGGCTAAACTTTTATTGTTTATTGAGTACTAATGAATGAATGAACAAATGAATGAGGGCAGCAGTGGTGGACCTGGTCTGCATATTCAGAGCTGTGTGCCTGTGGTCTCAGTCTGTGGGCCATCCTATCCAGAGGAGATATTTTGGGATGCAGGCTGAGTGGAGTCCAGGCCCACACAGAAACGCTGACAGACACACAGGCCTGGAGAGGAGAGAGATGTTTTCCTATGGGAGGAAACCAGGCCTGATGAGAGAGAGAGAGAGAGAGAGAGAGAGAGAGGGAGAGGGAGAGGGGGAGAGAGAGAGAGAGAGAGAGAGAGAGAGAGAGAGAGTGTTTAAGAGAATGACTTCCTCACCCCGTTTCACTTTTAAGGTGTCGTTTTCAGTTTGAGAGGTTGTCGGGTGAAAGCCAAATGCTCAGATGGAAGGTTTTTGACACAGACTGATATAAGATCAGATTGACGACTTGTTTCCCCCAAGGTCACACAACATGCCATGTTAATGAATCACTTCACTGCTTATTTGTGTTCTTTTCTTTTTCTTTTTTTTTGTTGGACCGTTGTTATTAATGATGTTAAAAATGAAGATAGTCTTATTTATACAGCACCGCTGGTGCTATTTCAGTTGGCTCGCTGATTGGGGCCGATTTGCATGTTCCATGTAATGTGGATACAGCTCCCGGGTTACGATTCCCCCCATATTAATATTTAATTGCCATCAAAGTGTGTTTTCAAAGTATAGGGTGACGCTCTGGTCTCCCGGCCCAGGCACGACAGAGCTGATTCCGGAGAGGGGTGAGGAGCAGCGCTGTGGTGGTTCCAGCGAGCCGACGTTGTTTCGGTCATCTTATACCCCCCGCGCCCCCCGCCCCCCTCACTCCCTGGCACCTGTAGCATCTCTCCAGCAACAGTAAATCACGTGACCATTTCCTCGTGAGGAAATCCTAATCCTTGGACTAGATCCGCCCGGGCCCGGGCCCCTGCCTCGACAACAAGACATATCGAAACCCGAGGCGGCGGCATTAAGAATTAAAAACGCTGGAAAGTGGTCCCTGCGCGCGCCTTGTTTTGTCATCAGTGCTCCATTAGTGTCACTTTATTCCGCTCCGCCCCTCCTTCTCCCCGCTGTGCGTTTGAGTCAATATCGGGAAAGCCTGCCCGTTTCTGCCCAAATGGTTACAATATACCTTCTTCACGCCTAAAGAGCTGACAAAGGCTGTTAGGCTGACCTGGAGAAGGGGCCAGGGAGACAAATCAGAGCCGATAACAGATATCTTATATCTCAAGCCTTGGGAATTTGCTCGTCTCTCTATGTAAAGAGGGGAGGGGGTAGTATAAGGGGGTAGGGTTGGGGGGTCAAGACTATTAATTACTATCACACTTTGAACCTGATACAAACCTCGAAGAATTGAATAAATTCGATGATCAGAACACGCACGTTCAGATTCCTTGTCCTTCCAAGGTGTCGTTACGTTACATGACTCGGTTTTCACCTTTATCGCCCCAGATCTACAATGGGATGTCTAGACCAGGGGTGCCCAAGGGGTAGATCGCAATCCACCAGTATATCACAAAGGCTTTGCAAGTAGACCCCATGCCATGGCCCTACTTTTTTTTAATGAATTAAAATATTTAAATGTATGTATTAAAAAAAATCATAACTCCTCCTCTTTTTGCATCTACCACTTGAATTAAGGTATCTTGATTGACATGAAGAACAGTCTGTCAGCTCCCTTCATGGCTTTTATAGTAGGCATACCCACAATGCGATGCTTTGATTCCAAGAGTGTTGCGCGCAAACAGGTCTAAACCTGAAAATGTTCTTATGTAACGCCAGCGCTGCTATTAATAATTATTATAATGATGTTTTGGTTGGTAGATCTTCTTGAGCTGGTCATTTTAAAAGTAGTTCTCAAGTCAAAGAAATGTGGGCACCCCTGGTCTAGACTCACAAGTCTGCCCCTTAATCACGTTCAACCTGGCATCCCTGTTTTGGGCATGGCATTCTACGCGGCCCTCACACCTACGTCGCACTGCCGATCCGACCACTATGTCTGAGTCATAGTGGCAGGGGCTTTGTCAGAGTACCCGTCTGTCTGTGTCTCTAACCCTGCCCATATATGGATATATCTGTCAGTCTTTGTCCCTTTTATGCCCATATATGGAGAATTGGAGATCCATGATGTCATCAGTATAATGGGCATGCTGATATGCCCATTTAAGGAGATCTCTGTATCTGTCATTCCTTGTCCCTTTTATGCCCATATATGGAGATTCCTGATGTCATCAGTATATGCCCATGTGTGGCCATGCCTCCTTTTGTGGCCATATATGGAGCTGACTCGTGGTTTGTTTGTGGTTATGTTATCATAGTGATGTGGCTGTAGTTTGTTTATGGCTGAGTCAGAGTGACGTCAGAGGTCCGCCCACCCTCCCTCCCGTTAGCCAATTTTAATATAGGATGTTGTACAATGAAGTATACAGGTGGTATGTTATGGCTTAAGTGGTTAAAACTGGGTGGAAACAATTAGAGAGAAGAGGGCGGTCCTTCATATTGGGGCGATGACATGGTTGGTTTCCAA
Source organism: Gymnoscopelus microlampas (assembly GCF_963454915.1). Taxonomy (NCBI): domain Eukaryota; kingdom Metazoa; phylum Chordata; class Actinopteri; order Myctophiformes; family Myctophidae; genus Gymnoscopelus; species Gymnoscopelus microlampas. Next base: position 36,141,426 of record NC_139957.1, read on the forward strand.
AGCAGTAGGGCGGCGTAGGGTTGTCAGCGGCTGTTCTCAAAGCTGTTCTAGCAACTAGCCTACCTTGCATTTAGAGGTCCCCAGACGATCGGTATAGGCAGAGATCTCCCATTGTCTGGCAAACGCGAGACAATGGGATGTCTGGACTTCCTCGCTGCGGTGTTGGAACCGGCGTCCTAGGAGCAGGAAGTCCAGGGAGATAATACCTACGTGTGGCTCCAGCCGGTGGCCAGTGTGGTGATGTCGATACAGAGCCCAGCCCTCACACACAGCTGTTGTTTACGATGTGGCTACCCCAGGTGGTGCAGCCCGCGGCCACCACAGGACAACCAAGCTCCCAATCCACAGATCTATAGACCCGGCGTGCGCACAAACACACGTTGCAGATGCATGTTGTCAATGTCAATGCATATGTACATACATAAAATATCATATGTAATTTATTCGAATAACATTTATTTTAATTATTAAAATATATATAAAATAATACATTAAAACACACACACACACAAGGAATACAATTTTATATTCTACTACAAAAGAATACCCTGCTGATCATTTTTCATTTGCAAATAAATCTGATCTCAGGTCAGGCTTTAAGAGAAATCTTCCAACGTTCCACAAGCTGGATTTGATGTTATCCAAAAAAAAATCATCCAAATCCCATGCATTGTACTTTACCAATGTCCAAAGCCTTACGATTGCATGTACAGTACGTGTACATATACACACACACACACACACACACAGAGAGGCACACACACACACACACACACACACACACACACACACACACACACACACACACACACACACACACAGAGAGAGGCACACACACGCACGCACACACAGAGGCACACGTGCACACACTCGCACTCGCACACACACGCACGCACACGCACACACACACACACACACACACACACACACACACACACACACACACACACACACACACACACACACACACACACACACACACACACACACACACAGAGGCAGTAACAGAACACTGTGCGCCCCGGCCTTCAAGCCATCTCAGTACATCAATAAATACAGCAAAATAGCATTAGCAATAACTTGAACTATATGACCGGCCTCTAATATGATAGAATTAGTATCAGTGTTTTAAGCTTTGGCCATTTAGATGAAATCCAAATCCAGACAGGGAGTAATTTGGACACAGGGAAAATTGATTTTGGGCATCAGCACTTTCTCCGTTTCAAACAGTGCCCGTGGCTAAACGGGTTTAAACGGGTTAGAGAGTTAAACACATTACACAGGTAGCCTCTCCTTTCCTCCCCAATGATTATGTGTCTGCCTTGAGCAATTGACATTTCTTGCAAATAAGAAAATTATCATATTCTATGACTGGAAGGAGAAATTAAAGCTCGCCATTATGGAGCAGAGGCTCAAAGCAGAGAGAGAGAGAGACTGAGCTAGATTTGTCTTTTTATTAACACTTAAACCCTATACTTAGTTGACTGGAGCCCCCCCCCCCCCCCCCCCCCCCCCCAGGACTCTATGCTAGGGCCCCTCCTTTTTTCACTCTACATTAAATATCTTTGCTGAAAATAGCTTATCTACGAGCTCACAACACATCGCGTTGTGAGCTTGTACATCGGCTATTTTCACCTTAGGGACCGAGGGACGCTAGATTTCAAGTATTTTCACAAGGGTGGGGTTTAGATATCAAATGTCTCAAGCTATATTGGAATTGGAGCTCAATAACAACACTGTGATAGACTCTCTAAATGGTGGACAGGGGACATCGAGTGATAGAGGGATGCGAACACAGAAAATGGGGCTGTTTGTTCTTTGCAACGGGACAAAGACCACTTACACACTGGGTGTGTCATAAGGAAGCTATCACATTTTCTAAACTATACATTGGTCTTAAGAACAACAATAGGGATAATTATCCCAACAATTTGTTGCCACTAAAGTGAAAGTAGCTCTCCGTGTGAATCATCCGTAGCCTTTTGTGTTGCTGTTTCATAACCCAGCAGTCATGATAGAGGATTATTATGAACCAAACAGTTTCTTCAATGACCGTTCATCTATAGCCCTATAGGCAGAGGTCTCCAGCCTCATATAACAGTCTCTACTTTGTTTTCTCCAAGTTCCAGACGGGTGTTAACAAAATCCCCCGTCAGTGTTTTTCATCAGAGTTTTTTCAGGTGTTGTAAGCTGAAACCATCGCGTGGATGTGGCATTGCTGATGTGGGTGTTAAACATCAATAATCCACCGATAATGTGGCAGTTTGATGAGGGGCAGCCCCATATATAACATTTAAAAGAATATTCCTCTTCCTTCAGTTTGATTAGGGGCAGCCCCATATATAACCTTTAAAAAAATATTCCTCTTCCTTCTTCCCCTTTATTTGGAAAGCCACAAATATTCCTCTTCCTTCTCCTTTATTTGAAAAGACACGTAGACTAGATAAGGGCGCGCATGCCACAGATTGAAAAGGTCAGCGTTCTTGTCCCTTTGTCCCCAAAATAGCCAATCTACACGCTCGCATCGCGGTGTGATGCGTTGTGTGAGCTGGTAGATCAGCTATTTTCGACATGTGATAAACCAGCGCACAATGAATTGAAATGAAATGAAGTAAGTGTGAGCTGCACTGTCTGGTACCACTGCACTGGTACCACTGCTGTGTGTCAAACCTGCGAGCCCATCGAGTGCACTCCCGGTGAACATTAACCCTTTCAATCCGGGAACGCATCTGTGTCATTTTAGATTTGAGCTATAACCATTATTTTATACTTTGGCTATTCAAAAATAGCAGATCTACAAGCTCATAGCGCGGCACCGAGTGCAGCGCTATGAGCTTGTAGATTTGCTATTTTTGAAAAATCTTAAACATTTGTGCAAATCTTTGAATACATATATATTTTTAAAACATCTTTTTTAACTCAAATATTTGCTTCGGGAGGTCCCTGGAACAAAATATTTTCGCTTAAAAATATATATATTCAAAGATTTGCACAAATGTTCAAGATTAAAAAAAATTGCAGATCTACAAGCTCAAGCTCCTGCACTCTGTGCCTTGTATCTGCTATTTTTTGAGTAGCCAAAGAAATCTAAAAGAACACAGATGCCTTCCCGGTCTAAATGGGCTAACGGAGGGCAGTGAAACACACCCATGTCGCAGACAGGCTACAATGAGGCACAGAGGTAGTAGGGATCGCTCGCGATGAGGTGTGTGCCGTTATGTGGGTTTGTTGAGCCTGCTGTGCATCCAGTCAATGGGGCTCTCCTCGGGGCCCGGCCCTAGCCCTGTGGCCTGAGAGGCTGTCTGTGTAAGGCCGCCAGCCAGAGACAGATTGTAGCCGGAGCCCCTGGCGGTCTAAGTGGAACCACATGGGGGAACCTGATAGTGGCTCTGGTCCGGAGAAGGAGTTAACCTGAGCAGGCAGCTCAAGGCCTCTGAGATGGATGGCGGTCAGTGCCACGACTGAGACTGACCTTTTTCCATATACACACTAACCCATACAGGAATACGTCGCCGACACAGGCACACATGCAGAGTAACACACGTGCAAACGCCATCATCATCATCATCATCATAATCATCATCATACATGTACAGGATATCTACACTCACAGATACACTCAGAAAGACCACACACTCACACACGCTTTCTCTGATACACACTGGCGTACACACACCTCATCCATCCAACACCGTCTCAAGGGTTTCTGCGGCCGCGGTACCCTCAAGGAGTGGCCGACCAATAAGGAGCATTTACCGTAAGGGGCCAATCGTCTTTGCGAACAGCGGCAAACGCACTAATGGGAGGTAGACAAAGCCACAGGCCACAAGCATCCAGTAAACAGCAGACCACAGTCCACTAGACGTGCGCCTGCTCCTCTGTGCGGCCACACAGGTACACCGAGGCACAGAGCCCGAGTTGTGACTTCCTCCAGTCTTTGTGTATTGCTGCTCACTGTGTGGCCTTCTTCTGGGCAGAGCCTTGTATTAGAGAGTTCCGCCAATGAGGGGGCAGAAACAGCGCCGGTCACGTGGTTCAGGGAAACTGGAAATAGTTACAAGGAGCTGTAGACTTCAGTGCATTCCATAAACTTCCGGTTTAGGGCTTTATCACTATTCGCCAATAGACGGCTATGTAGAAGACCTGACCCGATGAAGTGAACGCGAGTGTCAGAACTCTCTCTCTCTCTATGGGTCTGCTTCTGGGTAACTGGAGTAACTGTCTACAGTAGGCCTGTGAAGACCCAGCTACTGTGAGAGGACAGTGTGTCATTATGCTGGTCGCTCTGTCACACCTCACTACCATGATGCACTGGGGTCTTTTCCTGGTCGCTCAGCTAATAGCTTGATCAGTCTCTGTCTGTCTGTGTCTCTCTCTTTCTCCCTCCCTCCCTCCCTCCTTCAACCTCCCTCCCTCCCTCACCCTCCGTCTCTAATGTGCTCTGCAGCCATGTGCTTCCAGTTAAGGCAGCTGAGCAGAGGTTAAGTGAAACTACCTGCTCTTCTGTGTGCGGTGATTATTTGCTTTGTTCACGGCGGTGCCAGATCATAAAACACTTGTGTCCACTTTTCTCCTCTCCGCCGCAGTCCCCAAGGGTCATTATTGTTACGCCTGGACGTGTGGCAGCACAGGGCCTGCTTTTTTAATGCCCGCGCCATGGCGGCTATGCGCCTCATGAAGGTTCCATTCTTCTCCGTCACCAGCGACAACAACAACGCGTGCTGCTGCAGGCCATATTTCAGCAAACAATTATACAGTTCAAAAACCTTTTTCCTAGAAGATTTTTCCCCCTAGGTTTGCACAGTATCGACGATCATCAGCCTGAAAGTGATATGGTAAATAGTGAAAAATGAGGTTTCTCCGAGCAAATGGGATGGGACATGAAAGCCAGGCGGCAGCGCTGGCTCTGATTTCCTGTTCTGAATGGCTGTTAATTAATGGAGCAGACTGAGGGGCCACAAGGCCTCCCTGACCCGAGACTGCCAATCTAGTTGAACAGCAGTCACAGCCATCCACATGAACCTGCACTTTCACTGGTTTCTGCAGTGTTGCACATTTATATGATCTGTTGTTTACCAGTCCTCGAAGAAACCCCAGGATTTCTAAGGCTTCATATCACTCCTCTCACACACACACACACACACACACACACACACACACACACACACACACACACACACACACACACACACACACACACACACACACACACACACACATACACACACACACACACACACACACACACACACACACACACACACACACACACACACACACACACACACACACACACACACACACACACACACACAGACACAGAGACACATACACTGTCTGAAGCCTCACAGATCTAGCAAAGATCAAGCCGTTTTCACCCCCTATCAGTTTTGAAAGCCGGTCTGCTCCAAATGATTCCCAAAAACCACAAGTGATTCCTCTCTGTCTCTCTCTCTCCCTCGTTTCGTTTGCAGGGTCCAAAGATCAAAAAGTTCATGCAGCTCCGCTCAGATGAGCTCTAATCACATGAGCTCCAGTGCCGTCATTAAATACAGTAGTATGGATGTCTCCTCTGCGTCAGGCCCCCATGCCAGCAGAAAAACTACTCGCCCTCTAAAGGTTTTGCTCGCTTTTGCAGACGCCACTCATGGGGAAAACGCTGGCGCCTCCCATAGACCGTGATTAAAGTAAATGAATGAAATAAGATACAAGGAAATTGAAATGATTAGTTTTTATAGTAACCACGATGACTGGCAAGGCCCCGTCGCTTCAGAGCAGGAAGGCCGAGCCAATAAAGCAATTGCATTCAACTGTAAACGGGGTTGGGGGGAGGGGGGAGTGTGGGTAGGGGGGGAATGGTGCTGGTGGTGGGGGGCTAAAGAAGGCACAAGAGCAACATAGCGGAGTAAGACAAAAATTGCATTGATTATGCATCCCGATCCGTGGATTTTTTTCTATGAAATATGGTCGGCTTTCAAACACGACTGAATTTCAGAGGTAAAGTCAGAAATCCCCCAAAACAATGTCTGGTTTCGATCACTGACAGACACTGACATTGCTGCCATTCAAGAATGCAATGCCCTGCGAACCACTGCTTCTTTAACGGCTCCTATTTCACGCCGAGCACTTTGGAATTTTGGACGTAGATTAAGAAAAATATTTTGATTAAAACGGCGTCACAGCTTTGTGTGTGATCATGAATAATAAATCTGAAATTCTCTGGAATCTTTAAGTCGAATAAAATCTATATTTTCTTAGTGGGACATGGGGCGGGGGTGACTTTTTCTCCCTTCTATACAAATTACCATGGTTTCATTCCATTTTGTGGAAATTGATTAAATGTATATTTGTTCTGGGCTTTCACACTACTTACTGGGATACTGGCCTCAGCTCTGAGCTCTGTTCTCTCCTTCCCTCACTCGCTTTAACTCTGTCTCTCCATTCTTCCATCTCTGTCTCTCTATTCCTCCATCTGTCTCTCCATCCATCCATCTCTGTCTCTCTATTCCTCCATCTCTGTCTCCATTCCCTCCATTCCTCCGTCTCTTCAGGCGTGGGCGTCAAGAAGAGAGACCACATTCCAGGCGGGAACAGTCAGCGCATCGCAAGAGGAAGCGATCAGACCCAAACCTCCAAATGATCAGTGTTGTCTTCCTCCCTCGCCATCCGGCCTGTCCCAGTGAGCGGTGGCTGTTTTGTCCCATCCTCACCACCACTTCTGGGCTGGGGTTCCCCACCAAAGAACCCACAGGCCCTGGCTGGGAGGGCCGGGATAATGAGATACTACAGGGAACAACAAAGCCCTCTCTGCCTTCGCTCTCAGACCCATCACAAGCGCGCTACGTGCCATCGTGAATTCCCCCGACCTCAAATGTGCAGAATCAGAGCTTGAATGGTCACACTGTTGACTGGCAAATTACAGGCACTGGCTGCAACGCAAACATGGTAGGTATATTCTATAGCGCACACTGTTCCAATGAGCAGAGAACAGCAAATCTTAAACATGACTGAGACTCTATATAAATGGACCTGAAAACCCTTATTTTTGCATCTTTCACTGATGGAAATATTCGTAGGTCCAGAATAAGTCAGATACATTGGTAGAAATGCCAAACAAACAAAATGATGCACATGCACAGCATCATATTTATTAGAGTATTGACATTTCGATCCGGCTGGATCTCCGTCAGAGTGTTAATCTTTCAGTTTAACATTATATATCTACTGTGTTGTAAGTACAGGATGTGTGTTTATGCAGTGAAATGTTCTGGTGTCTATGTACGTGGTATCAGGCAAGGAAATGAAACATCCTAACGTGTGGGACACCAATGACATTAATATTCCAAAGCCAGAAAACGGGCTAGAGTGGCCAAGGAGAAACCAAGGCTGGAAAGCCCCATAAACGCTAACAGAGCGGAATAAAGAGGTAGAGACAGTATAAAGTAATGGAGCGTTTGTTTTGTGCGATGATTAATCATATGTTGAATTAAAACTGTCCAGCCAGTGGCCCAGCCCCCGCACACATGACACTGCCATCGGCACCGCCACCCCTCATTGCCTCTGCGTTGTTTGATCCCGGGCCTGTGTCCACCCACCCCTCCTCCCACTACCCGCCCCCCTGCGCCCCCTATTGCCCCCCACCCTTGGCACCAGAAGAAAGGCTGTTTTTTAACGCAGCCCAGAGTGGGGCCGGGGTCAGACGGGCACCGTGCCATGCGTACATTTCCCCACATCCTCTCATCGCCAACGCTGTGTTTCCTCTGCAGAAGCCATACTGTACATCAGCTGCCACGGACTCTGCCAGCCAGCCAGCCAGCCAGCCAGCCAGTAAGCCAGCCAGGCAGCGCCTGCACCCTGCCCTGCCCTGCCCAGCCTCGGCCCAGCCTCGCAGCTCCACGGCTCACAACACAGCTACAAAGCCACAAATGAGGGAGGGGTGGTTGTGAATTGTGTGCAGAACCAAAGGAAGAAGAGGAGAGAGGTGAGTGAATATGAGGCTCACGTTTTAACCACTACAAGCCTGAATGGTCAAAAATAACCGATCTAGAAGCATTGTGAGCTTGTAGATTGACTATTTTTGGGGGATTTCTTTATATTTTTGGAAGAAAAACAAAATAGGGAGGCCATGGTGAAAGTGGTTAATGTGGAGGCCAGTAAAAAACAGAACATACAGTAAAAAGCTATCACATGAATTAAACCAAAGACACACATTTGGCTGGGGACTATTTTGTCACATTAAGATGAGCTGGGTGGTGGGACAGGGGGGAGGGGGGTTTGGGGGTCTTAGATGTGATGGCCTGTGGCCAAGTTGGCAACTCCAAAGCTTCCTGGTAGGGCACAAATTGTCACATGCGCCAGTGGCCAAGCCTAAACCACCATGACCATGAGTGGAAGTGACATCATGCACCACGGCTTGGCAGGCAGCGCCGATGGCATTATAATAGCGATGGCGTCGCGCTGGAGGAGAGATCCAAGAATCAGTTAACCACCGCGGGGGAAAAGACATGGGGGTTTCACCCACTGACAAGAAAGGGAAAGGGAGGGACTTGTTTTTGGATTTGTTTCTCATCAGGTGATGGTACTGTACGCTGATCTCATTTCATTGCATTATTCCATATGATAACTCCAACATCTACATGTGCAGCTCTATTCCAAAATGTTATGCGTCCATTCCGTTATATCTAAAATAAAGACAATCCAGTCCAGTCTGTTATAGTGTGTGTTTCAGTTACAATTTCACAGTTTTGGCAATTAGCAGACGCTCTTATCCAGAGTGACTTTCAAGTCTAAGATCGGAGTCAAAACCTAGACATGTGACCCTCGATGTCAAAATAGGGATGTCATGTTAACGTCGGTTGAAATAAATCAAAGGGGCTCCTGAAAAATAATCACTTCATCTCCATCCAGAGGGGAAGAGCAAGAGGAATGTCAGAAATGCATATCCTGTTTCGTATACTTTTTCCAGGCCTATATATAAAGATGCACTGCAGCCGTCTCGAATGGCAACTGCTGTTTCAATCGCTTGTTTAAAGGCCCTGCAATGCTCTACAGCGGCAGCGCTGCGCCGGGCAGCGCAGGGGGCTTTCAAACGGATGATACTCCCGAAGCATCCCGAATGTGTGTTTATAAACAAGGCTCAATATTATTGTGATGTCTGAGCTGAATTCGATAGATTTCTCCTCTGTCAGTCGTGCTTCCGTTGCAACGTGATCCGAAATTACATTCAACAGCAATAGGAGACGAGGCACGTCTCTCTCGCTCTCTCTCTCTCTCTCTCTCTCTCTCTCTCCCTGCCTCTCTCTCTAACTTCATCATAGTATCCTGACAGGGCTCATGAGGGGATGCAGAGACTGAGAACAACCTGGTCCATTACATGGAGGAGGAGGAGGCTAACGTGGAGTGAATAGGCAACCTCCATCAGAGCCTCATGGCTGGCTGGAGGCCCTCTCCCTCAGTGGCTTTTGGCTTTAATGGACTCTGCTAAACGCATTCTATGCCTGTATTACCTTTAAGACAGGCCCCTATCTGGTTTCTATATGGCCTGTTTACACAAGTCTACGGCCTGTTCTGCCTCATTCCCTCACGTTCCTCATTCTTCCGCATTTTTTATTTTATTACTCTCTTTCGCTTTCTCACGCTTTCATTATTTAATTTCTTTAATGTATTACATTTTTTCAGATGCAGATGCTTGCTCGTCCTTTATACATAGATCAGAGCTGTAAGTTAACCTGAAGCCCCTGAGCGCTGAGCATTTTCCACAGCGCTCTTTGCCTGTTCTCCCCAGAGGGTCCGATTATGGCCCACTTTAGAGGGAAACACCTCATTCATTCACGCACAGAACCCCCCCATCGCGGCACATCGTCTCGCCCAGACAGTTCATTGACTCTGGAATATTCGTCATTGTTTTCCCGGTGCTGTTTGGGGCTCCCACGTGCACGTCTGGCTCTCACGTGCACGTTGGGTGCAAATGACCATCACAGGTCACATACAGAACTGTAAGGGTTACACCGTAGGGAAATATTATAATACATTATATACTGGTTTTCCCCACAAACTATTTTTGTTACACATCATTATTGTTAATAATTGGACTTGGATTGCTAGTAAGAGAATGCATTGATGAATGTAATGCAAATTGAATGTTAAATATTTCTCATTTATTTGGCCATCATATTACTCCTGGTCTGGTGAGCCGTCTCTAAACTTTCATAACATTGCTGTCGGGTAGAAACCTCATATCTCCATATTTTAACTTTTTTCTTTTTTTTGTTTGTAAAATAACGCCCCACTTGATCACACTACAGCACCACACAAAAGTATCAAAAGCAGCAGATCTACAAGCTCGAAACGCGGCGCGAAGCGACGCGTTTTGAGCTTGTCGATCTGCTACTTTTGCTATTTTTGAATTTGTATCCTGAAAAGTAACAGTTTTGGACATATGAGGTTTCCACCCGACAGCGACGATTTATAAACCCATTCTAGGTAAACTCCCTTCAGGGAGCACATTTGCACTTTGATTACACACACAGATCTGACTGTAGTTATAGTCCGAGATCACAAGATGTGGTCTTGTTGTCTGTTCCAAGAGCACAGACAGACTTGGGAAAGAAATCTTTTTTTGCTCTGCTTCGCTCACGTGGAATAGCCTTCAGAAATACTTAAAAATACGTGAATTGGGTCTCTCTGCCTGATTTTAACCACACATGAACCCTACCGTCCCTATTCTGCAGTGAACATTCAATATCTACAAGCTCACAACACATTGCGATGCTATTAGGTTTAATTACTATGGTGAATGAATCGGTTGGTACTTGTCACTGTCTGTAGATATTTTAATTATTTTCTGATGCTTTTAATGTATATCTTGGCTGTCTTCACCAGGTATCCCTTGTAAGAGATAATTGATCTCAATAGCACTATACTGGTAAAAGAAGGGTTAAATCAAAAAACTATTTGTGAATACAGCCTAAATGTTTAAATAAGATTTTATCAAATTGTATAACTTCAAATCTAGAGTTTAATGTCTTTATTTAAATACCTTCGATACTTTCCTCAAAGGAACAGAAACAGATTAATATAAAATAAGTCAAAGACAAACAGATTCAGTCGGATGAGAGAAAATAATAAATAAATATGTAGAAAGACATCATACACTGTATACTGTCTTTTTGTAAAAGAACGTTAATCACAACACACTTCATTTACAGAAGATGCAAAACACATATCGAACGTGTACATTTCATTATCCAATAGCAAAACTGATTGTGATACAATAATAGGAAGTTGGTTGGTTGCCATTTACATACTGTAGATATGCATTGGACTGTCTCACCAAATATTAGTCCATGATAAAAAACAAAAACATATTTACAAGCTCTGAATAATTCAAATAATTCAAGTTTTTATGACCGTGATGAAAGATTTCTTTCATCAATTAAAGGTCACAGAGTTGAACGCTAGCTGACATTTGGCGTTGTATATTTGGCTCTGGGTTTACACATCATCTGATGTGGACTTAGATGATTGAACTTACAAGATAAATGCAGCCATGCCGTTTATGCACTAAGTAGAATGTTCCTCCTCAAGGCATGAGACTGGATGGGAATTGGAAGAGTTGTATCTGTGTATCTCTGTGTGTGTGTGTGTGTGTGTGTGTGTGTGTGTGTGTGTGTGTGTGTGTGTGTGTGTGTGTGTGTGTGTGTGTGTGCGTGTGCGTGTGCGCAGTGCGTGTACCACACGTGCACTCACATTTATGAAACGTTTATCTGTACATCTTTGCGTGAATGCCATTTTGCCATTTGTGTGCACATGCGTGCATGCAGGTATAGGTGGGCGTATTTGCGGGAATAAGTTTGTGTGAACTTATTTGACCTTTGACCTGACTTAGTGTGTTGACCCAGGGTCAGATGAGGAGGCCACAGCTGCATGTCCAGAGGCTGTTGGCCGGTCACCGCTGAACACAATCCTCCACAACAGAGGATTGTTTGGCCAAGTGAGAATGTGTACTCTCTCATTAAAGGTCATCGGCCAAGAGCAGTGGTGTAAGGTAACTAAGTACATTTACTCAAGTACTGTACTTAAGTACAATTTTGAGGTATTCTTTACTTTACTGGAGTATTTCCAATTTTCAGTACTTGTATTTCTACTCCACTTCATCTCAGAGGCAAATTTTACTTCATACATTTCGGCCATTTCAAAATAGCCAATCTACAAGCTCACATCACGTCGCTATACGACGCACAGTGAGCTTGTAGATCTGCTATTATCAAAAGATTTTCTGAAATATGAAAACTTGGGAAATGGGACATTCTGCATAATGAGTGCTTTGTTCTTTTGTTCTTTTGGTACTGTAAGTGCATTTTGATACCAATACTTTTGTACTTTTACTGAAGTAAATTTAGAATTCCGGACTTTTACTCGTATTGTTACTTTTACTTAAGTAAACAATCTGAGTACTTTTTCCACCACTGGCTAAGAGGATGGGAAGCGAGAAGCGGAAACCCATGAAACTTTTTGGCCCTGCTCTAGGCCAGGGACACACTCGTGTTGAACTGGTGTGTGTGTGTGTGTGTGTGTGTGTGTGTGTGTGTGTGTGTGTGTGTGTGTGTGTGTGTGTGTGTGTGTGTGTGTGTGTGTGTGTGTGTGTGTGTGTGTGTGTGTGTGTGTGTGTGTGTGTGTGTGTGTACGTGTACGTCTACACGTACACGTACACGTACATACGCACACACGTTTGTATTACCATACTTGTGAGGACATCAACGCTTTAGGACAGCCATTTTATGAATGCCATTTTTAACCGTAAGCATAAAGCCGGAAAACAGCAGATCTACAAGCCCAAAATAGCTGATCTATAAGCTCACAACGCGTTGCAGCGCGACGAGTTGTGAGCTTATAGATCAGCTATTTTCCGGTGCATGACACTGGCGCGCAAAAAAAGTATAAATCATGTTTAATTCTAATCCTAAAGGAAAACGGTCCTCACAATGTAGATTTCTTCAAATTCTACTATACTTGGTCCTCGCAAGTATAGTAATACAAACACACACACACGCACACACACACACACACACACACACACACACACACACACACACACACACACACACACACACACACACTACGTGTACGTGTGGAGAGAGGATGCTTAACACAAGTTATACAAAGGACCCCACTGCTTCCTTCTGCACATGCAGTGGGGAAGAGAGACTCACGGGAACCTGTAGTACCCAAACGAGACCTTTCATTTCACATTGAAGCTTTGGTGGGCTTTGGTGGGCGTCAGTGCTGGCAGATATCAGGGAAATGCCGCCCTCTTGTGGTGTTGTGCGTCTTGTCTCCGCGTGGAACACTGGAAGGAAGGAAGTTGATTTATGGGGGCTGCTTCTTTCCACTTCCCCAACTGGCCTGAATGTCGTTTTGCTTTTCACAAAGAATACCTCACATGCACTTATCACACTGATAGTCCCACTTACTGGAAACACTCAAAACTTTTTTATTGCCGTCTTCAGAGTTTGGACTGCTGCTCCACTTTAATTTTGATCAGTAATTATGATCATAAAGTTTTGTGGATCCGTCTGAGTTCCTCTGGATGACAGCACAGGAGACATCTGTGTACCCACAATGTAGTGGCCACGGAGCTGCTCTGCCTGTGGTTGCTTCTAGTGGAAAAACCATAATGGCTCTTAATTGGGACTTTAATTGTGTGTGGTGCAGGAAGAGCATTGACTACAAAACCGGTGGTATTTGAGTGCATACATTTGTCTTTTGTGTAAGTATATGTGTTGCTCACCAAAATCCTCTTCCTCTCTTGGACGCCGAAACGCCTCAGCAGGAATCGGAACAGCTAGCACCGTGTCAACTCTTATACGCCATGGTCTCTGTAATGAAGGCATTTCTTTCTGCCAAAGGGGATGACGTTAATTGGGGGAGTCCAGTTCAATGAGGACGTACAGACATCCGCATGTTCGCTGACACAAAGATGCAATTGGGGCCATTTTTACGAGGAGGACTCCCCAATCCAAACAGTTCTGTGCTGGCTCTCACTCGGACGTCCCCTTTGGACATGCTTAATGGCAGCGGGAGCCATGAAATTAAGGGGAAGCTTTCTGGCTGCCAAGAAAAAGTTGATAATGACATCCTGTAAGCCCTGGTTTCTGTTGGAAATGTAGTTGGTGACATATAACAGTGTGAGGGGATCATGATTTCTCCCCCCCCCCCCCCCCCGGCACATGTAATGATGAGGCGATTACTTTATACAAAAGGCTCTCTTCAACGAGGCCTTATCATCACCCAGGATCTTCTGTTAACAAACTGTAGAGAGAGTGAGATATGAGAGAGAGAGAGAGAGAGGGAGAGAGGGAGGGAGGGAGAGAGAGAGAGAGAGAGAGAGAGAACATGTAGATGGAAAGGGAGAGCACCTTTAATGGGGTGGAGAAAAAGATGGCAGGGCATGTGTTGAACACACTGAGAAGTAACAAAAAAAGAACAAGGGAGGGAGAACAAGAGATGGGAGAGGGCAGAGAGAGACAGAGAGAGGGATGGAGTGAGGGAATGAGAGATGAAACTAGATTGATTTTGTCTGTCACGACGATTTTACTAGCACCAGTGTGAGGATTTGGATGAAACGGAAAACAAGACGCCATGTTGTGTTCTATGAATGTATGCACGCTTGTGTGCGTGTGCACACACACACACACACACACACACACACACACACACACACACACACACACACACACACACACACACACACACACACAGTGGGGTGATGGGTTTCCAGTCCAGTGACAGCAGCCTGAAGTCAGGGCGGTGTGGCTTCAGGAGTAGCTCCCCGTATTGGAGAAGCATGTTTGTGTTGGCCCCGAATTAATAACTTTTCATTTAGTGCGGAAATGACAGGAATAGTAATTAAGGAAACGGAATGATTTTATTGGCCATGATGTTTATATTACGCTCCAGATGTGAAGCAGCTGCTCGCTCGCGCGCCGAGAGGCTCTGCCCCCGGAGCGCTATCTAGACGAGTTCTTATTAAAAGCAAGATAACAGCGACAGCCAAATGTAGTTCCGCGTGTACAAAAAAAACTATAAAGTACAGCATCTCATCACAGCGGGTGGAAAACTGAACCAGAATCGTGTCCCCATTATGATTAATGAGGGACCGTGAGGCACCATATAAGAGCTGGAGCAGCATTTATAAATGCACCCCTATAGTATAATTTATTTGCAGATATAATGTTACCCCATTTCAGGCCTGATTTGCTTGACTGGAAAAGTTAATATTGAGGTAGATCAGCATTTTTGGGTGGCCCCAACCGATGGTAGTTGCACGTCTTGGATCAGCACGGACGGAAGCTCAATATCCCGTAACTGCCAGTGACAGGATTGCTGAGTCTCTCATATTGAGAACTGTGTGGGCAGGAGAAAATTAAGATTTCAAATGTATTTCGAATCCGTCTTAAAATATATTCATGCTCCTGTGGGGTAACAGAGAGGACAAGCACAGGTAATGAATAGGAAATGGAAAAACAGAGTCCACACACTGGATCATACTCCTCTAGTAGATTTAATAAATCACCACCAAGATGGGTGACGTTTCGAGCGTCTTCACTCTTTCCTCTTCAGCCGGAAGAGAAAGAGGAAGAGAGGCTCTGTCTCTTCTATTTTAGTATGTGCTTCTGTCCAGCACCTGGGATTTTGTCTTTCGCATATGCACATTTTGTAAACTCCTTTGAGTGAACAGAAATTGATTGGAAATAGAACCATTGTCCTGCATAGCTCAAAGGAGGCTTGTGACAATTACAGCCTAATCATAATAGGGTCTATTGCATAAGTGTTTTGTTCTCATGACTGATTTTCTAAACTTCTAAAGGTATAATTCTAATAACACTGACATGACAGTTGTCTTAACCACTTCCACTTTCCTATTTTGGGCATGTCACTATAAGCGAAAATTGGCAGAAATATCAGATCTACAACCTCACAACGCATCACGACGCAACACGTTGTGAGCTTGTAAATTAGCTATTTTTGCGATTTATCTCTGAGGAATCAGCTATAGAGCTTAAGTGATTAAGGACCATACCAGCAGTGTCTGGCATGTAGCCTAACTGAATACAACTCACAGTTTATACTTGACATTACCACTGGCCATTTTGTTTGATTTCCGATTAAGGTAATTGATTACAATTGATTCCAATTGATTACAATTGATTCCACTTGATTCCACTTCAACACGATGTGTTGTGTCCCTGAGTATCTGCTCCCCGAACGCTTTAATAATAGCACTCACTGCTCCTAATAATTTAGATAGGTAAATGCAGAGGACAAATTTCACTTTTGACAAAAATACCCCAAATTTATATTTATCATTATTCCTAACATAATAATGATAATTTATGTTTCTTCAAAAATAGCGGAATTAACTGATCTGCAAGCTCACAAGGGTCTGCAGCCAGAGGCTATGGGTATTTGGGGATCCTTTGGCATGGAAGCGTTTGGAAACCCATGGTCTGCTAGATCACTTTGTTGTCCCCTCCTGATAATTCTGGTTTTAACAAGAAACAAGGGAACTGGCATATATGCTCACCTCACAAGTCTTCAGAGCACGATGGGTGCCACTGCCAACCCAAAAGACACAAAGACAAATGAAGTTGTCAGCACTCACAAATAAGTACGTAACTCTTTTAATATGGCACAGCAGCAGAAGGAAACAGCCCTAGACCTTCCTCAGAGTTTCCGAGACATATGTGGGTGTGAAGTCTGGTTTTAGGACATGGCTATCACGTCTATCTCATGCACATCACGCCCCAAAAGTGTGATCTTGCTAGGTCCCATTGATAGGCTTTTTAAGGTTTGGGATCTCGCTCTTACTGCATATCTAACTAACATATATATGAAGTATGTACACTTTGGCTTGACTAGGTCTAGGTTATGTTTGTTAGCTTTGCTGATTTGTAAATTTGCTACTGTCCCCCGGTAATGAATAGGCTGTTTATTCTTCTTCTTCTAAATTAATTTTGTATTCAGTTTTCTTAAGTTCGACCATTTATTTTTATTTTTAATTTTGTGTGTGTGTGTGTGTGTGTGTGTGTGTGTGTGTGTGTGTGTGTGTGTGTGTGTGTGTGTGTGTGTGTGTGTGTGTGTGTGTGTGTGTGTGTGTGTGTGTGTGTGTGTGTGTGTGTGTGTGTGTGTGTGTGTGTGTGTGTGGGGGGGGGGGGGGGGGGGGGGCTACATTAAGGTCCCAAAAGGTCCCAAAAGTCTGTGCACGGCCCTGGATAATAACATGTATTGACAGTGTTTTTTTCCTTTAATTGGCTCTGTGGGAGATGTTACTTTATTCAAAAGGGGCCAAAGACCCAAATGATAGAGTGAGGAAGGCTCTGTTATCCACAGTATCTTCCTGCCACCAGTGATTCATAAAGGAAGACCCCCTAGGAGACATTTTGCTTCACATATGAGAATACTCCAGAACCTTGGAAGATGTGCAGATGACACTTGGAGAGAGATTAATCGCATTTGGATAGCAACAAAGGATCCCAGCAGCACACATACCACATATTCTCACGTAGTAAAGTTACTGGTGTCTTCAGCAGCCGCTCTAAGCGCCTCCATCACTGGTTTTTGATATAGCTGTCATACAATATTTTCTGTTTGAATAGACCAATGATTTTCAACCTTTTTAATTTTAAGGATCCCCAGTTTGATATGCACGAGGCCACTGATCCCCATTGTATACCTTTTTTTCATTTTTTTTATCTCTGGGACCCCAATCTACACTGTTAAAAAAAATCACACCCTGTGTGAAGGTAGCGGCGCCTTTGATACATTTTGTCATCGATATGTGTTTATAATGTGTTTATAGCCATGTGTCATGTGAAGCTTGACCAATCACTTTGTTGACGGGTCTGACCAATCAGAACGTTGACGGTGAACACGGACAAAGTCAGGCTAGCGCCGCTAAAAATCACACCCTGTGTGAAGAGAGTGGTGCCTTTGATGAGCCCCGTATTGTCATCACCCGTGTTGTCATCAATGTTTGTTTATTGGACAGACATACATACGGACGGACACACGGACAAAGTCAGATATAGGAGTGGTTGGCACCACTCAAAAATCACCGTTGATTTCAGTCTGAGAGTGTACAAATTCAACCAAATATCAGAGAAGCTGTTAGTTAGCCAAGATAGCCTGCAAAAATGTCTACAAGGTTTTTAAATGGATTAGCACCAACCTTTGTGGAAAGCTTGCCATAACTGATCACCTTTTAACGCTTACTGACCAAAGCATGGTAGTTGGCGTGGCTTGCCACAAACAGGCACATCATTTCTGAACAGATTAACATAACAATACTTAGAAAAAAGGTTTATCAAACTGGACCCATGTAGATGGATTAACTGGTCACATGCATCATGAAGTTCTTTTGGCCAAAAGGGGGATGTTGGCGGCTTGGCGCCAGAAGCACTGTAACACCTTATAGACAAACTAACACCTTGGTGGAGGTCTGTGCTCTGAGCACATTTTCAAGTTATTATCCTTTATTCAAATTGGCTCAAGGGCCGGCCCAGTGGACCACGTCCACGTCACTCTGACTCAGACATTTTTTGTTATTTGTATTAACCAACCCCCATAGAAGAAAGAAAGGGTGAAAACGAAAACAAGGTCATAACACGTCGGCTTGTAGATCAGCTATTTTCTTTATTATTTTTTTTATTGTTTGAAAATGTTATGTATGACATAATGACATGCCCAAAATAGGGACGGCAGTTTGAGCGTTTTTAGATTTTCCTCTCTTTTCCAACTGGCCCCCCTGACGGACCCCCACTTTGAAAACCTGTATCCTAGCCAAAATAAAATGTTCGAACTGCCACTGCTTCAGTGTTCAGTGCAACTGATTTTCTACACCTCTGCTCCTCTCATGTTGTTTTTGTCACTTTGTGTTGCTCTTCCTCTCTCTCTCTCTCTCTCTCTCTCTCTCTCTTCTCTCTCTCTCTCTTCTCTCTCTCTCTCTCTCCCCCTCTTACAGACATTTAGTGAGAAGTTGTTTTCCTTCGATATTTTCTCCAGAGCATGGCAATAGCAGTGCCCAGCCCATTACTGGAGCCAGTTTTGTTTTGTTCTGCTGCGATGTGCTCCCATCTGGTTTCCAGTGAAAATGCATCACTCCATTAACATTGCCTGTGATCTAGAGGATGCTTTAATCTAAGACTATAAACTCCACTTAATTACATCCTCCAAAAGACCTCTATTAGTATAACGCAATCAAACAGGGAGCACATCCATTTTGGCACGTCAAACACGCGAAAGTGGCTCTCGAAAATGTTTGCTTTCGTCTCACAATCAAATCTTAGAATCATATTCTGTAGATCTCTCGCATAGGTTTGGATCCAGTACTTGTGTTTTTTTGTGGGGAGAAAAATAAGATGCGTTGTTAATGGGGAAGGGATGCACTCTCTGAACAGCAAAAAAAGACTATAACAAGTGAGTTGAGGGAACTCTAAACAGACTCTCTGTGTGGCACGCTGATGACTTTATGCTTGACCTTTCATGCTTTTCACTCTATTACCTCCAGTCAAATCCATAATCAACGTCTGCGTGGATGGTGCCAGTTTAACTCGGTCTTGATGTATTTTTTTTTTTATGATTAACCCATTAAGAACGGGAACGCATCTGTGTCACTTTAGTTTCTTTGGCTATTTTTTTAAAGAAAGTCATGAAAATATGTGCAAATCTTTGAATATATATATACATTTTTAACTCAAATCTTTGCTTCTGGGGGTCCCTGGAACAAAATATTTTCAGATGGGGGTCTGCGGCCAAATACATATCATTTTGGGGGTCCTTGACATGAAAAGGTTTGAGAACCACTATATATAGCAACATGAGTTTAAAAAAAGAAGACATTTGTAGAATCCCCCAGAAGCAAAGACTTGAGTTAAAAATGTGCGCTTAAAAAAAAAATATATATATATTCAAAGATTTGCCCAAAAAATCTATTAAAAAATAGCAGATCTACAAGCTCATATCGCGGCCCTCTGTGCCGCGCTATGAGCTTGTATATCTGCTATTTTTGAATAGCCAAAGAAATCTAAAAATGACACAGATGCATTCCCGGTCTTAATGGTTTAAAACCTTCAAAAGCGAGCAGGATGGTCTGGTTTAAATCTTTATACAAAGACATTATTATGAAACACAATGCCAGGCAAGAGCTTTTTGCCATGGTGTCATGATAAAAGATTCGGCCTGGAAACAACTGAGGTAATGTTGCAGACAGTGCATTTTGACATAATCCGTCCATAACTGAACAGATTTTTTTTAGGCCTAGCATTTGTAAACTTGAATGACACAACTGGCTGTGTAGCTACCAGAGAAGGTACACCAGAACATCAAAGATTAAATCCCCATAACAATCTGTCTCCTTCCTTTCAAAGTGGCAGACATTTGGGTGTCACATCTGGGTGGCCCAGAACACATACATAATCTCTATTAAAAAGCACTGGGTCATGCATGTGCATGTGAGCCTAACTCTTGTGTGGACAAGGACAATTGTCCTCACAATGTCTATTTCTCAAACTCTACTATACTTGGGTGTGAGCATTTGGCCCTCACAAGTATAGTAATTGAAGTCCGCGCACGCACGCACGCACGCACGCACGCACGCACGCACGCACGCACGCACGCACGCACGCACGCACGCACTCACGCACGCACGCACGCACAGGTGACAAATTAAAGGAATAGTGACTCTGAAAGTGGGTACGTTGTTGGGGCACAGATGGCAGTAGCTTCAGACAGACTGCTCAACTGGCTAGTGTTTCAACAGTAGCAGTGACTAAAGTGACACCTTGTCTGCTTGTTGTTAACTAGTTGTACGAACTCTTGTTTTATTAATGTATTGTTTTATTGGATCTTGTTTAGTCGATACACTTATTTGTTTTAGCTCTTGCTCATTTGATTGTGCTTTTTGTATCATCGGTTTAAGAAAGTAGGTAGCTGATATATTGCACTTTTACCTTAGGGCTAGGTATGTTCTTAGTTGCTTGTTTTAGCAGAAAATGCACGTAGGACTTCTGGTGATTAGTAGTTTCGTTCCCTACCTGTTGTTGTTGTTGCTGTTGTTGTTGTTGATGTTGAAAGCACTTATTGTAAGTCGCTTTGGATAAAAGCGTCTGCTAAATGACTGTGATGTAATGTAATGTAACATCTGCATTGAGATCCATGGGAAAGACATCAGTAAACAGGGTCGGAAATTGTGGTCGAAACCCACATTCAATGACCCTGACGCTCGTGCATTAATAGTGTGATATGTAAGGAAATACAGAAGAGCAACTCTTCCTCATGTGACTGAGAACGTCAATGCAGGATGTGATCATCAGACTGTGTCAGCAAGAATACAGGCCATGGACAGCTACATTCAGAGGGACGTTATGATAGTAGAGTTGTAATGTAAACTCCTCAGAAGAGAGTTCAGTTGTGTAAAAAAAAACATATAGGCACATAGATGTGGAAAACAGTGTTATGGTCAGATGAGGATGGTCTTCTTTCACCATTGTTTATTCAGATCACCACTAGCTACTACTGTTTGTAGGTATAGCAGCTACTCTAACTGGGGTCCACACACATTACATTATTCTCCACAAGTGCATGACGTACACCAAGAGAACTGTACAGGCCTGAATACCTAAATCAGGGGTCTTCAACAGGGGGTCCGGGACCCCTAGGGGGTCCTCAGAGTTACTACAGGGGGTCCGAATCTCTGTGTGATATGATTTTTTTTTTTACATTAAAGGGGAAATCCACCCATTTTCAATATTTAACTATGTCATTAATATAGCATAAAGGAGTTGTGTGGAAATAAGAAAAAAGTTCCCCCCTTTTCTTTTTGCCTTGAACTGGAGGATTGATTGTGAGTTTAACATTGTAAATTACAACGTGATGACTCATCATGTTGTAATTTGCAATGTTAAACCCACAATCAATCCTCCAGTTCAAGGCAACACAGAAAGGGGGGAACGTTTTTCTTATTTCCACACAACTCCTTTATGCTATATTAATGACATAGTTAAATATTGAAAATGGGTGGATTTCCCCTTTAAGCACTTAACCCTAGCATCCCTTTTCCGAGGAGGACTTTAGCCAAAAATAGCAGATCTACAAGCTCACAACACCTCGCGCTGCGAGGCGTTGTGAGCTTGTAGATCGGCTATTTTTGGCAAAGAGTTATAGGTGTAGAGGGAAAAAAGAGCAGCAAAAGTTTATCTGAAACACAATTTTATACAATATAGAGGCGGTCCCTGCTTCATCTCTCTCTCAGCTAAGGGGTCCTTGGCCTGAAAACGTTGAAGACCCCTGACGTAAATGGTTTGCATCTTTTGGGTCCACTTGTCCCCTCGGAGGGAAGGGTCGCTGCAAATGAATACAAAGTTATTTGAGCGATCGCCTTTATGATAAGATGAAACATTCCTATCATGATGTGAGAGTGGTCTCTTCCAGGATGTCAATGTCCCCATGCATCCACAGGGCACGTGCATGGGGTCCCCTTTTTTTCTCTCTCTGCATGAAATAAGGATCTCCTGTTCCACTCCCCAGTCCAGATAGGGGCGGTAAAATACCTCTAAGCTGGTTTGCCAGTCGCCAGTAGGCCCTCAAGAAGAAGAAGTAGATGACGCTCGTCATTGCTTGAACTTCCGCTAGCGTTGCCATGTCCGCTTATTATAAGCGACTTTAGGCTTGTTTTTCTGTAAGGTAAGCTTGTAAATAATTACTAGTTAATTGCGGGTTCCTGTTTTTTGGGATAGTTTCTAAAGTGCAGTTGCTTACTTGGGCTTGTTTCCTTCTGTTGTTTAAACCACGTATTTGCACGTCAATGACCCCTAAATTAATTTGTATTAGTAATTTGTGTTGATTAAAATATGTTGTCCACAATTTTACATTTTCTACAAGATTTTTTTTTGAATAGCAGATCTACAAGCTCACAAGGTGACGCGTTGTGAGCTTGTACTTGTAGATTGGCTATTTTCAATTAGCCTAGTTGCTTCTTTTGGGCTTGTTTTCATAGACCTGGGTTGCTTATTTCTCTCGCAAAATCTGGCAACAGTTGTCATTCGTCAACAATGGCGTCCTGCGTTGAGGTGCGTACATTTTAACGATTCGTAAAGTAGGAATAAATCCACTTATTTGGGGGTATTGGAAACTTGTCCTCACCAAATATGACTCGTATGGCAGAAACCGTTTCGTATAGCTGAGGGAAACACCGATTGTAGTTGTAGTTCTTGTCGTGACTCGTGTTTGTTTATTATTGTGCTAAGCTAACGTAGCTACATGTAAACTAGTGACTGGTGTGTAGCTTGTTGTTAGATGCTAACTTTGGGTAGTTATGATTACACGCCATTATGTGTTTATTTTGCAGTGGTGGTTTAAGTACTCACATTGTGTGCTTAAATAAAAGTACCAATACTGCAATGTAGAAATAATAGTAAAAATACTAGTAAAGTAAACGTCCAGAATTCACAATTTACTTGAGTATAAGTACAAAACTATTGGCATCAAAATATACTTTATGTACCCATTATGCAGTCATGTTTTTCAATTTTATAGGTTTCAAATGTATAAAAATCTTTTGAAAATAGCCAAAGTTTATATAGGGTTGAAGTGGTTAATGTATGTTTTGTAATAATAATCAAAATCTACAAAGTAACTAAAGTTGTAGTGGAGTAAAAAGTATAATATTTGACTCTTGAGATGTAGTGGAGTAGTAGTAAAAGTATTGACATTTGGAAATACTTCCAGTAAAGTAAAAGTAGCTTAAAAAAAGTACAGTACTTAAGTATATTTACTCAGTTACTTTCCACCACTGTTGTGTTGAGACATTGTGGGATTTATGTTTCGCCTCTCACTGGGTCATGGAATATTAGTTTTATTATTTTATCCCCCCAAAACATAATTAAAAGAACATTATGAAAAGATATAATTTTGCCAGCCAAGATACTTGGCTTCATAAAAGTTCCAGGGGGTCCCCAGCAAAAGTGAACAAAATCATTTTAACCACTATTCATTTATATGTTGGCTAATCTAAAATAGCAGATCTACAAGCTTGCAGATCGCTACTTTGTGCTATTTTTGAAGTTTTTTGTTTTTAAATATCGAAAATGTTTGGAAAACTTTGAACAATTATGATTTTATTTTTTTAACATAAATCAAAAAAATACTTGGGGGTTCTCTGGCACACAACCTTTTCAGATGGGGTGTCCGCGGCCAAATACATGTCAATTTGGGGGTCCTTGACTTGAAAAGGTTTGAGAATTACTGCTGTTATACACTGACTAATAAGTACATTTACTTATGATAACTTTATGTTGTACTCAGGAGTCTGTCTCTGTTGCTGATGAGGAACCGACAGGAAGTCTGGCGTCTGAGAAGAGAGAAGCAAGACTCAGAAAATTTCGCGAGCTGCACTTCAAACGAGTGAGTCTTATGTCTTTATTTTATCCGACTGCCAGCATCTACCTATATGTTTTTTTTGGCCTATACAAAGCAGAGCAGTCACACAGCAGAGTCAAGATGACCTGTGATAGGACCCCAGATGTACTCATGAATGTTGTTAAACAGTCTTGTTTGTTGCAACACAGCCTCTCCAGATGTATCACTGATACAAACTCATTTTACCATTGTTTTATTACTGAGGATTTTAGATTAGACCTCAGTGGTAAGCAACATGGTGTAGATAGATGTACCTTCTCAATGAAATTCAGGTGTTGTAGCAGCAACAGAAGTAAGCATGGAACACAGGATAGATGCAGTTAACTGACTTAACTCATTCACTGCCACGGAATTAAGTAATTCCTCTGTTCACTGCCCCCCTTGCCAGCGAAAAACAGCGATTTTACTGTACCTTTAGAAAAATCATGGAATATTCTCTGTGACCTCCTTCCTCACGGATATCGGTTCATTAGAGGGAAAAAAATGTCAAAATCCTCCATTCCAGAGCTATGGCCGTTTGAATGTGAATAAATCTATCTCAGGAATATACATTCAAACACACTATCAGCAGTGGATATAAGACTGATATACTTATATTTTTACAGTGTCAGCCAGCCTTGAATATATGAACATTGATAAGTATAGTCACAATCTATCAACAATGAAATGGTTACAGTAGTTATCCGTGACAGGTTTCTGTCATGGTTCAGTCTGCCCCCCAGTAGTCCATGTGCAAAAGTGGACAGACTTGAATTCACTGGTTAGAATCCAAGTTAATTAAAATGCACCAGAGCACTGTTTTCAACAAAGGAGGAATACTTACCATTTATTATCTGTTGTGTGTCCTCTCTGTCGTTTTTTTTAATTGTAGAATGAAGCACGCAAGCTGAATCACCAGGAGGTCGCAGAGGAGGACAAGAGACTGAAACTTCCGGCCAACTGGGAGGCGAAGAAGGCTCGACTGGAGTGGGAACTCGCTGTGGATGAAAAGAAAAAGGTGCTTATTTTGTTTTTTTCCTGTTTCTTCTCTAGTATAACATTTTTGATATTCTTTTTAAATTAATGTCCAGGGATAGCAGATGAAAATTTGCCTTGTTGAGACTGCATTATGTAACTTTCCTCTTCTACCTAGATTTCAACCCAGTTCGGGGCTGATTTATTTTACCATTGAGTTAAGGCAGGTACACATTGCAAGACATTAGGTCCGATATTGCTGTCGCCGACATTTTTTGGCGCTCGCCGACAAAACCTCCCGACCTGACGCAGATCGGCCTTTGATCGGCGAGATAATGCTCTGTGTGTGTGAAAGGCTCTGCGACCCGATGTGGCCGCGATTCTCCGCTCTGCGACGGCTTTCCGACCGTTTTCAGATATCTAAATTGTTAGATATTCATCTCTGTCTGGGACAGGACAACAGACAATATCATACACTATGAACGGGGCTGCGAGCACCTTGCAAGGAGATGCACGCTACAGCCAATGAGAGCACATTACAGCCACCGTGGCTATTAGGGGAGCGTCGCTGGACCTGACCACAACAAACAGTCCCTACCGCAATATTACCGTCCAGTCCTGTAATAAGTTAACATTATAAAACAAAATGAGAAAGTGAGCGAGCCTGGTGGGCTGTTTATTTTAGAGGAATTGTACAGAGAGAGAGAGACAGAGAGAGACAGAGAGCGAGAGCGAGAGCTCTCTCTCTCTGTGTGTGAGCGTGTGTGTGTGTGTGTGTGTGTGTGTGTGTGTCGTTGTCTGTGTTGCCAGATTTTGCGAGAGAAATAAGCAACTAGGTTTGTGAAAACAAGCCCAACAAAAGCGACTATGAGCACTTTAAGCCTATATACAAATACATTGGATACTTGAAAATAGACGATCTACAAGCTCACGTTGTAGATAGGCTATTTTTAAAGAAGACATTTTTTTGGGGGGGGGGGTGGAATATTTACAAAATCCACACAGATCTTGAATGGGGGTCTATGGCACAACATGTTTTCAGGAGGGGGATGTCTGCGCCTCTGTGGACAATTAATTATTATTATTAATTTGGGGGTCCTTGCCATGAAAATGTTTGAGAACAACTGGTTCAAACAACATTAGGAAACAAGGCCAAAAAAAACAACTACACTTTCAAGCAACTTTACAGAAATACAATCCCAAAGTCGCTTATAATAAGCAGACATGGCACTGACCGCTTCTGCGCTCTTAACGAGTGAGAGAGCGAGAGAGGGGGGAGAGAGAGAGGGCCGGGGGGAGAGGGAGAGGGAGAGAGGCATATCACGGGATACGTCGATTAAAATGAATTGGAATAAACACAAATGTATGTATTGGGTCTGACTCTGGAGATAGCATCCTAGTGAACTATCCTACAGTGTGTCAGCCCTTGTCGGGGATCAATCGTGTTGGGAAGACCACAACGATATTATGACAGCCGATTTCAAGAAATAAACTCCTGCAGTGTGTTATGCTTAACGATCAGATGACCCCCCGACCACTTTAAGGTCCTGCAGTGTGTACCTGCCCTTAATAGAGCCTGCCTGCTTGCTCAGGGGATAAATTTAATCTTGACCTTCAGGTCAAAATTAGCGTCAGATCCTGTGTCTAGGTGAGACATGAGACTAAATGTCTCAATAGAAGAGCAGTGAGACAAAATACAACCACCCCAATTGTATAAGTTATACAGATTGGAGCAAATTACATTTTATTTAAAAAAAAGTGACATAATGCTCTTTTAATCTGCAACGCAATGATTGGGAAATTCTGGGCCGATACCAATGTTTAAAATAACAATTTGGCCGATGGCTGATTGTTTTGTTTTTAATTCATTCACCCTTTTTTGCCAGGTTAACAAATAAATCTTCATTATAAAAAATAACTGTTTTAAATGATTTAAGTCCTTCATCACACTATCTTTGAATAAGCACAAATTCAGTCATATAGATTTACGAGACAACAGAAATAGGCCACTGGCATTCATGATTGTCATCTTATTTTCCCATACACTGATGGCAGTCAACAAGCCGATACCGAGGTTCGTCATCAGGTCATTCCCATCTGGAACATTTACATCAATAGTGATGAATTAATGTGTATTCGAGCCAGACCGATATTCCGGATCTTATTATTATTGGTTTGGCTAATATATTCGGCCATTATTGGACTTTTTGGGCACCATCGGTATCAGTAATTATGCAGCTGATTGTTCACCACTTCAAACCTGCCATCCCTATTTTGGGCTTGTTATTATAGGAGAAATATTTCAAATGTTTTCTGAAGATTTCGGAAATTGCAGATCTACAAGCTCAAAACGTCAAGCTTATTGTGTTTATGCATTTCCTTGCGAATAAGTTAAATGTTCTCAAATAGAAACTTTAATCAATTCCAAGTTTTTCAAACTGATATGAAATTTTGCACATTTGACAACACATTGGTCAAGACATGGGTAATCGTCGGCATCGGACCCAGGAATCTGGCATCGATCGGGCTCTAAGGTGTATTGCCCCTGCTAAATAAATGTATAAGGCAACTCTGTGTTACTTACGTTTTCTTGGCCAGTAGTTCTCATTGTGGGAATCCATGAGTGTTCCATGGGGTCCTTATCTAAATTAATTATTGTTATCAATATTACATGTACAAGTAGATACAAGTACAAAAAAACAGAGAGCATACAATTTAGGTAATTAGCCGAGGTTCTTGCCCAGAGCGATTTACAAGTGTGAGACACTAGTCATAAAACAACATGGTATAGTCACATAAATAGAGTGCAATGTAGTGCCTCAAGGAAACTAGGATACCAGGTAAACTTTGAATCATTGAAGTATCACGCTAATAGATGATACTTCAATGATGGAAAATGTTAATTTAGTGGTTTTGTTGTTTTAACTGATATATTTATAGAAGTCTGCTAGTCCATGAGCACTAAAATGGCGGACCAGCTCTACTAAACTCAAAACAAATTTGTTTATGTTAACATTGGATTTACAATAAGACAAATTCTTGGGTTTGTCATAACTTGTAGAAACTTTTTTCCTACTTGGTCTTAAGGTTGTCATGATGTTTTAGCATAAAAGTGATTTAATAAATAACTGAGGAGGAAATGGAAAACATGTCAAATGTAAACCATGTGAGCTGCTTTGAATGAGCACTGTGTCCAACTCCTTCTTCTAACTGTTGCATCAAAAACTTTGATGCCTTTTCTCATCTGGTGACAGTTGAACTATCTGTCAAATACAACAATACTTGCTTTATTAGAATCTCCCCTTTCAGACAGTGTGTGGAAAAGCAGGGCACATATGTCTCCAGTGTTTGTTTTTTCAAAAAACCATATGTGCAGTATATTACCACACTGTTTCAGATCTCTCTAGTGCTGATATATGCACATTCTGACTGTGAGATCCTCATCAAAAAGTACACAGAGTTAACCACCTTGAAATGTGGCGTCAAAAATACACTATGATCACTGTTTTTTTATGCCTTACTTTCTGTCACATAACCCTTTAAGACCTGGAACGCATCTGTGTCACTCTTTGATTCGAGCTAAAAAACATTATTTTACACTTTGGCGATTCAAAAATAGCAGATATACAAGCTCATAGCACGGCACCGAGTGCCGCGCTACGAGCTTGTAAAAACTTGATGTGTGAAAATCTTTGAATATATATTATTTTAAAGCGAACACTTTTAACACAAATCTTTGCTTCTGGGGGTCCCTGGAACAAAATGTTTTGAGATGGGTGTCTGTGGCCAAATGCATATAATTTTGGGGGTCCTTGACAACGTTTGAGCACCACTGATATAGAACCATTCAGTTTACTGTTGGGATTTAGAAGACATTTGTAGAATCGGCCTCAGGTCTTAAAGGGTTAATGTGTCGTAGTACTGTAATTAACTACAAGTCAAGTCGGTTATCTGGTGTGACCGGGGTCACACATGGACTTGTGTTATGGGTGCAGAAGAGACTAGTGGCTTAGCCGGGTGATACGGACACCCGAGACGTCGAGCGGTCTTTGACGCTGCACTAGCAACTCTTACATGTTGCCTGTCAGCTGGGGTGTTGAACATTGAGGAATTGGGTGTATTTTACTATTTTCACTTGTGCTACGTCCTCCCGTTTGAACTTGCTTTCACTACACTAGTGTGCGGGGATATTGGGAATTGGCACAACAACTGAAAACATTGGGAGAACGACTAAATAATAAAAAAGAAAATACACAGACACGTGTAAACTTTTAGACGCCCTTTCTGTGTATTTAGGACTGTGCAGCTAACGGCGAGAACTACGACAGAGTGAAGCTGCTGGAGATCAGCGCTGAAGATGCTGAACGGTGGGAGAGGAAGAAGAAGAAGAGGAACCCTGACCCTGGATTCTCAGGTGAGCGTCATGCTGGTGTCTTCTATAAAGAGGACAATGCAGTGGATCAGTGTACCGTACCGTACCACCAGTGGTATTCAGTGGTTGGAAAAGCACTATCATTTTTGTTTTACTTATGTAAAAGTATCAATACTGCAATGTAGAAATACCCTGTTTTACTTTTTAAAGTAAAAGTCCTGTAATCAAAATGTACTTTAGTAAAAGCACAAGTATTGGCATCAAAATATACTTGCCTGCTTGATGATGGCAAAAATCGTAATCACAATATTGAGATCACGATTATTTAATACAATTACTCATTGACTCTGGAAACATCAATGAAATAAACAAGGGTCTTTAGTGGATTATCTTGAGCTTTTCTCAGTTTTTTGCTACTTTATTGTTTGGTCATAGACCACTTTGTATTTGAATTTCAGATGATTAAACAAATTGGTCAGATTGCCTTGTGGTGCAGAAACCACCGTGTCTGACCAAAGGCTCTCTTTCCATCATCTTGGCTCGAGCTAGAGCTGCACGATTATGGCAAAAATGATAACCATTGTGAGATTATCAAATTAATTAGGGGCACAAACAGCTCCTTGGGTGTTACAGCACACACAGACCCATTTAGTTACTTACTGTACTGCTTCCATACACATGCAAAAGACAGTTAAAAACACAGTTCAGTTTAGTCTGTGCAGTGGCAGCAGGCTTAGTTCTTATTCAGGAGAGTAAGAACTTAAATATGTTCCGTCTGTAAAAACAATCACTAGAATCTAGTGACTAGATGATTTTTTTTATCCTAATAAAGCAGGTTCTTCTTGACTTTGAAAATCTTCTTTACTGCGTGTTGTAAATGTAACGTTCAAAGTAGAGCCGCATCAGCAGGGCCGAGATAAAAAACAATGGCCCCAAAAACACAGCAAACTAATATTTGAGGCGTGAAGCTTTCAACTTTTAATAATTTGTTTATGCTCACTGTATAGTATGGCCTGTGTTAGGAACAGGAGTGCCTGACTGGCATTTTATGGAGGGCCGAACGCACACCGCTTTAAAGGAAAGGGGTGTGCTGGATTTATAGACCACACGAGTGCCAATAGGGTCATTACGAAAAAATATGTGCCATTGAAACAATAATCGTTTCATCTGAATTCTGGATTATCTTGTCATAATCATTGGAAGCCAAAATTGTAATTGAATCGAAAGTTTGATTAATTGCACAGCCTTACAATAAACTAAAAAGCTTACACATGAGTGGATCTATAATTTGTTTTACACAACTTACTGAAATGATGTAAACCAATGGCTTCCTGAAACCGAATGCTTTGGAAAATTGTCAGCAGTAATATCTAGTATTCTGTGTCTCGTAGCCAGACCATCGTTGTGGTTGACATAGTTATGGCTTATTCTATTATAATTATTTTATAAACATAAAAAACATAAAATGATGACTTGTTCACCCACACTGATGGTGTCATGTTCCGGTCATCACCTTATGTGATCGATGGTTCTATTTAGCAGTGGTTCCCAAACATTTTCGCTCAAGACCCAAAAAAGAAATCTGACGTTTTCCCGGGACCAAAACTAGTGAAAATAGCAGATCTACAAGCTCACAACGCACCGTGAAGCGCCGCATTGCGAATATTTTAAAATAATAATTAATGAAAACATTTAGCAAACAAAAAAATAAAGGGATATTCACTCGTGACCCACAAATGGGTCGCGACCCACTGTTTGGGAAACTCTATAATCACCTTTTTTGCCGTTCAATGAGATTTTCCATGCACCGTTGGTATGGACTTCTGAAATCCTTTTTACACAATTGTGTAGACACAACAGGAAATAACGGTTTGGACAAATCACTATTAGATCAGGACTCCTCTATTTCGGGCATGGATAACACCGCTGTAATGCTTTAGAAGTTCAGTCCTTCAGTTTAGCAAACTGTAATCTAATACAATTTAGTTTTGAGGAAACGAGTGGTGTAAAGTGATTGGATTATGCTATGCCTTGGTACCTGATTGGTTAATAGGGCGCTTGAAGGCCTGCCATGGCAGTACACAGTGGAGAGATGGTACCGTCACTTTCCTACAAAAGCAGCCATGCACAGAAGAATACTGGTTGCGTGTAAGAAGCCCTAGGGATATTAATCATTTTCAACCACCGCCAATTTAATCTGCTGAAAAAAAAGGATTGCAGCGTTTCCCTAAATATGGCTGCCATCTGTTGAATCAAAACCCCTCTGTGAATTTAACCCTCTGGGGGGAAAATTATCACCAGAGCGGCTTGAAGAGAGGGGTGATGGGGTGCCTCTTCATCCTTTCCTAACCAGACGCAGGTTGCATGGCAGAGCCTTGTGTCTGCTTGCTGTTTGTTCCGCTAATTATAACCTCTGTCCTCCGCTGGGTTGCAGGTTACGCCGAGGCCCAGCTGCGACAGTACCAGAGACTCACCAAGCAGATTAAACCAGACATGGATGGGTACGAGAAGCAGAGAGAAGAGTGGTAAGCGATGAGCCCCTCCTGCCCCCAATACAAAGACTGTCCCCTCTTCCATGACTGTACAGTAACAGTATCACCCTCTCTTTGATATTCTCTTTAGCCGGGTCACAAAACTTAACTAAATAGGAGGAACTAATGTTCCCCTGTGGGCATTTGTAGAAACTTGTGAATCCTCCGCAAAGAGGCCTTTTAAAGATGATCTGTGTAGACATTGGTGCCATAAAGCATATTACCGTGACATTTTTAATTGAGTCAAATGAGCTGTGAGCGTTGGCTTGCTGTAATCGCCCATCACATGCGCACAAAGCATTCCCTATGTGTTTTTAGTGGTTTGCCCCATCCCCTGCCCGTGGCTTGGTTTTGACATAGTTGCCCCCTCTCCCATTCCCCCAAATCATTTAATGTTTTTCAGAGCGTTAATGCAAGGCATGCGCTCAGATGAGTAAAGATGGTCATAGTTACAGCGGGTTTGCTCACATCAGCCAAAGACGGGTTTTGAGCCCGCAGGTTTTGAGCATTTAATGGATGCCATACGTAGAACTGTGAAAGCCACATAATCCTGCCTCTCTTCGTCACAATGACCGTGGGCACAGTGACGGGATCGGATGTCCGGCTAAATGTGAATAATGGTAATCGAACCGGTGATTTATTGATGCCTCTAATTTCTTTTGAAACGCCACAGTGGGGAAGACTTCCACCCCACATCCAACAGCTTGATCCACGGCAGTCACGTTCCCACCAAGGAGGGCATCGACCGCATGGTGGAGGACGTAGAGAAACAGTAAGTATAGCTCAACACACACAACAAGAGACATAGAGGGAGATAGATCTTCTTCTCTCACCACCTCCCGTTCGATTCATCCCAGTCCTACATGAGTTCCATTAATGGTACAGTAGAGTCTGGACCACAGACAGTGACAGGCAGACATTTTGTGCACTTGGCGACAACAAGGCCTATCTGATCCCACTAATTATGCCCCCGGTATGGAAGCCCAGATGGAACTAGATGATGATGGATCCACTAGCATCTATTGGTGCTAGAACACTTTTTTTCTCTCTACTGTCTTAATGGGATGCTTCATTGAGTAATGAAGCAATGGGATGCTTTATTTTCAATGGACATACAAAATACAGACATATAAACAAATTATAAAACAACAAAACAGCTCAGCCACAACATTCATAAAATAAATTGAAAAGTGTATAAAGATAAAGCAAGAACATGATCAAAGGGAACACCTCCCGGTCATCGACAGCTTCCCAACAAGGAAAGGAAAGACAATGTATACAGTAATTCAAGATAAGCGAAAACACTGGTTATCAGTGGCACAAGGACACTAGCGGAGTCAAAATGTGTGGTAGATGGTTTGAAAATCATTATACCATAGTAAAAGAAAAGCAAGCAGCGATTGTATAGAAGTATTTATCGTGGGTTTAATTAATTACACCTTTAATTTCCCTTGCCTTTCTATGAGATTTGTTATATTTAAGACAGTCTTAAGTTGTATGTTGAGATGTGACTGTAGGATATTAGTAAAGGCTTCTGCTGCTGCCAGGGTATGACGCACAACACTGCTTTGAAGACACAGTGAATTGAGACTGGGAGCTCACAAATTAACTATTTTCCTCTGTGTGTGTTCATTCTGCTGTTAGTTTCCCCATTAGGTTTTTTTTCTTTCCATTGCCACGCCTGTTTTTCCAATTAAAATGACTACCACAAAGTTATTGCCTGTGCTGATGGTGAAGTATTTTGATTGGATGAGCCACTAGGCTTATCGTTTTGTAAAATCCTCCCTCTTTGTTCGCCATTTGCAGGATTGAGAAGCGCGCCAAGTATAGCCGACGCAGGGCCTACAACGACGACTCAGACATCGACTACATCAACGAGAGGAACGCCAAGTTCAACAAGAAAGCGGAGCGCTTCTATGGCAAATACACCGCAGAGATCAAACAGAACCTGGAAAGAGGCACAGCTGTCTAGTGGGACCGGCAGTCTCAATGGACACTCTCAATGTAAATTGTATGTTTTGTCTCAATTTAGAAAGTTTGGAGGCATTGAACGTATTGGCCATTGCTCTAGTCATGCATTCTATGTACATGGGTTAGGGTTATGTATTATGCGTGCATGACTAGAGCATGCTACTGTAGTTGTAGTCATGTGTTCTATGTACATGACTAGAGCGTGTTGCAACTCAAGTCATGTGTTCTAGAGCAGTGGTTCTCAACCTGTGGGTCGGGACTCCCAGGGGGGGTCCCCCCATGATTTTGGGGGGCTCCCTAGATGACAGTAAAATTACCAATTTAAGCCTTTTTAATACCTAAAAGAAAAAATACCATTACTACATCAAAAGTATAACAAACTATACTATAAAAACTGGTCAAACATTGGCCAAATTTTCAAATAATATAAGAAAGAGCAGAGGCAACATTTTTGGAAATAGCTGATCAAGCTCTACAAGCTCTATTTTCACAATATTTATCTGTGGAACAGAGTCAAACTAAATGTAATGCCTCGACTCCTACAATTCTACGTGCTTGTCAGGGTGGGGGGGTCCCCAGTTCAAATATTATTTTGGGGGGTCGTGGCCTGAAAAGGTTGAGAACCACTGTTCTGGAGCACGCTCTAGTCAATTCAGTGCCTCTAAAATTGGAGAAACATCGGATTTTATGTAGACATGCTTTTCTTTTTTCTTCTCTCTTTTTTAAGTATACAGTTCCTCATTTTGGTGCTTGATAGAGTAACAACTGACTGATACTGAAATATCAAGGACTTATTATGAGGTAGTTATCTTTAACCACTTAAGCCCTATTTTCAAACATTTTCAAAAGATTTTTGAAAATAGATCTGCAAGCTCAGCGTGTTTTTTCAACCCCCCCCCCCCCAAAAAAAATAATGACAAAATACGGCGCCAGGCTTCAAGTGGTTAAATTGTATTTTCTATATTTTAATGTTTTTTTCTGGTCATTTTCATCAATGCAGAGGTTAGCGTTTGTGTGTGCAGAGCTGTTTGAAGATGTCCATAGATTGGTGGCCCTTACTTAATGTCCCAAGATTTGTGTACAAAACGGCAGTCACCCCAACATCCTTGATATGAGTCCAAGAAACCCTCCCCCCCCTCTCTCAAATAAAACCACTTTAACCAATGCGGTTATCTTGCAGACTTATTGACGTTGCTGTGGGATCGCTGCGTGCGGCCGACCGACACACTAAGCGTGAGAATAAAACACACAGCTATCATTAACCTCTAGGGCATGCGGCATGTTGAGCAGAAAATACCAACTGAAGAATGGATTAGTGTAGATGCATGCGGAGATAAGGCACAACAATTAAGCAATTCAATTTATTTGTTATCGCCCGCATCTGTCTTCAGCCAACATGCCCCAAGCTGCTACATGAGCAGGGGAGGCTTGTGACCTGAGACAGATCAAAGAGAGAGACAACAGATTCCCATGCCATCTTTTTATATTCGCTTACAGTACTGCTAGCTGTCCATACTACAGCAATATGGTGCCCTCTGCAGGATGGAGTGGCATACACACCTTTTCTCATAACGTGGGCGTGGGGATCTGCCACACCAACAAAAAACATTATGGTCTGTGGAATGTGCAAACTGAATGATGGTGTCCTAATTTGAATTAGACCCGTTATGTTTGTCTCTAGATTAAAGAATGTGTTATGGATAAGCCTCATGGAATATGGGAATAAGCTGGGACAGTTTAACTTCAAAGGCTAGTGGTGACAGAAGTTGTTTATGTTTTCCTGATATGGTGGAGGGGTGGCGTATCAAATAATGCCTTTGATATATGATTCTTCTCTGGCACTGTTGGCAGATGAGTGGATTAACTTTTCAGGTTCATGATTGTTTGCTTTTGTAGTTTTATCTTATGAGCCTGGGGGCTTTGGCATGTTGGCTTTCATTATTAGAAGATCCAGAACACTCAATCTTGTCCCTATAGGGCGCCTGGTACTGTTCACCACAAAGTGTTTCTACTGTAGTTGCTTGCTACTGTTTGCCTCGTTTAAAATACACATGAAAGAGCTTTTTTTTATTCAATAAAGGTGATGAGAAACTGATCAGTTAACCAGATTACTGGGTTTCAGTCATGTTGCACCTTAAAGAAAAATAATGATGATTTGATAAGAACGTGTCAACTTGCAACTTCT
This sequence comes from Gymnoscopelus microlampas, assembly GCF_963454915.1. NCBI lineage: Eukaryota > Metazoa > Chordata > Actinopteri > Myctophiformes > Myctophidae > Gymnoscopelus > Gymnoscopelus microlampas. The sequence continues at coordinate 36,177,913 of NC_139957.1, forward strand.
TCCTTTGATAGACACAATTATTGTTGTTAAATTGTAAAGGTCAGGCCCTTTGATTTTAAAATACAATTCATGTGATGAGCTCAAATAGATGGTCTCCATGGCATAAAGAGAGAATGAAACATCAAATAAAGTTTGCCTCTGAGGGGCGACTTGTTGCATTTTTCTCAAGTCAATCTGAAAAGACGTTTTGTGTCTTTAAACAATGGAATCCTTGTGCGTTATTTCCAGAACTGTCCTTTTTTTAGGGGCTGCGCGCACACTCATCCCCCTTCTGATAAAATTACACATGGGAGGCAAATGCTATCGCACCATGTAGAGGCAAGACTCCAGAGTGAGAATTTGTGGCCCGAGGTGTGACTGATTACATTACGCCTGCCCCAAAGCCTGCTGGGGATGCACTAATGAATGCTTATGAAAGCAATTTGAACAAGAAAATAATTTCTGCACTCCCATTTGTCATAGTATATATTACATATTTGTCTCGTTGAGGGTGATGAGATGGACCTGTCTGTCTCCTGGCTGTTCTGATGGAACTACTATGAGGAAATAGTGCTTTAAGACAGTGCTGGGAAGTGTTTGAGTTATTTTACAGTAGTTATAGATGGATATGAAAGCAACTACATTGTCATTTCGGTAAAAGTGGCTATACTAGTCTCATCAATCAAGCTGATTAATTGTGTATGTGATTTACATCTTGGAGACGCAAAGTCTGGCACGTGTTTTGAAACGGTGTCATTTGATACTTTTCCCTGTGACATGGCATTTAAGTATCACACTCAAACATCTTGGGATCAGTATAATTTATTAGTCATCGGAGCGACGCAAATCAATCGAGCACAATCAATCATAAGCATTTTGTGCCGGAGGCCAAGAAGGTGTCAAAATTAACGTTGGTGAAGAGTACCAGAAGCAGCCTTGATGGCACCTATCAGGTTATATCAGGTGACTCAGGAAGAAACATGTTCAAAGAATCGTAGTCTCCTCTGTTGGCAGACGCTTGGCTTTCGTCTGAGTTTACTCTCAGAACAAAGGCAGTTTTCAGTGCACCTGCCGACCCACTGGCTGCATGAAGAGTTAGTGCGACTAGTGCGTGTCTGAATCCTGGATGATGTATGGTGTGTTTGTTAACCAGCATGAAACATGATACAAGGAGTGGAGTAAATAGCTTCGTTTAAAACCACAGAACACGAGAAACCTTGTTGCACCACTGTTGCGGGGTTTGAGGTTGTCATGATGACATAATCATGTGGGACAGGCCCAGGGTCCGTTTGGTTCCATTAGTAAACTCAGTTAAATTAAACTGGATTTTATTGTGTGATTGGATTGGAGGTGGGGAAACTTTTAATTGCTCTACGGCAGTACCCCTCATGAGTATTAACAAGAGCTGTTCGACTATTTGTATTATTTAGAATTCATCTTTACGTTAAGGCATTTAAAATATGATGATAATTAGACTGACATTGACTTTTCATGTCCCTTCATTTGTTCTCAACACTATTACCCTCAGTTGGAGAGCATTTGTGTGAAAGTGTATGTAGATAATGTTAGGTGTGGGTGCATATTTGTGTTGGGTTTGGGTGGGGAGACACAAACGTTGGTTATGGTTCTTGGGACGGGACGGTTGTGTTGGATACAGACCCCCTGGTTAGTGAATAATACTATTGCAATCATGAGGAGAAAGGAAAAATTGACAAATAATGAGTATTTTAAGTGCAGCTGCATAGCTATTGAGATAGATTGAGAAATAAAGCTACAATATTGCCAAATATTGCGAACAAATATGGGACCAGCTATCTTATAGTTATTGATCACATGAGCCCTATTTTATTCTTTGTATATCATGTGATGGTTTAACAGGATAGTGAAAGCTTTTTTTAATTACTTTTTGGCTATTTCCTCCCGCCTGTGATGTGTTGCTATTTTGGGCATGCCATCATATGTGAAACATTTTACTCACTACACCTAGAAAATACTAGACCATTGTTGATTCTCTGTACTTAATTTTATTTTTTTAATTACATTTTATACACAATGAGGAAGTGCTATGCATGAGAATCATTGCCTGCAATGTTGCAATAGCTATGTGTGATAAAACCGAACTTTGATACAATGATGACACCATGTGGTCACTGTGGAGAAGGCAGCTCATTGTTATAGCATGTGAATGTATTATCCACTCTGTGGTTACATGTATGGAGTATATTGGCTCTTATCCTTGTTTATTAAGTTTGTATAATTAGTAACATTCCATTTGCCCAGGAACATATGGCTGATATCAGCCCATAAATAGTGTAAGTTTTTTTTTTGTTCAATTTTATTCTCCGACTTGGCAGGGGGGTTTGGTGAGAGGGTTTGTCTTACAATCTTGCCAAATATAGCTGTAGTGTACATAGCTGAGCCAACTCAATTATAGATTAATTTCATGTGTGAAATTGCAATCAGGTTTTCATACTATTACTAGAAAATCGGATTTGAAAAAAAAAATCGTTTGAGTTGAGTTAACTGCATTGATTGAGCACATAATATACATTACAATGTCCGTCGCCTTGCTAAACTAATGGCCTGTCATTTTCAACAAACTGATCCAAAACTTCTTAATGATTTCACTCAAAATGTTTATAACAAATTATGACTTTAAATATAAATAACACTGTCTGTCAGTTATGTAACATAAGAGATTTAAATAGGATTAAATCAGACTTAGGCCAAAAAAAAATTACAAAATGGCCTATATCAGTAAATAATTTGACCTAAGTCACAAAACCATGTGACTTAGGCCAAAATAGGCTTTTTTTTGGCCTAAGTCACACTAGGGAGTTAGGCCATTATACTAAAAGGGGAGTGAACAGCATGATCCTTTTTAATTAGGAGATGGGCGATTTTACCATAGGTGGCCAGTGTCATGAGGAGCTGATTTAGGCAAAAATATAATTTTCCTAAAAAAATGACTATGCCATTAGTTTAGCAAGGTGACGATGTAATAAATATGATGTTGGAATTTTAACATACATTGCATTATGCCAACAATTCTCCTGAGTATGTTTGTTCAGCAGGTTGCAAATTAGACAGAAACAAGCATCATATAAATAACTTTTATTAAAATCTCAGGAACATGTACAAAGAGGGGAAATAAAAAAAAACATCCCACCTGAGCAAAACCTTCAAGTCATCTTCTCACTTAAGTCTTTTACATCTGAAAAAAAACACCTACCCTGACTTCAGATAATCCTCCTGACTCTGGTATATGTATATACAAGCTATATTACAATATTTAGTGTCCATGTGATCTAGGCAGTGGTTCAGGAGGTAAGAGTGGTTGCCTGAGCGTTCGATACCCGGCTCCTCCTGGCTTCGTGTTGAAGTGTCCTTAAACCCCTTCACAGAAGCCCAAACTTAACCTCCAACTGCTCCAGATGTGCAGGTTTGGTCCCGATGAGCAGGTTGGCCCCGATGAGCAGCCTGTCGGCGTGTGTCTGTGTGTGCGAATGGAACGCACACTGTAAAGCGCTTTGGATAAAGGCGCTATTGAACTGCAGAACATTTAGCCTCTTGCCACACTATCTTGATGTAGTGAGTGTGCGTTTGTGTGACAGAGAGATTTTGCCCGTCGTTCTGACTTGAACCCAGCCGCCGTAAGGCTTCCTGCTTCCGACGTCCATAATGTCCATTCTGGACGTTACCTTTGGGCAATTTGGAGCCACGGTCGGCTTAGCGACAGAGTTCTGAGGGGAAAAAAGAGGGAGAAAACGTATGAGAATCAAGCATTTAATAAAATGTGTCCGTTTGCCAACATTATGAATGTGTCTTCCACAGCAATGGTACTCACATGAATGCTGAAAGAGATGATCCTCCGTTTTGGGGACAGTCTTGGGCTGGCATCGTCCTCGTCAGACTCGTCACTGCTCTGTTTCAAAAAGACAGCAACCAGAACCAGTTAGAAGAGCAGAAAACTCGAGACGGACTGAGCTTTAGCAGTTTGTGAAGCATGGTTAGATTAATGAGAAAAGTAGGTATAGGGCAATCCATAGCTTTCTACAAGTGTTAGCTTCCACAAACTGCAGCTCTCATGCCTAAAAACCCCCACTCATACGAGTACATGAGAGAGGGGTACAACTTTGGAACCACCAAAAGTATGAAAATAAAAATGATCTCTTCTCTGAGTACCAGCATGATGTTGACGCAGGTTTTCAGCAGCACACGCCTTGTGTACCAACCTATCTTTGGCATACGGACGGAGAGAGGGACTTCTTCATCGGTTTTAGCTCTCAGTCACTATAATGCAGTCCACACGCCTGCGGCTGCGATCCTTCAGCGAGTGGAAGATTCTGCTAAATAACAACGACCCATTGCAACGGCATTACGGCAAGCACACATACATTTTCCTATTGGTCAAATTTCTCAATTATGTCTATGCATGTCAAGGGACCATGTGAGGTGTGTTACCAATGTGATACAGAATATATGAATGGCAAACATGTGGCCTACTTCTATAATGATGAATATATACTATAGCATTGATAACAAGAAATGTTTGACATTAAAACTGAGTGAGAATGTTTTGAGATGAATGTTCTAGTGTTTGAAAAGCAATCTACCTCGTGAAAACTAAAAGGCATTGTGAACATTGACAAGATTCATCAAATTGACCTTTCACGCAAACAATGGCTTCACCCATGTCACATGACTGCACTCTTATTCTCCTAATCCCAGGTGCCGATGAGAGATCTAAGAAGACAAGATATAGATACAAAACAGAGCATGTGTTCCCTCAGGGGGTCCAAGGGTTCACTCAACACAAGCACATGAATACAGAACGCAAGACCTTATCAAGAGGCTGATATCAGCAGACAGTTACAGACAGCAGGGTTATGTGACCTAGATTGTGTTGTGCTTCAGTTTCTAGAATAGTCCTAGACAGCTGGGAGCCACTTTGATTAAATGGACATTTTAATGTACTTTTCATTCAAAGTAATTCTCAAAGTGCTACCGAGTGTTATGGTTGTGTAAAACAAACCAATTACAAAATTATTATTTTTTTCAAGTTAGAAAACACCTTGTACTAGCTTATACTTATAGCTTATACTAAAATATATAAAGTTTAGAAAATACCCTGTTAAAGTAAGAGTTTAAGGCCTGTTTCTTTAATAATGGAAATCTTTCTCATAAGGAAAAACTGGATTTCAGAAACAACTATGTTGTTCCTGAATTCACTTTAATCTTGATGATGCAAGTAAACTCCCCCAAAACAAAAATGTACTTCCTGAAATCACTTCACTATAATCTGATGGTGTAAGTAAACTCCCCCCAAAGAAAAATGTACTTACTTCCAATCCTTAAAAAAAAATAATGCATTTTATGATTAGAAGAAGACCTGGTGTAACTGTATGGTGCGTTAATGTTCCATGACTCTAATGACACCCACCTGTGACTGACTCCTTTCATGGACAGGCTCTGGTCTCACCCGTTCCTCAGGTTCTGGTGAGGACGATCGGGAGTCCTGCTCCTCCAGTATGGGTTTGACACTCTCTGGGAGCTCCACCTTCTCCACCCCAAGGATCTTTACAGCGTTGGCTGCCGCAGTTCTGAGGAGTTCTCTCTTTGCTGAAGAAAGATTTTTTTTTTTAAACGTTAAAAATGTAGTCACCACATGCCCTAAGGGCTTTTAATTCTTTAATCGTGACAGTCAACAGACTGGAGGTCAGTCAGTGACACTGTGAATAATGATTAATCCCATCAGTTCTTACCATCTACACTCAAGCTGACGGAGCGGCCTGAAGGAGACCTGGATCTGGAGCGGCTGTTTCTGGAAGCAGATGATGAGGAAATCTTGACCCTGTAGCTTCCCACTTCCACAACCCTCCTGTTGTGTCGTCTCTCCTGGCTGCCGGACCTGCGCGTGGACCGGTCCTGTGAGGCCCTGTAATGACGTGGCGGAGAGCGCCGGTGTCCAGCATGTCGTCGGCTGGACCTGTAGTAGTGTTGATTGAGCAGATGTTTTATTTTAGTTTCAGTCGTAGTCTTTTGAATAAAATTCCATTTAGCTTTAGTCAGTCTTTTGAATATAATTCCATTTAGTTTGTCACATTTTGGTCATCTGAAATGTTTTACTTTTAGTCTAGTTTTAGACTACTAAATAAATACCATAAGATTTTAGTCGACTAAATGATTGGTTCTCAAAGTGGGGTCCGGGGACCCCCAGGGATCCTTGAGGGAGTTCCAGCTAAATGATAGATTAGGAACCAAATGGACCCTTATGGGTCTGTAACTCTGAGAGTGTACAAATGGAACCAAATGGACCCGTTAGGGTCCATTTGGTTCCATTTATACACTCTCAGAGTTAAAATAACATTGATTTTACAATATAAATTGAGGTCCAAGAGATAGAAATGCCATTAAATGGGAGTCCGTAGCCCTAATGCATGTCATACTGGGGGTCCTTGAAATTTAAATTGTTGAGAATCACTGCTAGAGCCATAAAAAAATCTGCTCTTATGGGGGTCCCTGGCATATCATATCAACGAAATGAACACTGACCTGTAGTGGTCGTCACAGCGGCATCGGTCAGCCGGCCTATGGCAGCGCGGGTGAGAGCGGGACCTGGGACGATCGGCGGCGCGAGAGCTGCTGCCGGCCGAGGAAGACGAAGAGGATGAAGACCTGTGGCGGTGCCTCCTGTGGGCCCGGCGGGAGGAGCGAGTTCTGCCCCCGGAGCCGGAGGAACGGCCGCTGCTTCTGGAGCGAGAGCGGCTGCGGCCGGCGATGCTGGACTGGGACTGGGTGTCCTGGAAGCTGGACCGAGAGTCCTGGTCAAAGATCACCTTGATGCCGTCGGTCAGACGAGCATGGGCCATGTCAGTCGTCATCTTGGTCAACTAAAGGGGGGGAAAGAAAATCACATTAGAATTTCAGATTACCGTTACAACATAAAGCTGTGTTAAATGCAGACAGTGGTGTAAAGTAACTAAGTACATTTACTCATTTTACTTTACTGGAATATTTTCAGTATTTTTACTGCACTGCATCTCAGAGGCAAATATTATACTTTTACTTCACTAGGATTATTTGAAAACTTTAGTTACTTTGTATATTTTGATGATTATTATAAAATATGCATTAACTACTTCAGCCCGTTATACGTTTCGGACTTTCGGCCATTTGAAAATAGCCGATCTACAAGCTCACAACAGGTTAAGGGAGAGAGAGAGCAAGATAAATAGTAATCTCCATAATATCGAGGCATTTGGTATTTTCTTTTTAAAGTGACATTTTACTTAAGTGATATTCTTCTATATAAGTATAAAAGCCGGCATAAGATAACGGCTGCTCTTACATAAACAATGCTGCCCCCACGGCAGCTTAGTGTAACTACAGCTGCTGAAACTGGTTCAGACTGGAATGGAAATTTCCACGACGAGGTGGTGTGTCTGGATGAGGAAGTAGCACTAGGCCTCAAAAACGTTCGACGAATCGAATGTATAAACACTGCATTATTCACCAGAAAACCGTACGTAATACGATAACTACAAATCAACCAGATATAGATTAGCATATACATTAACCACTGCCTATTTCATATAATAACTGCATTACAACCGTAATAACGTCGTTACAACCGTAATAACGTCGTTACTTACCAGTGTAACAAAAACAACCAACGTTGATTCAGCTGGAATATTGGAGTTCTTCTGAAAGAGGAATGTATGCCAGAACAAGCGCGATCGAAAGAAGATTAAACTGAACGGTTTAAGTCGTTAGGTTTCACAGCGAAACGTTCTTCAAGATGCGAGGCGTACGTGTTCTTATGTCTGTGTTCGTCGTGGAAATGATGAAGTCACCTCGAGGCGGACGTTGATTCTTATCTGCGTCACTGTGGAAAATTCCACTGGCTTTAAAACGCAACCTGGCTGTTCATGAGGTTCACACTGGCGTAACGTTTGCGCATGATGCCACTTGTTGGTAGCGTTGGTTTCGGTGTAATAAGTGTGTAATTACCAGTGGTGGAAAGTAATTAAGTACATGTACTCAAGTACTGTACTTAAGTACAATTTAGAGGTATTAATACTTTACTGAAGTATTTCCAATATTCAGTACTTCTACTTCTACTAACGTTGAACTCCACTACATCTCAAAGGCAAATGTGTACTACTCCACTACAATTATTTGAAAACTTGAAAAATTATCATTACAAAACATACATTAACCACTTCAGCCCTATATACATTTTGGGGATTTGAAAATAGCCGATCTAGCTCAAAATATTTTTTATACATTTTATACATTTGAAAAATGTACATTCTGCATAATGAGTATACTTTTGGTACTTTAAGTACATTTTGATACCAATACTTTTGTACTTTTACTCAAGTTGAATTCTGGACTTTTACTTGACAGAGTATTTTTTTTACATTTGATACTTTTACTATTATTAAATATTAGTATATAATACTAATAATAATTTAAAACATATCCCACCACTGGTAATTACTGTTATTAGTTGTAGTTGTTGTTGTAGTAGTGGTATAGTTTGTATTTGACAATTGTCAGGAAAATACATGTACATTTACAGATAACGTGCACGTTATCTGTAAATTTAAGACATTTAAGAAAACAGACAAATATACATGTATATTTGTCTGTTTTCTTAAATGTCATCATGCATGCTCTCATTTGAAATAAGCCATTGTGGCTTTTATGGGCGATCCAGTTTAGAGGTTTAGAGGACCTTATGTGTTGTCATTTGGATCCATGTACCTTTTCCATGTCTTTCTAAATAAAGTACTTCAATCAATCAGACTGGATTGTTCCATTGATTGATTCATTGAAGAATAACCTTATTAAGATTTTGCATAGGCCTAGTACAAATCAAGGTACGATTTTACAATGATTGTTAAAAGGATAACACAAAAGCCCTGCAGGGCTTGTTTCCATTGTGATCCTGTATTCAATTCATCGAGACATTTAAAGACATACAATATACAATAAGACATAATCAACACTATAATTATATAGCAAGAATTCTTGCTACCACCTTAAGACGGTAGCTGTTTTGCCAGATTTTTCGAGAGAAATAAGCAACCAGGTCTATGAAAACAAGCCCAAAAGAAGCGACTGGGCTTTCCATTTTCTATTTGAAAATAGCCGATCTACAAGCTCACATTGCAACTACCAATATTTACAAGCAACTATGCCGAAAAACAAGCCCAACGTCGCTTATAATAAGTAGACATGGCAACGCTTGTATAGTGGTATTGCCCTTTAAAAACTTTGTCGGAGATATCGCGAGATCATAATATAACCCTTGCCCTCTTTATTATTCAATAGATTGCACTACTGCTCTCATAGGAAGCTTCTTACATTCACATTTCTTCTGCTTCCACATCGAATTGTAATGATGGATGTTGTAACAGTTTTGCCTTCCAGCTTCGGATATGTCATATTAACTTATCTGTACAGTTGGATCATGTTAAGCTATCTTGGCATTAAGGTCGGGGCTGCTAGAAAGAAGTACGATGTCAAGGTAAGCCATCAGACATCAGTTTATTCATTATTCAGTTGGATTATATTATTCTTATTTACTTATTCAACTACAGAGTATAAGTTTGATCATTTTGCTCGTTGCAGTTTCATAAATGTGGTTTATTTATGGCATTCTGGCTGCGGTGAATTCAGAATACAGGAACAGCATACTAGCCTTAGATGAATTGGTTTCTATGTATCCAGTGGTGGAAAAAGCACAAAAATGTTGTACTTGAGTAAAAGCATCAATGCTGCAATGTAGAAATACTCTGTGTTACAAGTAAAAGTCCAGCATTCAAACTTTGCTTGAGTAAATGTACCAAAAGTAGAAAGTACTCATTATGCAGAATGTCACTTTTCACAAGTTATCATATGTATAACATTTATTTAAAAATATTTTGAAAATAGCAGATCTACAAGATCACAACACATTGCAAGCTTGTAGATCGGCTATTTTTAAATAGGGCTGAAGTGATTAATGTATGTTTTGTAATAATAAAAATCTACAAAGTAACTACTAAAATTTTCAAATAATTTTAGTGGAGTAAAAGTGCAACGTTTGTCTCTGAGATGTAGTGGAGTAGAAGTAAAAGTACTGAGTAAATGTACTTAGTTACTTTCCACTTAAGGTTTGCGGTCAAGTGCAAGCCTGGCTCAGGGAGTAAGATGCCCCTGCCATGCAGAGTCCCTATGCACCTTGGATCTTTAACATCATGTCCTGTGTTTTCGAAATCAATCACCAGTGCCACTGATTGCTTTCTATGTATCCGTTGTCTTTGCAGTATCCTGATATGTACAGTGACAAGGATCAGGTGTTCAACTGCATCCAGAGAGCACACCAGAACACCCTGGAGGTCTACCCACAGTGGCTGGTCTTTCAAACCATTGCAGCTCTTGCCTATCCGGTATGTGTCGTGATGTAGGCCAGTGTTACAGACTTGTAAGGGTCAATTTAGAACTCCCTCAAGGAACCTTGAGAGTCCCCGGACCCCACTTTGAGAACCATGTGATGTGTTAATTTAATTATGAGAGTGTACGAATCGATATCTGAGAGTTACACTTTTTTCTCTGTTGTCGGGAGATGTCCAAAATATTAACTTTTCAGGAAATGGAGGGGAAAAGAAAAGTTTTTAAAACAACACTATACTGCCTCAAAAAATACTTTATACATTATCAGATACTTGAATGTGTCCTTATATTATCATCACTTTGCCCAACTACAGCTCAAGTGGAGTTAGGAGTTTTTGACCATTAATCTGGAGATAGTTGTTTTGTCCATCATTGATTAGAATGATGAAGTCAGATGGGGAAAAAAGCCTAAGTTGGAGTTAAGTGTTGTAAGTTGTTTAGTGGTTTGAACGACAGTTTGAGGATCCAATGGAGTTAGGAGGTATAGTCAGAAGCGCTTTTGAATACTTTTCATTGGTTCAATATTAGTAAAACCCACACACAGACGTAAAGGGTGTTCAATAGCACTGATTTATTAAAAAAAAAAGTTGAACGTTTGAGATCTGCCCGACAGCGACGATATTTTAAAGAATATGGGAGGGGTAATCCATGATCTTTGGCATAAATACTTATACTTAAAACAGATAACAGATAACAACAGGTCAAAGGTCAAGCTTGGAAAGGAGTGTCACAGTGACATGGCAGGTTTTCAACCAATCGTAAGAATTTAGCAGATTCTCCTATCCAGACTCAGAGCTTAAGTGCAAGATCACAGTACATGGTAACCTTGTTACCAGTTTTATCTTCATCTCATGAGGAAATAAAGCCATGAGAACTGTTCTTCAAAGTGTCACAGTTACAGGGCTGCTATGTTGTCCAGCCAGCGTTGCCAGATTTCAAGATAAAAACAAGCAACCAGGTCTATGAAAACAAGCCCAAAAGAAAATAAAAACGGCATTGATAGTTGCTTTTACAGAGAGTCAACCACTCCAACGTAAGTCAAACAAACTACACTCCAGAAAACCGGCACTGTCCACACCGCAAAACAACCTTGGGGTATAGACATGGCGTTGCATTTGATGCAGATGGGTGACCATGCCCTTTACTTCATCATTTGTCTTTATTGTGTGTGTGTGTGTGTGTGTGTGTGTGTGTCTTTCATCTTTATTTGCATAAATTATCTAGCCAATAAAGAATTCTATTCTATTCTACTTTGATCTACATGTCTTTTGTATGAAAAGTGCTATATAAATCAATTGTATTCCGGCATGGCTCTGCAGGAGTCTATCTCTATAACAGTGGTTCCCAAACTTTTTAGCTCAAGACCCAAAATAGCTAGATCTACAAGCTCACAATGCATCGCGAGCTTGTATATCTGCTATTTTCACTACTTCTTGAACGAATAATGTTGGCATTGTTTTAAATCGATGAAAAGTTGTTGAAATAATATTTTTTTGAATGTAGGAAACAGAAAAAAGGGTTATTTACTCGCGACCCCTACAAATTGATCCCAAACAAGGGTCCCGACCCACTGTTTGGGAATCACTGCTCTCTAAGAGGGTCAGTGTGTCCAGAGCTAATCTTGCGAACCACTGGACTATCAGTGCTACATTTCTTGTACACACTGCCAGTAGGCCACAGAAGTACTTCCACAAATGTTTTTCACATAATGTTTTATGCTTTTTGAAATATTTAACTTAAATTCATTATTATTTACTTATGTTTTGACCATCTCAGTTAACAGCAGCTGTACTGGGGGCCATCTGGGTGACCAGTAGGTTCTCGTATGCCTGGGGCTACTATACAGGAGGTAACGTCATTACTCAAACATCAGGAGTTTTATTAGTGATATAGTAACTTATGGCTTTATCACTTTTTTCATTGAACATAGAATGAAATATCACTTTATTTATTTGTTTATTTGGACTTACACAAACACACACATACACTGGTTTGTTAAACAGTCCATGATTTAAGGAATCATTTGTCTCAGATTTATTAAAAGTGATATGAGTATGTTCAAATGTAACAAACTGTGCTAGTATGCCATGATGGTGGCAGATCATGTATTTCCTGACATTGTTATTATGTATTTCATAAGAGAGAACTGACATTTTATGTTATGAACAAGAAGTAAGATTAATAAACAGTTATTCTTTGTGAATGAATACACTATGGCTGTATATCAAACAGCTTGATATTGTGTTTTGTTGGAAGTTAGTCTTATTAAGTTTATTGTTTTGTTTTGTTTTTTCCTTCCCAGATCCAGCCAAGAGGATGAACGGTGCCTACGGGTACATTGGATACTTAGGAGTCATCGGTGTCTCCATCCGTGTGGCCCTGCAGTTGCTTGGAGTCTTTTAACCACTGAGGCCGATTCTACATATCGTCTCTGTTGGTTAGAAACCTCATATGTCCAAAACTTCCAATTCAACAGCAACAAAAGTAGCAGATCGACAAGCTCAAAACGCGTCGCTTCGCGCCCCGTTTCGAGCTCTTGGATCTGCTACTTTTGATGATTTTGTGTGACGCTGTAGCATAATCAAGTAGGCCGTTAATTTACGAAAAAACACAAAAAGTTTGAATATGTAGATGAGTTTTCGGTCCGACGGCAACGAAATGCCTTCTAAATCCTAAGGTTTTCTGAGAAACGTATGTTGCTATAGAGAGAGAGAGAGAGAGAGAGGCACTTTGGATCTTTAACATCATGTCCTGTGTTTTTAAATCATATATATATATATATATATATATATATATATATATATATATACACACACACACACACACACACACACACACACACACACACACACACACACACACACACACACACAGAGCAGCTAAAATGACACACAATGCTTTCCCGGTTCTAATGGGTTAACCACTTAAACCTTATATACTTAGTTGACTGGGGTCCCCCGGGGCTCTGTACTTTGGTCCGCTCCTTTTTTCCCTCCACCAATTATTTTTGCCGAAAATAAACATTCTACATGTACATTTTTTTATTGCTGAATATTCACCCCAAAACAGGCAAGCTAAGGTTCATGTGGTTAAATTGATTGAAATCTGGTTTTGCTACAAAATTGAGATTCAAGATTCAAAGATTGTATATGTGGCATGATGCTCTTAAACGTGTATGTGCAGTGAAATGTTGAGGCAGACGGCATCAGACTGTGCTAACAATGTCCAATATATATTTTACAAGGAATAATGCTATGGTAATAAATCCTATAATACATAACAATAAACATTTAGGAATGTATTGATCTGTTCTGGCAGATATATGTCCTGTTTCCCCAGTCATGTAACATTGAACCACTGGAGCTGGTCTGTAAATGCTTTTTATATCATACAAATGTGAAGCAGAATGTATTTAGAGAGTTGCTACTCTTGCTTGTTGTTGTTGATGACCACTAACTTTGATGTGTCTTTCTGTTTGCAATGTTTGTTGTAATCTTCCATTCCAGTGAAACAACCACCATTTGATAAATTGCAATAAACAAGGAGTGGCCATTTACCCATGTACCCAATTGAATGTATATTCACGTTTATGAACAGAGCTCTAGCCTACAGTGATTGTAAGCATTCCAGTAGCAGCATCAAGTACCATGTGACTCACACATGAGCTCTGGCAAATCTGTTAAGCCTATACCAAATGGCTTGAGTCTGACTCATCATGTACAAAAAACAATAAAATCTTGATCAATATCTTCCTAGTATGTGACTCATATTTTCATGTACAACCTGATTATAAACGGTCACAATCATGGAATTGTGTTTACGCATATTAATACCCCAAAAATAGCAGTTTGCAAAAAAAAAAGAGTAGCAGTTTACTACAAGGTCTGCAGTGCTAAGAGGATTTTAAACCCAAGAAAGCCTATGGCTTAATTGTTTCCATTGGGGTCCTTTGTACTCAATTCATCGAAGAAAGTGTAAAACAAAATAAAGAGTGTCTGTTTGTATAGTAACTTTTGTCACTCTGTTAACATTCTATTAATTCCATAAAATGTCAACAAGTAAAGATGACCCGAGATTATGTGCTTTCAACGTTCAACCAACCACAAACCCTGTTACACCGACATTGGTGACTCGTAGATTTATTTGACGCCAGATGACGCAAATTTACGCTGAAAAGACTTGGTTGGTCTACTTTGTTACACTGGCTGTCACATTATCTGCATTAGATGTCAGGCTTCACACATATTCGGAGTTTTGCACTATAAAGACAATGACAAAAATGTATCCTCATTCTATGGACCCATGAACTAAACAGTGATATTTGGAGTTACTGAAATCGATAGGCCACTAATGTCGTTGCAACTGACCTCCCACCATCAACTGGGTGTGGGTCGACTGCGCATGTGTGTGACCAACAGAGCTCTCTCTCGGAAGCAAAGTAGAGCGTCCAGGGGGTCTACATCAAAAAACCCTAAAGAAAAGGTAACGTTACCCTACAATATGAAATGTCATTACTGTAATAATGTCGAGATGGACACTGTCGTGTGTTAACGAAGTTGTCTTTTAAGTTAAATCATGATTTGATGCGATATACGCAACATGAAGGAACCTCCAAGGAAATGCTCGTTAACCGTGTTGCCATGTCTGCTTATCATAAGCGACGTTGGGCTTGATTTTATGTAAAGTTGCTTGTAAATTGTTGGTAGTTTTTGGTTGCGTTTTGTTGGGCTTGTTTCTAAAGCGTAGATGATTATTCGGGTCTTAATTGTTTTCTAAGGTTGTTTAAACTAGTGATTCTTCTTCTCAAACATTTTCATGGCAAGCCCCCCCCCCCCCCCCAGATTAATATGCATCCCCCATCTAAAAACATAGTGTGCCAAGGATCCCCATACCACATGTGTTGTTGAAATGTTTTAAACCTATTTCAAATGTTTCACTTTTCCCTCAATGTATTTTGAAAATAGCAGATCTACAAACTCACAACGCGTAACGTGTTGTGAGCTTGTAGATCTGCTATTTTCAAATAAAGTGACCGCTTGTTTGCCTGGACCTAGTTGCTTATTTCTCTCACAAAATCTGGCAACACTGCTTGATGATGCCAAAGCCCTGGAACAAAAGACTCCGGCTTTTAAAGCACTCTTTTAATAAAGCGTGACTCCGTCGTTTGTTGTGACACTCATACGATGAATACTTTAAAGACTTTGTTATGAAAGGAAAGCTAAATAGAGGTGTTATTTACTCTAAAAAATATAATTTTTACACGATTGTTGTTGGTTTGTGTATGAGCCAGAGAGTGTTTCATCGGCCTCATTGTTACACCACATTTACGCATAAGGAAATACCATGGCAACAAACATCGAAACAGGTTTTTTACTTGGCTTGGATGTTAATTAATATTATAACTTGTTTGGTGAAATATTTTCGTTATTGTTAATGGGAGACTTGCATGCAGTAAACATTTTAAATACGAGAATGTATATATGATGACAAATATGATGCAAATACTAATAGTATTTGCATCATATTTGTTTAATCGTGTCAGTGTTATGTTAACTGAACCCTGTCTCTGTCCAGTGGTGGAAATAACTATGTACATTTACTCAAGTATTGAAGTACAATTTTGAGGTATTTTTTACTTTACTGAAGTATTCCCAATTTGCAGTACTTTTACTTCTACTCCACTACATCGCAGAGGTACTACAATTATTTGAAAACTTTAGTTACTTTGTAGATTTGAGTACTTTTACTTGTACTTTTAAGTATATTTTGATTACCAAACGTTTACTTGTAACAGGGTGTTTCTACATTGCAGTATTGATACTTTTACTTAAGTAAATCATTTGAGTACTTTTTCCACTACTGCATGCAGTATCTATGACCATATGTTTAGTATTTGCTATTTGCATCATATGTTTTTCATAGTGTCAATGTGTTTATGTTAACCGAACCCTGTCTCTGTCCTCTTTTATCAGTCATGTCTGGATTCCTGGACGGAATACGGTGTGGAGATTGTGAGTGCAATGTGGACTGGGGCGAGAGAAGAAACACCATCGCATCTATAGCAGCTGGAGTTCTGGTATGTTGTGAACTTGTGATTATAATGTTACCTCACTTAGTTTTGAGCTTGTCGATGATATATAAGTCCCATTTGAGGGTTCTTTACCTCTAATGAGAATTATTATAATATAATATAATTATTCTTATTTTTTAGCAATTTTACAATGTACAATTTAGGCATCTAACACAGGGGTCTTCAACGTTTTCAGGCCAAGGACCCCCTAGCTGAGAGAAAGATGAAGCAGGGACCCTCTCTATATTGTATAAAAATTGTGTTTCAGATTTAACTGTTTTTGTTTACTTGGTCTGCTCTTTTTTCCCTCACCAAAACACCTCTTTGCCAAAAAATAGCCGATCTACAAGCTCACAACGCCTCGCAGCGCGAGGCGTTGTGAGCTTGTAGATTTGCTATTTTTTGGCTAAAGTTCTCCTCAGAAAAGGGACCCTAGGGTTCAAGTGGTTAAGGTAAAAAAAAAAATCATATCACACAAAGATTTGGCGGATCCCCTGTAGTAGCTCTGAGGACTCCCTAGGGGTCCCGGACCCCCTGTTGAAGTCCCCTGATCTAATGCGCTTATTCGCAAAGAATCGTGCTGCGTTCACACGGGCAGCTAATAGTCTACCATTCATTTCCAATGGAAGCCAGCTGCTACAAAGGCTACAACAGCTACAAAGCCAGTTGAGCTGGCTTCAACTTCAGAAACAAAGTGAAAGCTGTGCTGTGTGGCTTTGTATCGTATCTTTTGTATCTGCCAGCGTGAACGCAGCATTACAAGTGCAAGATTCGAGTAAATGACATGAAGCCTACTAACCTAGTCAACAAATTACAGGGTATGGTAAATGCCATGGTCATGTAAAAGTAGAGTCCAAAGAAAATAATCATGTGCTACACAGTAACTAGGTATGCCATATACTATCAAACCTAGCATCTGTCTTAACAACATGCTATCTAGATAACATTCTTAGAATTTGTGGGTAAGCATACAGTATTATGTGTAACTAAATAACGTGAACAAGTAACAAACATACATCATTTGATAGGGACAGATACGGTGTACAAGCTTAGCATATACAGTCTGAGAACAGATATCCAATGCATGTATCATAGTGTCTTATAGTGGAATCTAATTTACAATGAAGGGCTTTAGTGAAATTAAGAGATTTCTAGAAATTCTAAATAAAAACAGTGAGGCTATATAAGGCTATACAGGAGATTAATCCGCCTCTCTTGGACAGAACAAAACTAGCCTGGGAACAGGACCTAGGTATTGAGCTGGAGGAGGATATCTGGGAGCGCTCTTTGAGACGCCTTAATACCACCTCCTTGTGTCTCAGACACTGCTTGATCCAATTTAAAATACTCCATCGTTTGCATTTCTCGAGGGGAAAACTGTCCAAAATTTATCCTGATATAGATTCTACCTGTATTAGATGTAATTTGGAGCCAGCCACTGTTGGCCATATGTTTTGGAGATGCACATCCTTGACTCAGTTTTGGAATAATATTTTTGATGATATTCCCAATGATGATGTACCAATTACCTCTCCTCAGGCCAACTTCATAGCATTCTCTTCACTTATAGCCCGGAGGCTTATTCTCCGCAATTGGAAATCAGATAAACCACCAACGTTTACAAGTTGGGTCAAGGATGTGCTGTCCTTTATACCATTAACAGCTCAGGTACAATAGATATAAATCTCCCCGAAAATTTATAAAGGCCTGGTCCCCTTTTATGGAATTCACCCTTACTCTGTCTTTTCCTACATTTGCTGGAAGTGATACTGTATTTTGATTCAATAAGTGTTTATATTTTGTTCCTGTTCACTGTGGTTTCTAGGAATATTGGTCACTCTTTTACTTGTGCTTGGATGTGTGGTACCCTATATTTGCCAAATTAATTGCTAATTGTCTGGTCTGGTTACGCTAAAACCCCCTTAAGCTTATTAAGAATTAAGAAATGTTCTTTTTAATTTTAATTTCATTTATTTATTTATTTATTTTTTATTTTTTGTTTTGTTTTCAATACCAACTTCAACTATTTACTGCTCTCGTATTTTATTTATTTTCTCCCAATTATAAATGTTGTTTTATTGTTTTTATTTTATATAAGTTGTAAAAAAAAAAAAAAAAACTGAGGCTGAAGGAAGTCGTGAGTACGTCCAGATGCATTAAAACACAGGTTAAATATATCAAATGAATTGTACAACTAGCTACAGATTCAATAAAACTCATATTTAGTAATACCATAGCACAGAAAAGTATAGTATCTATGGAACAATAGGCAACAAGAAGGGATTCAAAGAGGAGTGCTAGGGGGTGAGGTGGAGACCGAAGAAGTGTGTTTTCGGACTGCATGTTTACCTGTTTACTTCTTGCTGAAGTTTTACACATCAGGGTGTCTGCGATAGTATTCAATTATTACAAAGTTATTGCATGTATTTATTTAAAAAGAAAAAAAGTAAAATTTGTCTTAAAAAAGGCCAGACACGCAGCAACGTCACATTTCCAGGGGACATCAGTAAGCATTTAGCAATACAATAGAGTGGTCCGATCTCCAGATTGCTGGTTCTCAGGTAATGAATAGCTACTATGAGTCGATCTAGTATTCAGGTGATAAATACACTGGGTGTGGTCCCACTCCCTGGGTGTGGTACTTAATAAACAATAGATGTTTTGACCTTAATTAAATTAGGGGTATCTGGAGTAATGAGCGTCGATTAACATTGATTCATCATGTCAACGTTGATGTATAATGAACGCATGTCATTTCAGTTCTTCACTGGGTGGTGGATCATCATTGATGCGGCGGTGAAATACCCAGATGAGACGATATTCCATCATGCTTATCACACATGTGGAGTCATCGCTACGGTGGCCTTTCTCATGTGAGTAATTTACAGTATTAACCCATTAAGACCTGGAACTGTGTCATTTTTAGATTTGAGCTAAAAAAAACATTATTTAACACTTTGGGCTATTCAAAAATAGCAGATATACAAGCTCATAGCGCGGCACCGAGTGCCGCGCTACGAGCTTGTACATCTGCTATTTTTGAAAAATCGTGAAAATGTGTGAAAATCTTTGAATATATATATTTTTAAAGCAAACATTTTTAACTTAAATCTTTGCTTCTGGGGGTCCCTGGAACACAATATTTTGATGGGGGTCCGCGGCCAAATACATATAATTTTGGGGGTCCTTGACATGAAAATGATTGAGCACCACTGATATAGAAACATATCTTTTTCAGAAAACTGTTGAGATTTAGGAGACATGTAGAATTGGCTTCAGGTCTCAATGGGTTAATATCTTTAATCCTGCAGTCCCTATTTTGGTCATGTCATTACTGCCCCCCCCCACACACACACACACACACACACACACACACACACACACACACACACACACACACACACACACACACACACACACACACACACACACACACACACACACACACACACACACAATCGTTACCTAGCCTACACATTTGGGTATTGGGTATTGGCCGCTCTGAGCACCGTCTCTCTGTCTGCTCTGTGTCCGACTGTGTGAACGGCACTACCTTTCACGGCGAACGCCACAACAACACCAGGTGAAACCCATCAACTGCTGATTGGTGTGTGTGTGTAGGCTACAGAACAATGGAAGACAACTATCCGTTTTGCATAGAGGCACTTGCACCAACTCCATTGTGTAGCTGCTACGCATACAGAGAAACCAGAGAGGAGTTGGCGAAAAATGAATGAGCCAAAGCAAGTGTTTTTTTTTTTTTAAAGAAACATTTTTAGTTTCATGGCAGTGTGACTGGGAATTTAAAGAACATTCTTGGGATTTGACACCCTTAAGTAGGTTACCACATCTCTCTGAATGTGTAAAGGTTATTGAAATGTTCAATTTTGGGTTTAAAAGAATAGAAACAAGTTTCGCCCATGTTTAGGCTATTAACACGCACCATTGCAAAGTGATGACGTTACTGTTGTTTAGACTAGAAAGGAGTGCTTCAGGTGTTCAAGAGCAAATAAATCAAGGTATCTTTATAACGCTGCACTCCTAGAGGTGCAACATCACCATCTCTTTGTAACTTGGCACAACTGAAGTAGCGTCTCTCTCAAGCTCTATTTTATAAACAAATGCAATGTTTCATGGAGTTCTTCTAACTCAACTTGATTTTCCCTAAAATAGACAGTCAGAAAATGACATTTACATTTACAATCTAGGCATTCTTGGTCTGCATCAGATCAACTTATAACTGTCAAGTAACAACATATTAAAGTGCTTTGTTAATTCAACTCTGAAGGAAGAGTGTAATGTAACCATGGATTTGATGGAGAACATCGTGACGTCATTATGTGGCCACGCCCCCACCATAATGTCCCCCCACGTCGTTTATAAATCCGGCAGCCCCTGTAAAACTGACCACTTCTGTGCCAAATAGCTTGTGAGATTTGTATGGTTTTGTGTAATTGTTCTCTTGTGGATCTGTCTAGGATAAATGCTGTATCGAATGGCCAAGTAAGAGGAGACAGCTACAGCGAAGGCTGCATGGGACAGACAGGTATGTATCTACAGTCAACTTTGTAGTCAAGCTCATACACAAATATAGGAACATTAACATTGAATAAATTAGATTTAATAAGCTATGAGGGATGTGAATGGATAATGCATCAATAATGAATCCTTTAATTGTAGCATTTTAAAAGTCAGAATACCTCTTCTGACTAACTTCAGACAGTTTGCTTATTATACTGTTGTAATGTGTGCAGGTGCTCGTATTTGGCTGTTCATCGGCTTCATGCTGGCTTTTGGCTCCCTCATCGCCTCCATGTGGATCCTGTTCGGAGGTTTCGTAGTGCCTCGTAAGTCCTGCGTGTCTATTTTAGGGCTGCAACTAAACATTATTTACATAGTCAATTCATATGTTTGTATTCAATTAATCTACGTGATTCATTTTAGCTTGTAGTTTAGTTTCGCCACATTTGTCACCCCACACTATTGACGCTAGGTTTCATGTGGTTAGAGATTTTACAGAATGAAAAAGTGTAATACACAGTCATGTGCAGATCCCTTTCTACATCTCTTACAGAAAAACCTGTCGTGTACCCTGGTATTGCTATTTTCTTCCAAAACGCTTTCATTTTCTTCGGGTAAGTTGATGCTTCTCAAAGCGTTCATATTTGACACCCACATCTGACATATCCAAACAAGTCGTTGCTGTAATTAAAACCTGTATGGTGCTTCATTATATAACGGGACATACACTTTTCTCCTTTAGGGGTTTGGTGTTCAAGTTTGGAAGGACAGAGGACCTGTGGCAGTAATGGACTTTTTGTGTGTTTGCCTGTCCATTGTTATACTCTCTGCTTTCTATACTGTATAAGACAATATGCTTTAGTGTTTATTTACTTTATATAATGACTTTTGTTTTTAGCTTTCAGATTAACGCATATGTACATTTTATTTATATATCTGGCTGTACAAAGGCTAAATTCAGAACATTCGAAGCACAATTTACCATTATTGATTCCTTGAAAGCCACATTTCCTTTTTTACGAACTTTTCCAAATATGACGCAGCTTGCCGTATGTCTCTTCTCAGTCCAGAGTTAACCACTCCAAATAAGTGAATCTGTATCTGGTTAGAATGGTTTACATCTTTGAATTGTGTGTCTTGGGAATCTAGAGGTCTTTCCTACGTAAGATGTCTGCAGAAAAAAGTTCAACACATTTCAACTCTGGCATATACCGTGAACTGTTCACCCTTCTTTTGGCCATACTTACTGCGTAATGAGTACTGAGTAATGTTACTCCATCAATTGAAACTGCGCTTGAATGGGAATAGTCTAAGTCGTTGAGTTACAGTAACAGTACAAGCTTTCAGTGAGAGCAATGTGTCATAAATAATACTGTATGAAAATTATATATTTACTGAATGTAACAATATGGGATGAGGCTGTTTTTATTTCTCTCTCTCTGAGATAACAGTGTGGGATCTTCAACCTTGCAGTCATAAAGATGTATTGTTGATGGTTGATAAAATGTACTGCTGAACTGAGATCATAAAAGGAATGTTTGACAGTTCTACTACATTATTTGTCTGTGTCCTCCAGGTATGCATCTGCAATGCTTCTACATGTGCCTATCACACACAGACAATGAGGTATTATCAACAGCCATGGCAGCAATAACCATGGCGTTCAAATTGTATTGATATTTTTCCAAAGATTTCAAAATGTTCACCAAAAAATGAAAAGTGAAATAGCAGCTCTTCAATCTCACAACAGGATGCTATGCGCTCCAAGCTTTTAGAGCTGCTATTTTCAACATGCAACAAAGTATAGGGCTTTTGCACACTTACAGTTTATTACTCGTTGTCCTCATCAACCACAAAAATGAAATTACTATTCATGAAAAGTAACAATTGTATGCAATTCCATACAATGCTTGCTTCCAATACAAGACTTTAACCAAGCGTCCCATCACCAGCTTCTTACTTCCGCACTGCAAGATGGGGAAACTGCAAAACATGAAAGCGCTGATTATTATGTCATCAATATATTTTGTTGTACTTTTTGCTGCTTTGTTGGAGTTTATTTTCTTTTGACGTGTATAGTATAGTAATTTATATAGTGAAGTAACTACTTTTATTACTATTACTGCTATGATGAGGAGAAATAATATTACATGAAATACAAATAGGAGTCAACACTGATAAAATAAGTTTTATACATGATTAAAAAGATCAGTGATTTTCAACAGCTGATTTTAACTGCTATATGTTTTACTTGCGATATTTCCTTTGCCACCTTATGGGTCAAATATCTCATCAGATAATCAGTCCACTCAATGCTCTTTATCATTTACCTCCCAGAAAGCCTGATCATCAAAACATTTCTTGTCTTGTGGTGGTCTCCAGAAATTCCATTTAAGAAGAAGCCCTTGAAGAACACACAAAAGTTTGATCAGAGTGGCTGATGGGTAACGTAGTACTTCACAATATTAAAACAGAGTTGCAATTAGTAACAACACTACCATGGTGAACCTACTTGAGCTGATTTCTGGAAAACTTTTTCAATGCATGAAGTGAAAACATTTCATGAATAAAATATTCTATTTAATATACTTCCTGCATGCCTTCTTTTTAATTGGAGAATGACAAGGATGAAAAGAAAAGAAAGCTCACCTGTTAGGATTCCCATGGTCATACTCAGACTTAAGGTAATGAGGAGAGTGCAAATATGAAACACAGCAAACCGGATTGCCCTGAGAGAAGGACATGCATGTCAGACCATATAATATGTGTGTGTGTGTGTGTGTGTGTGTGTGTTTAGATATAAATATTCTCCTACGTTGTCATGTCTCCAGAGTCAGCTAGCTGCAGGATGAGATGTGCTAGCCATCCCAGGAGTCCAGGCAGTCCGTGTGTACTGACGACACCACAGGTGTCATGGCACTCGAAGCCAAGCAGCATGTGGAGCTACAAGACACAGGAGGTGATAAGAAGCTATGTCAACTCGTATTTCTAACCAAAATAGCAGATCTACAATCTCTTGTGAGCTTGTAGATCTGCTATTTTTTCTATGTAAAAAAAAGAAGATTACAAACTTGTTTTTTAAATGTGCCCAAAATAGGGATGCCAGGTTGGCGGATAAATTCAATTCAGGGGAATGTGTTCATCTGGTGATCCGAACCTTTAAGTAACGGAATCCCAGGGTTGATATCACAGCAGCAGTAAACCCAATTGCCATGGCGACCCACGGTAGATGAACCGCAGACATGGAAACCCCGATAGCAACACCACCGGCAAGCGTGCATCTCTGTAAGTGGCCCTGATGGGGAAATGGAGACATGAACAATTTAGCACTAAATCCTCAATAATATTAACGTGTAACGTGTGTATTGTAGTCCTCCCTCAAACTTTTTATGAAGAGTTCCAGTAGAATTGGGAGCTTTATCAAAAATATGAACCAGGATTTGATAGACTACCGTAAATGCAACGTAATGACACCAATGACATTAAACTGAAACAGAAGAGAACATATTACTCATATTTTAACTGAGCTAAAATGGTTGTCTGCCTCTTTTAGTATTAATTTGTATTTGCACTAAAACAGCGTAATTTAAGATATTTTCGCATCACTTTTAAGGCACTTCATGGCCTGGTCCCCAATGACATTTTTGAGTTATGAACCCCTTATGAGCCAGTGCTCAGCTTGAGGCAACATGCTGGCAGTTCCTGAGTGGAGGCTGAAAACAAAGGGTGACACCTGGTGACCGTTTCTTTGCTGCCAGGGCTCCTCAACTCTGGAACTCTGCCTGTACAGTTCAGGGCTAGATAAATTCACTGTCTTCTTTTAAATCACTTCTTAAAACTTTGATCAAAAGGCCACAATAAAAAATTATAAATTAGATTAAAGTTCTTATTTCTCACTGTACTTTATATTTTACACATGTCATCAGGTTTTTATTCTGTTGCTCATTAAATCTTCAGTTTTATGTAAAGAATGTTTTTTTTTTTTTTTGTATTATTATTAGTAGTAGTAGTAGTAGTAGTAGTGTCATTGCATCACATCACTAGTAGTATATCCGCTCAACCCACTTATAACCACTTGTGACTGATGCCCTTTCCATGTTGGCTTTGGCCATTGGAATAGAATACAGTTTAAAAATAATTTAAAATAAAATGGAATCATACCGGGTTGAGTCTGCCTTTGGGGCTTGTGAGCACAGACACAGCGGCTGCTGTCACTGCGCTGACTGCCAGGGCCAGGTAGGTGCTGCAGACCGCTGCCAGCTTGCTTCCAGGACGGTCGTGGTCCACCAACTCAGAGTTAAAACTGGGCCAGAACATCCACAGAAACAGTGTCCCTGGAGAGTGGAGGCAGCAGAAGAGATTAATTCTAATGGGATCCGACCTCACCTGTTTGCGATGCTCTTGTTACTTTTTACCCCCACCCCAAAAAAGCCTCCCCGGTCTGGTACACACCCAGCATGGAGAACAGTCCTGTTTTACGGTCAAACTTCTCCTTCTCATATGGATGCTGTGATTCTTTGCGGTACAGGGCCCGTGTCAGTGTCAGTCCAAAGAAGGACCCGAAGACGTGAAGCATCATCATGCTGTTCAGATGCCGGAGCTACAGTTACAAAACATCATCATCAGCCAAGATTTGTTCATATAAATATCATGATATTCATATGGGTATACAAGGATTGATTGATTGATTGAATACTTTATTAACAGTTTGCAAAGACAAGCACAGGGAAGTACAGATCAACACAAGGTCTGTTAAGAGGATTTTAAACCCAAGAAAGCACTATGGCTTGTTTCCATTGGGGTCCTTTGTACTCAATTCATCGGAAAAAAAATTGGGGGCTGCAGTTACAAAACATCAGCATTCGTATGCAAGCAAAACATTTATCAACTTGCCTGATGTTATTGTGTTAACAATGTCAGTGTCAATGTCAGACATAAGAATGTGTGGGATTTTACTGTGTTATAATGCTATAGTATGCGCACCATGTCCATGATGAATATGAAGAAGGCAGAAACAAGAACAGGAGGAAACCCCTACCTTCAGGAAAGTCTGGAGGAGCCATCCATTGAGGACGAACCCTGACACCTCCACCAATGCAACAACAAGAAGCTGGACGGGGTTTGTCTTACCGAGCACTGCGCCCATCGAAATGAGGGCGGAAGCAGCACATATCTCTGCAACAACCAAGCTATGGAAAAACACAGTGAGCTTATGTGAATGTGATCACATCATGTCTGTAATTATTCAGACATGTATGTGAAATTAATGTGTGCACAGGTGGATATAAAAAGGGTCCAGTTAGGTCCAACAAGACAGGTACCTATATTTTGAATATTTTATCAATTTTTCATACTTGGTTTTTAGACAATATCCTACCTTCTCAGACCGACCGTGAACTTTCCTCTAAGGGACGACCAGGATTGAATTCCATTGAGGATGACTGCCCACTGAGTGGCTATGACTGCCACAAGGAGGTTGAACCCAGAGCTGCTGAAGCCATACCTCACTAGAAATGTGCCGAGGAATCCAAAACCAAAAATCACTGCCACGTTCACATCCTGGAACACTGAGAGTCACAAACACAGACAACAGGTAATAATGCTTAATACACTTGAATTTGCACCAGTTCTATCATTTAAATGTTGTCTCGAGCTGCCATTTAAATGATAGAATCCATCTCAACTGGAGCCATTGCTGACTCTCCTCTCTCAGTGTCCAAGTCAACCGACCATGAGCTTATCATCAGCAAACAGTTATAGCGGCCCCTCCCCATTCCACAGCAAGGTCTACATTAAAAAAAAATAAAGACTCCATTTAAATCAGAATGTGAAATGCTTATTGACTGAAGGACTGACACTGAGGATTTCACTATAGTATACAGTAGATGCATCAGAGAATGTTTTTTTGATTGATTGATGTTTGTATTGAGAAAATATGTCAAAAGGATAGAACGCAAAAAAAACTGGAGAGCTTATTTCCATTAGCTCTAGAGCTTATTTCCACTGCAAATGTGTGTGTAAACTGAGTGCCATGTGGGGGGTAACAGAGACACATACAAAAATATAATCAATAATAAAAAACATTAATAAAATGTGTTAGCTCTTATCTTTCCCTTTCCTCTAAACTTCTCACCTGGATAAAGGTCGCTGAAAGTCTCATCTTTGTCACTCGTGTGTTCGAGCTCAGCGTAAAAGGCGTATATCACAATAAATCCTGTCTGCAAAAACAAAAGGAAGGGAGCCAGACGTGAACGCAGACTTGGTGCATACTGAGGAGCCATAACATAAATGTAGTTTTCTACGCAGTTCTCACACTGAAGTCCTTTGAAAAAGGGGCCGCAACCCACTGCAAGGCCTGCTCTTATCTGATCCTGTTGCTGCCAGAAATATTGTGCCAGACATTTTCGTACCATCACTCTTTGGAACTGGAAGAAAGAAATCTATCATCTTATTCATAAAAGAAGTTGTAGCTTTAGCTGCTCTATCGGACACTTTTATGATAAGAATGGCCAATGTAAAATTCAATCAATTTATTATTATTATTATTATTATTAGTAGTAGTAGTAGTAGTAGTAGTAGTAGGAGTTGTAGTATATCTACTCAACCCACTAACCCCTCACTTTTCATGTTGGCTTTGGCCATTTGAATTGAACATATTATTATTAATTTCAAAAGGTATAGAACTTTGCTTGAATATTCTTACTGAAAATAGATCTATATACTCCTTATAGATCTTGGGAAAGGCTTACCTAGCCTGGTAAACCCCTCCCTCTGGAAATCTCATTTGTATTTTCCGGAAGGGGGGGGGGTTACCAGGCTAAGGCTTACCATGCACAAATATGTAATTCATAAACAAATAAACAAACAAACAAACAAAGCAATGTAAATAAGATCCTGTTCACTTCTCATCATGACTCTTCCTCTCACACACGTGGGCATACACAAGCGCTTGCTGCACACACGCATGAATGTACGCGCGTGCGTGCGCGCGTGCGCGCACACACACACACACACACACACACACACACACACACACACACACACACACACACACACGCATACGCACACGCACACGCACACGCACACGCACGACACAGGACACAGGACAGGACACACGACACACACACATCCAGTGACCAGATATAATAACTATCAGCTTCAATCTCGTTTTTCTTTTTTCATCCAACCCAAAAGGATTTTCTCCAAACTTTGCATGTTGTTTTCTGCACACTGAAAAGAATAAACCTCATATTATCATTATTACAGCACAATGTTTATTATGTGCTCAATAGCCCCGCCCCTGCGGCTCATCATTGGACAAAGAGAAGGACCGATTTGTCCACAAAGGAGCTGATTGGTTGACGAGCAGGTCGTTGTCTTTCCCCCCGCCCCTTTTGAGCTAGGAAGGAACATGACTGGCTGGCTCCTGCGTGCGTCCATCACAGTGGAAAATCCTGTCCCAATGGACGGACCGTCCGTCAATCACGTGCGCGCCGAAGCACGCTTTACACCTCGCCGTACGACGGCGCCGCGTGGTGAAATTAACAGCTCTACAAGCATACGACACGTCGCATCGGTGACGCGTCGTGAGCTTGTAGGTCTGTTATGTTCGCCGCGCGACACTGTCGTACGACAGAGCACAAATTGGAGGAGCATGACGTGCGTCAATAACAGCGCGCTTTTGCGCTCAGTGTTGCCATGTCCGCTTATTATAAGCGACTTGTTTTTCTGTAAAGTCGCTTGTAAATATTGGTAGTTGCAGGCTTGTTTCCAAAGTGTAGTTGCTTATTTGGGCTTGTTTCCAAAGTGTAGTTGCTTATTTGGGCTTGTTTCCAAAGTGTAGTTGCTTATTTGGGCTTGTTTCCTAAAAGTTGTTTAGGAGGACCCCCCATACCAGATTTGTGTTGAGTGATTGATTGATTGAATACTTTATTAGCAGTTTGCAAAAAAAAAACACAGAAAGTACAGTTCAATACAAGGTCTGCTAAGAGGATTTTAAACCCAAGAAAGCATATGGCTTGTTTCCATTGGGGTCCTTTAATTTGTACTCAATTCATCGAAACGTTGTTAGAATGTTAAAAAAAGATTCCAAATATTCCACATTTTATTTCAACTTTTTTTTTAAAATAGCCAATGTATAGGTTCAAAGTGCTCATGTGGCCTTAATATAATAGTGCAGGGGTCTTCAACGTTTTCAGGCCAAGGACCCCCTAGCTGAGAGAGATATGAAGCAGGGACCCCCTCTATATTGTATACAATTGTGTTTCAGATAAACATTTGCTGCTCTTTTTTCCCTATACACCTATAACTCTTTGCCAAAAATAGCAGATCTACAAGCTCACAACGCCTCGCAGTAAGTTCTCCTCAGAAAAGGGATGCTAGGGTTCAAGACCCCCTGTAGTAGTAACTCTGACACCCCCTGTTGAAGACCCCTGTCATGGACCTTGTTGCTTGTTCTCTCGCAAAACCTGGCAACGCTGTTTGCGCTGCCCCTCAGTGAGGCTGCGCTGAAAGCAGAAAGAGGAGGATCCTGATGCTCAGAGAAAGTCCCCGTTTATTTATTTCTTTGTTTAGCGGCGGCGGCGGCGGGGGGAAGAAACAAATAATAATAATAACAGCGACCGTTCATCACCAGAAGCCACTTCATTTTTTTTTATCATAATTATTACATCTTTGTTCCGGGGGACACACAACAGGGAAGCTGGATATTAAGATTACAGTGGGTATTATTCTAAGGCCAACGCGAAGGGGAGGAGGATGAAGCGGCGCAATGCGGACTGCAGCAAACTCCGGCGGCCGTTGAAACGGAACCGAATCACCGAGGGCATCTACGGCAGGTACGGTAACGGTACCGCGGAGACCCGGAGCGGACCGGACCGGACGGGACCGGACGGGGCCGCCGCTCCGGGGCCGCGGCACGCACGCACGGCACGCACACACACCTAGTACACAGCCGGTGTCACCTGGATGCAAGTGCCTGCTAGCCCCGTTAGCGATACATAACATACCCCTAGCCTTTTAAAGTACCAGCAGCTACTGACATATAGCTTCCATTAGCTCTGTGTTGTGTTGTGTTGATTAGCAGGTACCACCCGCGTCAAGTTAACGCAAATAAACATTGGTCTTCCGTTAGGTGGGCTTCAAAATAAGACCAGCGTTGACTAATATTCTGCCATTATATTTGACAAATATAAAACAACAACCCGACGTTGTTATTGCTATGATTATGTAGAGTTAGATTATGTATGGCAATGCAATTGAAACTTAAAAAGCTGGAATCGAACCCCCGTCTCTCCAGTACGGCAGACCCGGGGCAGGTAACAACAACGTCAAGAAGCTTGAGTTACGACCGGGTCTTTTGCGGGGTCGCGACACTTATGTGGATATGAAATTAAACTTGTATTTTGAAAGCAGAATCTATGCATTTCCGGCGTTAATGTAGTTTATTTTAGGGAGACTTGACGCATCTTTAGCAGGTAATGTTAGCCCAGCTGTCAGAGCGTTAGCTAGGCCTCATGTTGAATCACATCATCTACCACTCTCTCCTCACTGCCCTGATAGATTCATAGATACTTGAATGGGTTCTGATATCACAGACACTGACTCATTCAACGGTGTCAGTCAGCTGTCGTTGTGCGTGTTCACGTTACAATTGGTACTTTTGTAAGCAGTGGTATATGCTAGCTAGTTTAGTTCTGCACAAACATACCAGCTTAAAATACTGGCACTTTTCTCAGCCAACAACAACAACAACAACAACAACAACAACTGCAACACAAGTTAAAGCTAGTCAACATGCTGCAGAGCTTAAAGTTACTCGCTTAATGGTCATTAGTCAACTGTGCTGCTGCTGTTTTGCATTTGGAGTAGCTGGTATGTAGGAAGTCAGGCTGTCAACCTGCATTTGACTTCCTACATACCAGCTACTGCAAATGCAAAACAGCCACCTTCTCCCACACGTGGCACCGAATACTAGATATGTGAGGCAAGTGTTGGAGGTGTCTACTTGATGGTGCCAACAATCACACATACCTCTTGAGATATTGCTGGTTTTGTTTGGAATGATGACTAAAATGACAGGTCTACTGCCTTGTCCCCAAGTCACACACACAGTTGTAACAAAAAAAAAAGCATGGGTTTCCGAGGCTACACACACACACACACACACACACACACACACACACACACACACAGTGTTGCCAACTCTAAAGCAATAAACTACAGTTAAAAAGCACTGTAACCTGCAGACTGTGTCTGTACTCTGTAAGAGTAGTGCTGGATTTCAGACGTGAGACAGTGTGAATGCATTCAACTACCTGCTTTAATAGAACGTTTATAAAACAACACTGGTTTATTTGCAGTCATGTCACAAGAAAAATGCATAGAAACTTTCCCCCCAATTATCAAGACATCACCATGTTTTCACTTTGTTGTTTTGTTTTGCAATCATGTCACAAGCAGAATGCATAGAAGCTTGGGCCCAAATTATTAAGATGTCACAATGTTGTTGCTTACCCTAGTGTGTGTTATGGTATGTCACTCTCATTTAAAGATGCCAGCTTTGGCATCCTCTATTCTAGAATACACCCTCAATGTACAGTACAAGTGTCCAGTTGCGTCTTCTAGCGTAAGCTGCTTAGACAGACAAGGTGCATACACATCTAATCTCCTAACAGCAGTGCTAGGCTGCACATACATCCTCATGCTCACACTGTCAATTCTCTACATTGATTGATTTAATTATCCACTCATGGTGGTCCAGAGGTTAATTGGGTGAAATAAATTGACAGGTTGTCCTGTTCAAACTAATAGTATTACTTTCTAACCACCTAAGCACTATAACGTCATCGTACAACAAAGTCAAAATATCAGATCTACATCTACGAGCTCACAATGCATTATGAATGATGAATGAATGAATGAATTAACTTTATTGTTATTGTTACAGTTAAGAACAACGAAATTGTAGCAAACCCCTTAAAAGTGCATTATACAAAACTATATATATATTAAAATACAGAATACTGTACTTTGCGATGCAGTGTGAGCTTGTAGATCTGCTATTTTTGACATGTTCTGATTCTGATTCTGACACATTTTCAGCAAAAGAGGGAAGCCAAATTGCAAGCGGTTGAAGAATAATTTGTGTTCTAAAACATCATGTTCTTCTGTGTTCTGATGATGTGTGTGTTCTCATTTCTCCCGTCTGTCCAGTACCTTCCTTTACCTGAAGTTCCTGGTGGTCTGGGCACTGGTGTTGCTTGCAGACTTTGTGCTGGAGTTCAGGTTTGAGTATCTCTGGCCGTTCTGGCTCTTCATCCGGAGTGTGTACGACTCTTTCAGATACCAAGGCCTGGTGAGTGTCTGTCGGCACCGCACCACTGTTCCCTTTTAGAAAGCAGGGAGAAAGGTGGTCCTTTAAAAAAATGTATAAAGCATGCACTTCCAAGGTGCTGGACAGAAGATCATATTGACATAGAAAAGTAGAGTTTGCAAACTGGATCAGGCTCCCATAGTTGATTTAGTATATTAATATCAAGGTGACGTTTCGAGTGTCTTAGCTCTTCCTCATCTGAGGATGAGATGAGATCCTTCGAAACCTCACAGTGGCGATAATATAACTATGGGAGCATGATCCAGTGTGTGAACTCTACTTTTCTATAAGAACGCTCTTCCATGCCTATGGCCAGCTTTTTGTTTGGTCTACATTTGTAACTTTTTGCCTGTATAGTTACGTGAGCTCCAGCAAATGCACGCTATGATTTATTTATATATATATATATATATATATATATATATATATATATATATATATATATATATATATATATATATATATATATATATATATATATATAAATAAAAATAGATAACTTCCTTGAACATGCTCTGCCATCCATACTACTGTATATGCGTTGGAATCATTGCCAAATGGTCCTTATAAATAATAGTCACTAGGGGGTTTGCTATGAATAAATTGATGTTGCCTGCTAAAAAAGATAAAGGGAATTAGACTGCTTTTAATCAAAACTATTTGAGGGTTTATTTAGTTTCAAGCAGTGTAGTATCTGTGTTTTACATTCTGTTTATCCCAGCCTTCCCAGCTTTTAATTCTCTAGAGCAGACTTGTAAATCACTGATCGGCTTTGATGTCTGCTATTGACTTTGTTATGCTGAACTTGTGATTAATCAGCATAGGAAAATGAAATGGTAACTGGGATACACAGCCAGCAGCTTGTTTTGCTGAATGTGTTTTTGTATCCATGTTTGTTTTCACAACCACATTTAATGTACGTTACCTCTTCCCCTACAGGCTTTCTCGGTGTTCTTTGTGTGTGTGGCGTTCACCTCTGACATCATATGCCTGCTCTTCATCCCTGTGCAATGGCTGTTCTTTGCTGCCAGTACCTACGTGTGGGTGCAGTATGTCTGGCACACAGGTAAGACCTGAGTCACGCTTCCCTGCGCGCTTGCTTTCACCAGCGTGTGACTTCATCCACATCCTCTCTGACCGCTGGCGCGCCTGGTCTCACACACGGGCAATCAATGAACCTAGGTGGTAGGAGGTGTGGTGACAAGGGGTGTCATGATTTTCTAAATTCTCTTTTGATTTTAAGGTCACAATCTTTTGACTGCAGTGTGCAGGTGCCATTCAAGCCCTTGATAGCAATTTCTTATGTGGTCACAATAACATTTTCACTCATTTTGATCGATTGATTTAAAAAAAAATATTTTGATTGATTCTTGGGACACCCCCATTGGTGCCCATTGATCGATGGGGACGTCAACACGTCCCCATCGATCATCGGCTCAACAAAGTGGCCATGGCTTGGCAATGATTGTCTGAAAGAAAAGATAAACATTGCGGTTATATTCAGTGGATGTATTTTAAAATGGAGAAATGAGAAGAAATGACAGCTTTATTTACATCAATGCTGCAATCACAAATGATCTGAATGATACATAGTACAGCTACATCTATAGAGAGACACACAGTCAAGCAAAGACAATTCACCCTGTTGATTTTGTGTAGTATAGTTGGCCTTTCTTTGTACTTTTAAAGCAATAAACCACACATTTCTCCTTCCAGAGAAAAGAGCTGTTGTTGAACTGAAAATGAATTGGTTTGGTTTGTCTTTTGGCGAGTTTTTATTTCTATTTACATCACAGCAACACTCCTGGTGAGGGGGACTATCGACGCGCAGGCGTGGGGAGTATGAAAATTTCAGCTCACGCACAGCAAGCACATTAGTTGAAAGTGAGTGTGGGAGAAAGTGATTCCTTGTTTGCTTTGATTGATAAGGTTGAGTGGCAACCCCACTTATAAAAGGCAGCACTCTTACTGGGTCTGAGCAGGTGCTGGAAGTATTGCACAATACCCACGTTCATTGTGTCATGCTATTTACAAGGAGCAAACTTACTTCTCAGAATTCAATGTTTCATATTCAGAATTCCATGTTCCATGTTCCACATTAAGCGAGCAGTGCGGTATGGATCAGGTGTCAGGGTAATTTAGAGGTAGGCCCCACTTGACCAAAGGCCAGGAGTCAGATTGAGTTCCCAGTGGCACTGAGGAGATCCCAGTATCTCCCCGACGCCTGGAAACGTTCACATCTATGGCATGTCATTAGAGTATTAATATCTCTTATTACTCCACCGCCTGCTGGTGTATGTGGGTGAGATTATTTCGACAATGGACAGGGTCTGTGTTCTGACTGTCTGTCTCATCTCTCTGTTGGTGGTGGTGGTCTAGTCTAGAAGACGTCAGATGATAGTTTCTAGGGCGTGGGACATTATTTAGAGCTTGTACAAAATGAAAGTCCAACCTGGGATTCACATTTTGTTTGTGTGCGAGATAGATACTGAGTCGTTGAGAGCTAGAATGAAGTCCGTCAGTCAACTTTTCTTTGCAAGTACATCATGCTTATCACAGCATAAAATGTAGCTTATGCTTTGGATGTGGGCCTGTTATTTATTTATTAATTGAATTGATTATTATTATCTTCTATTATTCAAGTAAAGCTGCAATGTGGAACTTGTTATTTTAAATGTTATTTTAACTAGCACATGTGGTTAGATGTGGTCTCCCTACTCTTTCATTGTGAAATTTAGACCCTGGTGTCAGTAGGACACCAGAGTATTAGAAATGTTTATGGGAATATTTTATCACTAAAATTGAATTTGTTACATTTTCTGTCGGTTGACTTATTGATTATTATTAATTGTTTTACTACTACTTGGCTGTCATAACTGGCAGTAAGTCCACAGTGTAAATAAAAATAAAACATCTGGAAGCGAAACCAACACCTTGTTTTATGTCTCTCCTTTCCTAAGATATGTGAGTGATTGTCATTTACATTGATTGTTACCTTGACCGTCAACCTTTTTGACCTAAAATTGAGTATCTGTTCGGGGCAGCTTAATGAGTTTCATAAAAATCTGATCATCTGTTCTCAAGTTATTTTGTTCACAGACGTAACACACAGACGGGTCCGATTGCAATTCCCTGCCACACATGCATGTGGGCAGGGCAAGAAGAGCTGTCGTAGAAGTAACTTGTGTGTGTTGTCATTGTGGTGTGTGTCGTATTCTAACTGCTGTGTCTTCCTCCTGTGTCCACAGAGAGAGGGGTGTGTCTACCCACAGTGTCTCTATGGATACTGTTTGTGTACATAGAGGCGGCCATCAGATTCAAAGACCTGAAGAACTTCCATGTGGATTTGTGTCGCCCTTTCGCTGCACACTGGTGAGCTAACGCTTCTCTCTCTCTCTCTCTCTCTCTCTCTCTCAGATAGTGACAGTGGTACCATTTCAAAACACTGGCTGCCCTCTGCCCTAAAGGCATGCTTCCACTATACAGGCCACTGAAGACTGATCTGAAAGGAACAGCTCTTCAGGATGGTCAGGATGATCAAAAGGAAGTTACTGTA
This sequence comes from Gymnoscopelus microlampas, assembly GCF_963454915.1. Taxonomy (NCBI): domain Eukaryota; kingdom Metazoa; phylum Chordata; class Actinopteri; order Myctophiformes; family Myctophidae; genus Gymnoscopelus; species Gymnoscopelus microlampas. The sequence continues at coordinate 36,213,859 of NC_139957.1, forward strand.
GTTATGCCCACAGATGCATGCAACAAAGGTTGCAACATTTGATATGATCTAATCTATTAGTTGCCTAAATCCATCATACAAATAGTGAAACGAGGAACAATTCTATTTACTGAAAGACAGGCACCCCCCCTTTTCTCCACAATTTAGTCGTTATACCAATGAATTCCTCCCCACACACATTTCTGTGTATTGTCACTGCTGTAGTGCTGTTGTATCCTACTGGCTCACCTTGCCAGTGAGGAGCCCCCACCGGGAGTACACAGCGGCACCGTCCTACTCCACCCGTCCAACCTGGCCCGGAGGAGTATGTGTAGTGACAAATATCACCATCCCCGTCCGCCTTCCCTCCCCGGAGCACGGGCAGTTGTGTTGTGTTCATATAGATAGACGCTCGACAAAGCTGGATGCACCACAGCGGAACCCCTAGACTCCGCGGTAGTGGGCAGGTACTTTACCACAGCGCCACCCGAGAGCCCCAAAGAACTGCATGTTATATACACTGTGGCTTCACTAAGTTGCTAGGATGGGACAAATGCAGAGTAACTTAAGTTATTACCACTCCCCTACTGCAGGCCTTGGCACTCATTAATCTGCAACATCATGTGTGCGTAAACTTCAACTTGGCTGTGGGACATTGGGACAACTCTGTGCAGCATAGCAAACTATTACTTGAATTATCAATTGAAAGTAGCAATTGTCTGTTCATGGGGAAGAGACCTTGGTGGATCGCTCTCTCTCTCTCTCTCTCTCTCTGTCTCTGTCTCTGTGTGTGTGCAAATTGTCTGGCATAGATAGGCCATTTAAGCATGGCGGAAGATAAACGGGACTCAAAATTAGTGCCATTAAATGTTGCCTGCATTTGTATGATAATTAAGATTTTCTACACTAATGTTCACTTAATGCTGAACTGTAGCTTCCTGCATCTTGGCAGTTACATGTATTACATTTGGGCTATAGAGCCCATTTAGATACACATGGGTATGAAGGGAGGTCCACTGTATCGGACGTTGAAAACCCTGGGCCTAATCTAACCTGTAATTGAGTGTAATGAGTAATTATTATTTTACGATACATTAATGTCAGCATATTTAAGTAATGTCTGTGAATTCGTAGGCATTTTGTAAATGCATATTTTTTTGTCCCCCCCCCCAGCATCGGCTATCCAGTGGTCACGCTGGGCTTTGGCTTTAAGAGTTATGTCAGCTATAAGATGCGCCTCCGGAAACAGAAGGAGGTTCAGAAGGAGAACGAGTTCTACATGCAGCTCCTGCAACAGGCTCTGCCTCCAGAGCAACAGATGCTGCAGAGACAGGAGAGAGAGGCAGAGGAAGGTAAGAGACCAACATAACGTGCATGTACACACCATGTACAGTGACACACCCAGTGTGGGAAATATGTGACCCACATATGTGGTATGTACGCTATTAACGGTTGCCAGCAGACATACACCCATACTAGACCACACTACTTACGCCATAGTTGCTGAGGGTGTGGGTTGTTTTGTAACTACATCCTATAGGGCTGTGCCCGACTATGAATCTTTGCTAGTTGCATCTGATTCGGCAGTACGATCAGATGATGTGTGCTATATATATGAAGGTCTACATCAGGGGTCTTCAACCAGGGGGGTCCGGGACCCCTAGGAGGATCCTCAGAGCTACTACAGGGGGCCAAATCTTTGTGTGATATGATTTTTTTTTTTTACATGAACCACTTGAACCCTAGCATCCCTATTCATTAGGTGAAAATAGCTGATCTTCAACCTGTTGTGAGCTTGTAGATCAGCTATTTTCGGCACGCCCCGCCTCTTCCCACTCCCACAGTGCTCTCGCTCTCTTCTCCTCTCCTCCACTTCACTAGAAAATAGTGTGCGGAGCTTGACACAGTGTTGGCTTGATTATGGTAAAAGCCTCCGCGACCAGTTTTGATTGAAATGCTCTTTTTCAGAAGGCAAAGGATACGTACTAGCAAGCACTTACAGAAGTGATTCTACAGATCAATGCCGACCAATGGTAACAACGCAAAACATTTAGCAAATTAAGTTACTAAGCATTAAAAGACCGACGCCAGTGTTGTATTGGTGATTTTGTTAGTGGTGGGACGCTATTTTAATGACGTCACGCGCACGTCGCTTAACACCTACACTACAGGCCACACAATGGACAATTGATATGCATCTAGGCTCATTCCTATGTTAATTCATGCTGGTCTGACAACTGGCAGTCGGCAGCCTTCGTTAACTTAGTTGAGGTGTGAATTTAAGTGAATTTAAGGTTGTTTTAAATCTATGCATGTGCGTGCGCGTGCTCCTGCTCAAAAAAGGGGTTGCACGGCGTGTTACCTCGTCCCAAGACCAATGCATCCCTGACCGACGCACAGAACTCTATTCAAGAGTTTTGGTGACAGCTCTCTTTTCAACATCACTGAAGCATTAAATAAGATGTCAGAGAAAGCTACGCTATCTCTCCCTCAGAGCTATCGGGCCTGAAGGGACTCAAGGAATCTCCGTCCACTGAGGGGTCTCTGACAGATGATTTGAATTGCCGGCTTTGAAAGGGCAGCCCTAGTGTACTAGCACCAACCATGCAAGGGGTAATTCCTTGTTACATGCTCGTTATGCCGTGTAGCCAGACAAACGGAGATCTCCCCCTACTGATGATGACATCTGGTCTGGTGACATCTAAATGTAATATATGAGTTCGAACAGCGGCGAGAACAGCCGCTAACAAACACGTACGATCACTGCTCTGAAAATAAATCATATCACAGTCCCAATATGAAAGACCACCCAAGAGTCTTTGCATTGGTTCCGCAATGCAGTTATTTTTTTATTTCACATATTGTTTACACCCAGTTTGGGTGGAAACAAATTGTAAGTTGCAGTCAAAACTATTCAACCAAAATTCAGTGTACTAGGCAAAATTAATGTATAATCGTTTAAATCGATTAGTTGAATTATCTATTGCACTCCCACCTATGCATATTTTGATCTCTTCTCTTTCAGCAGCAGCAGCAGCAGCTAAAGGGATATCCGAGGTGGACGCACCGCCGCCGGCCTCACAGAACGGCGCTCTGGCTAATAAAAAAGCATCCGCCGCCTCGCTGCCGGAGCTAGAATACAGAGAAAAAGGGAAAGAGAGCCGCGGTGGAGGCGAAGCCAAGAAGCAACACAACAGCAGTAGCAGCAGCAGCATCCTGCCGTCGGCGGGGGACTCTAAACTCCAGGAAATGGAGTACATGGAAAACCATGTGAACAGCAAGAGACTGACCTCAGAGCAGCTGGGCAGCATGGAGAACCTGCTGCTGAAGGAGGACAACAACTCCTCCTGCTCGTCGTCGTCGTCCTCCTCCTCCTCGTCCAAAAACTACAAGAACGCTAGCGGCGGGAACGCGGTAGCCGCCGCCGCGCTCAACTCGTCGCCCCGCGGCCACAGCGCCACCAACGGCAGCGTGCCGTCCTCGACCGCGCCGCCGCCGCCCTCGTCGTCGGGGAAAAACGAGAAGAAGCAGAAGGTGGCAGCGGGGAAGGGGACGTCGGGGGGCTCCGCCCACAGGGACCCCACGGATAACTGTATCCCCAACAACCAGCTGAGCAAGCCAGAGGCGCTCGTACGGTGAGAGCTCTGTTACACACACACACACACACACACACACACACACACACACACACACGAACAACGGTGAGTCAGCACAGTCAGAACCACCGAACACCTATAGACTGGTTCGTTCTGTAAACCAGTGCTTCTCAAACATTTTCATATCAGGGACCCCTAGACTGATGTATATGGACACGGACGCCCATTTGAAAAGATAATGTGCTTGGGGGGGACCCCCATAAAAGATTTGTCATGACGTTTTTTAAGTAGCAGACATAAAATCTCACAACACAATTTTTGAGCTTGTAAATCGGCTATTTTAGCAGTAGTTTAAACAGCCGATAGGATGCTGATGAGGGCTTCACCCGTCTCCTAGCAACAGTAGTTATTCGTTGAAACGCAGTGCTAACAAAGAACTGTACGCACAACACACAATTTTTCTTTACCCCCCCACACACACACAAGAGAGACGAGTGAATTCCACTGACACAGGCATCCACGCTCCAGGCTTACGTCGCCCTAAAAGTTCATAGAACTTCACACACAAAACATGTCAAGACAGACAGAGCTTCAAGCTTGGATGTCACACTGATCATATTCTCAAGCTATTCTCAAGTGTCAGTTGGCCTACTTGGCTGGACCACGATGGCTGCGTGAAATTTTGTTCTGCGAGATATGTGTGGAGGCCACCCGTGACGCCTGACGCCTGGTTCATACTTTCGTTGCGTGCCATTTCGAGCACCAAAAGTAGCCGACCTACAAGCTCACAGCGCGTCTCGGCGTGACACGTTGTGAGCTTGTAGATCGGGCTATGTTAGGCGAGCAACGCCGGCCATGCAACCAAGTATAAATTCCTCTAAACCGAAACCATGCAGTGCATGTTGCAGATGGCCCATAAACCCATGTCATGATTGTGTCGTTTAATTGGGCTGTGGGTTTTATACGCTTGTTAACACTTGGTTAACAGCACAATTTATTATTAATATTGCGGATGTGTCTGGATTGTACTTGATCGCATGCACCCATGCTTGATGCATGCAGCTGTGCTGTATAGTGTGGGTGGACTTGAGCGTAATTTACTGTATATGTTATCATACAGGTTTTGGCGAGTGCCACTGTCGCACATTGAAGTATAAATTATGCATCATAATTTTGCATTTTTTATGTATTGTAGTAGTTTCTATGTTTCTATATGTTACAGATATCAGGGTCACTAAAGAAGCACTTGAAAACCTAACAGATCACACCAGTAAAATTCTAGCCCACTGTTTGTAATACATTTGATACACTTTGGGTGTTCAAATCTGTTTAACCTGTAGCCAATTTAAACCAATATTCTCTTCTAAAGGGTTTCTTTTTAGAAGGTAACTCTTTACTTCCTAGACCACTTTCTGTTCACACGTTGATCTTTCATTACAACTGAGTTGTGTCCGTAGTAACTGCCACAAGGGCTGTTTTGTTGTGGCTGTTAAAAGGAGTGTGAAAAGGAGCTAGTATCAACATCAATTTGATCAAGCTGATGATGGACCGAATCTAATTGGCTGACCATGATGTTTTCATCACACTGGCGCTCATAACTTACAAGGCTTTTTGTCATGTTAAAACGAGCTGCTTTTATGTGTCAAAAAGCACCATTTCTTTGAAGTCACTTAAATTCTTTATACAATGTTTCGCCAGACATTTCTCTTTTTTTTCTCAAATGAACAAGGAGTATTTGGTGTTGAGACGATGCACAACCTCAACTGGTGGAGGAGGAGGTCAAGTGGATAAGGCACAAAAAAAGCTTAAGACTTGTTTCCACTGTGGCCCATTAAAGATTCAGCACTCAAACAACTGGACAAAAACATAAAAATCCCCCAAATAAATCGTAAAAACTAAACGGGTGACCTGTGATGAAGACCAGCCCAGTTCTGAGTTTGGATTGTGTCAGCTTGGATTGAGTTCCGTTTTAGCACTCAAGCAAAGCTGACTAAACTTGTTTACCCAATTTGGGCTTAATACAGACTCGTGTCAACACGCCCAGACTTCCTGGAGTCGCAAGATGGGTGTGTTTTTGGCATAGTGAATCTAATTCCTGATTCATACATACAGTAGTTGCACGCTGGTGTCGCACAACAAAAATAGCAGATCAACACGCTCACAATGAGTGACACGCTTTGAGCTCCTATTTACTACAATTTGTGACATGGCGCGAACCATGTATGAATCAGGCATAAGTAGTTGCACCATGCCAGCCAGAGCATGAATCAATCCGAGGGAAGTAAAAAAGTGTTAATTTGTTAGCTCCAAATTGCAACAAATGTTTTCTCATGACATTTTAACAGGTCAAGCTGCATGCCCTTTATTTCAGCGTGTCTTATTTCAATGATATTTGCAACTTGTGTCATATATTATGCATAAAGCTAGACCATTTTACCACTAACTAACTACTTTAATTTTAGATTTCCATTTGTTACATTTTTCTCCATTATCATCAAATGTTACTGAACTTACTTGACTAATTGTGGCAATATTGCGTGGTTAATAAGTGAGCAATGTTTGAATTTTTCAATTCATCAATCTGTGTTAGAAAATCCTATTTACAACTAGGATGTAACTTAGATGAAAAGTTGGATTACCCATCTCAAGAAAGTCTCTGCAAGTTGATTTTGTGTTGAAATGGATGGAATGGTATGTTTTGGAAAATGGTCGGTATTCCGTCAGTCATATTCAACGGTCCAAACATACCAGACCACCTGTATGGTATTTTAAAGCCGTTTTCGAATGATATTCCAAACCAGTGGTTCTTTGTGAGGGGTCCAGGAACCCCCAGTGGTTCTTAAGGGGGTTCCAGCGGGTCCCCAGCTAAAATAGAAAATTGAATTCATGCTTAGAAATTGTCAACATTATTCCAAATTCTTCCAAGCCTAACTACACAAGTATTCTCTTATGGGGCTCCCTGGCACAACATCTTTTAAAATGGGGGCCTAATGCATACACATTTTGGGGGTCCCTGACATGAAAAAGTTTGAGAACCACTGTTCTAAACGTGCATCAAAGGCCTTCTGTTCCCTTCCCGCCAGGCTGGAGCAGGACGTTAAGAAGCTGAAGGCCGACCTGCAGGCCAGCCGGCAGGTGGAGCAGGATCTTCGCAGTCAGATTGGCTCGCTGGGCAGCGCAGAGCGCTCCATCCGCTCCGAGCTGGGCCAGCTACGCCAGGAGAACGAGCTTCTACAAAACAAGTGAGTGGTGGTTGTCTTGCTGCAAGCCAGACCCAACCGATATATTGGTATCGGTCAAACCATTATCTGTAATGGCAATTATACAGCAGATGTGTACAAATTTCAACCTAGTCTCCCTATTTTTGGCATGTCATAATAGGCGAACATTTTCAACCATAGCCAGGGGTGTAATGATGATTTTCTTTTTTACTGGCTGAACACTATTTTAATGACGTCGCGTGCATTTTATTTTGCCTTAATGTGTGATACATTTTTACTTAGCTTCACGGGTGTATGAATAGTAGGAAACAAGTTTGTATAGGAAATTACTAGTTTTTAGCTTAGTTTTAGTCTTTGAAAATCTTCTCAAGGGATCCCTTGAATTATAGGAGCTGAAACTAATGAAGTAATGCTTTGAATGAAGTATCTTTCTCTTCTTCGACGGTGGCTGAGGCATTCTTTTTGCGTGCATTTAGGATACTGGCCTCCCTGGGCAGCAGTAGGCTAGCCAAAATGCTGTGTTGTGTTATGTGAGGAGTGAGGACACTGCACACTCACCTGTAAAACTTTTACGCAAAGCTATTTGGGTACTTGGCTCATGAATCGAGGGGAACGGTCCAGCGTGCACATCCGTGCATGTGCATGCGGGTGATCCTGCAAAAAGAAAACTGGCGGAACGCCGTGGTGTCGCGTGAAGCGACCAGTGCACCCCCTGAACATAGCAGAGCTACAAGCTTGTGAGCTTGTAGATCTAGTACAACTTATTAAGTTTTGAAAATGTTTGCCTATAATGCCCAAAATAGGGCGCCAGGTTGAAGGTAGTTATGGATGTGTTGCTGAAAGGCAATGGATTCTCTGAAACCAAAATTTATTGCATTTATTGAATTTGAGAGAGAAGTTTGAAATCACCGGTGCTATACAACTTTTGCTCAGCTGTTCTGGGTCATTAAATGAATGACGATTGTTACTGTAACTGTCCTAGCTGTGTGTTGACCAGATCCTTAGACTAATGGAACACAGTACTGTACTGTATTGGATACTACTCTAAACAGCCAGACTGTGGACTGGCCTTTAGACATGCAAGACTTAGATCCAGTTTGTTCATTTTATACCAAATCTCTAGGTGCTTGTGTTCCTATCACAGTCAGATCTCATTTCATTCAACACTCAGTTCGAAGTAATGACACACACACACACACACACACACACACACACACACACACACACACACACACACACACACACACACACACACACACACACACACACACACACACACACACACACACACACACACACACACACACACACACACACAGAGAGAGACACAGACAAGTGTGACAAATCCTCCTTGCTCTTGTCATTGTCTGCTAGCTAACAAGCTGGTGTGTGTGTGTGTGTGTGTGTACACAGGCTCCATAATGCTGTGCAGGCCAAGCAGAAGGACAAGCAGGCGGTGGGCCAGCTGGAGAAGAGGCTGAAGGCCGAGCAGGACGCACGTGCCACCGCCGAGAAGCAGCTCGCAGACGAGAAAAAACGCAAGAAGCTGGAGGAGGCCACAGCAGCCAGGGCTGTAGCCCTGGCAGCAGCATCCAGGTACACACACATGGAAGTACTTGTCGACTTTTTGACCAGTGGTTCTCAAATTGGGGTCCAGGGACCCTGAGGGTACCTTGGAGGCGGGGGGGTCTCTCAGAGTTACTACAGGGGGGCCGCCAAATCTTTGTGTGATAGGATATTTGTTTTTACATTAACCACTTGAAGGCTATACTCTTTTCTGAGGGTATAGGGTGTGCTTGTAGATCGGCTATTTTCGGACCAGACCACCCATACGGGTGGTCTGGTCAAAGAGCAGACCAAGTACAGAGTTGAAAGGTCAAGTTTACTTAGTACTAAGGGCTCGAGTGGTTAAATGTCTGAAAATACACATTAACATGAATCCAACAGCAAATAAGTCTAAGAAACTTTCTATGAAATCTATGAAAAAGTTGATAATCTAATCTGCAACACAATGTTATACAATATTTAGTGGGGGGGGGTCCCTGCTTCATCTCTCTCTCAGCTAAGGGGTCCTTGGCCTGAAAAACATTTAAGACCCCTGCTTTAAACAATTTGTGATGTGGACTTTGAAAGATTGTGATTACTTGTGATGCTGGCTGAGAAAACACACAGTTATTTGCTGTATGGTTTTACTGTCTGATCCCTACACTACCCATAATTCACTGTAAAGGTCTCCAGAAGTTCTCAAGACCATAATACTCCCACTAGAGTATAACTGAAGAAATGTGTTCAATTCAGTGTAGACTAATATATACGGTAAGTAGGGGGATTCAAGCCAGTCAGCCAGATAACTGCTAATTAATTTAACAAACTGTCTCAAAGCCTTTTAAAGTGCGCAGGGAAGCCACACCATTAAGCCTAATTTATACTCCGTAGCTAGCTTGTAGATCTGTTCTTTTTGGCATGCAACCCACTTATGCGATGGAGTGTAAACTAATCATTAGAATCTGTCTTGTTTTGTTGTCCTCAGAGGGGAATGCACAGAAACGCTACGGAGGAGGATCACTGAGTTAGAGACGGAGTGTAAGAAACTCACAATGGACATCAAGCTCAAAGAAGACCAGATCCGAGAACTGGAAATTAAAGTGCAGGTGCAGTCATTTTCACTGGTTGAGAATTACATGCAGTCTGTTCACTGATGTGACTGTAATTTGTGTCCTGCAGACCAGGCTTGGAGCACAATGTTTATTTCTTACATTGAATGTTACCATATCTATAAGGGAAGTTAGTTTTCAGATGTCATTTAGCCAAAAACGAAACATCCTTTTGGAGCTATAACATTTTTGTAACTTTCTTTGTGTTAATTCTAGGCAGGCACAACTTTCTTATAGTAAAAACGTAGATGTTCAACATAAGCCTCTTTCTCCAGCAAGTTGAGAACAGGAATGCCACCTTTATGGTTTATCTCTGACTCCTGAATGTTTTAATTCGAATATATTCAAATATTTTGTGTAATATATAATTATATAAAATAATGTATAGTTATAAAATAATACACATGCACGTGCGCGCATACAAATGCTATAATAACAGGCTAAACAAAATAGTGAAACCAACTATATTAGTTAAGGGTTATGGCTTTAATATAGGCTCATTTTGCTTTTGTTTTTTAAACGTAACTTTCAAGTGAAGTTTATTGGGGGAAAGGGAGGAGTCTTGCCTGCTGCGCTGAACCAGCTGTCTGTCACGGTCTCAGTGCAGACACACACAGGCGCACAGCCATGTGTGCACAACTTGCTAGTGTGCAGTGCATGAACACCAACATTTATTGTTGATCGTGTTTCACATGATTAAAGCATTTGTTTTCACATCGGTAGGTCAGGAAGCATCATCATCAGATTCGGTACATTTATGGAGGAAAAACAAACAACAACATTCAAATGACAATTTAAAAAAAGATTTCACATTAAAAATTATATTTGACTATCGAAATTTGTTTCCCGGCAGCCCTACTCTGACTACTACCTCCTCACTATATTTAAAATGGGGATAGCTGAAGGAACGAAGGAGTCCTTGTTGTACCGATTTAAAATTAGTGCAATTGAAACTTAAAGGCATAGTTCACCCCCAAAATATTTTTTTTCCTATTGATTAGTCACCCCATGGAGACTTGAATTCATGGACTCTCCTTTGTGTCTCCCACCGGAACTGCTGCCTACCGGTCCGCTGGTCATCAAATTATTGGCTTAGGAATGCGACAAAAACAAAAATATCCATGAATTCAAGTCTCCATGGGGTGACTAATCGATAGAAAAAAAAAATATTTTGGGGGGTGAACTATCCCTTTACCTTAACTCTTTGACTGCCATTGACGAGATTTCTCGTTTTTCTCCGCATGGCTCAGCCAGCCGTCGACGAGATTGACGAGATTTTTGAAAAAATTAAAAATTAAAAAAAAAATGTATTTTTTTTTATTTTTATTTTTCCAAAAAACTTTTTTTTTTTATCACAAAGGAAGCAGGAGATAACGCGATACGAAGATTTTCTGCTCCATTCACTTCAATGTTAAAAAATAAACGGAGACAAAATTCACAGTTTACCTATTTTTGCAATGTTATTCTCTGGCAGTGAAGGGGGGTAGATGTGTAAATACTCTGGCAGTCAAAGAGTTAAGAAAACCTTAATGTCCTCCAAGAGACAGCTTGTGTCTACCACCTGTCATGTAATGATGACAGCCAGGCTGCTCTGCTGGACATCTATGATCTAACTGGATAACTGACTGAACTGTCTGTCTGTCAGGAGCTCCATAAATATAAAGAGAACGAGAAGGACACAGAGGTGTTGATGTCAGCGCTGTCAGCCATGCAGGATAAAACCCAGCACCTGGAGAACAGCCTGAGTGCAGAGACCAGGATCAAATTGGACCTCTTCTCGGCGCTGGGCGACGCCAAGAGGGAGAAGGAGATCGCACAAGGTGAGCGCCCACCCATTTCTGCTACACGCCAACGGTAAAACAAGCGCACACAATTACTTGCCAGGAAGTTTCCTTGTTAGGTAGCATTTTTAGGAAATATCGCCACTTAGGAATGTCTCCTGACAGAAGGGAGCATAGAACATGACCTAGTTAGGATTCTTGGTTTGGTGACATTTCGAGGAAACGATAAAGTGGTCCCTTGGGTGTGATGTCCCATAAGACTGTGCAGCAAAGAATGTGATCCTTACAGTACAGCCAGTTATTTTAATGGTTTATTCATTTTTAACTTCCTCTGTTTCTTACAAATACAAATGCAAATCAGTAGACAGATTGTGACCCCCCACCCACCCGAGTCCCGATCTAATCTTTACATTTTCCTAAATAGCTGCACAGTGCACACTTCCAAATATATGAAAGTTACCAAAACCAGTCCTTTTTAGGAAAGATGCTTGACGCCTCTCGAAACGCACTCAAATGGTTGTTGGACTGCATTTTTCATTTTAAATCACTAAATCATCCGAAACCTGTTTTTGCTTGCTTCTGGAACGGTGCATGTCTGTAATTAAACTGTAAAAACGTACAGAGTGGATCGGGACATCTAGTAAAATAGAAATAAAAGCTCATCAACAACATCATCCATAGTTTTAATTGGAATCAGCAGAACCAATACTTAGAGGTAATTTGTGCACAGCAGAAGGCTCTTTGTCAATATGTTTTTTTGTTGAAGTGGTGATAAAGTGATGCAGCTTGTATTCGAAACCAGTATCAACCTGTATGAATGAGGCATCAATTATATTAATAGTTTTCATGCAAAATACTTGCTGTCGATTTTCGTATTGTTTAGTCGCCATGCTTCGTGGTATGTGAAGACCTTTTGAAACGGTGCAATTCTGCAACCACTATTCTGTCACTAAACAAAAGTCCAAAGCACTTAAAAGAAGCTTCTACCGTATATGACTATGCACTTGTGCTGTTTTACAGCTATGGCAGTACAAGTTGATATGCGTGCAAGTTGATAATCATACTTACAGACACAGCTATGACATTAACCAATTAAACCCTATACACTTTGTTGACCGAGGTCCCCCAGGGGTATGTATACTTGGTCCCTTAAGTTTTCCTCCCTCTACACCATATCTCTTCACCAGAAATAGACGATCTATCCAAGGATATTTTTGTTGTTAACCTATTATGACGTGCCCAAAATAGGGACGCTTGTTTTAGTTAGGTTAAAGGCCGTGCCGATTTTCTTTCTTTTCTTCTGCCGCAGACATTATACACTGTTCCATCTTACTTATCTTATGACCCAATGTAAGCCTCATCTCCTCATCCCTAAAGTCAGGAGTGAATGTACGTCATACAGCTGGATTAATGGCTCTGACAAGAATGAGTTCTGTGCTTCCCCCAGTTCTTTTAATGCTAATCTTCTCCAGTGATTCAGCATTCAGTCAATTATCGCAAGAGCTCTTTTCTGTGGTTGATCGCTCCTTGGTGTCCTATTAAACGTCATCAATTTCACACAATTAGTGTCATGTGACGTGTAAATGACTCTCACGTGACGTGTGGTGTGAACTGCACACGGAAGTTAACCAGTTAAGCCCCTGTATGCTTAGTCACTCGGCATATAGTGAAAATAGCAGATCTGTAAGCTCACAACGCGTCGCATCGTGACATGATGTGAGCTTGTAGATAGGCTAGTGTCGCTATTTTTTTTAAACTTTTGAAAATCTTCAGGTGTCCCAAAATAGGGACACCAGAAAGCGGTTCTTCTAAGCAGCCTCCCACATGAGTGGAGAAACATTTTCAAGTACTCAATCTTATGTGGCCTCTGGAGCTGGGAATGTAACCTAATGTCTGACCAGTGGTGCTCTCCTATTTCTGTTGCATATAGCATTTTTCTGTTCTGTTCTGCAATGTGGGTGTGTAATAAGTAGGATGTTGTGTAATGTGAATGTGTGTCGCCTATATGAAGGAGTGACCCTTAAGGGTCCATTTGGTTCCATTTGTACACTTAACCTAACACTCAGGGTTTTAATGTGCAGTGTTACTGTATGAAGTATAATCTCCATCTTTCGTTATTGTCTGGCCATGGCTGCAACTGTCGATTTGTTTCTTGGCAAATATTCTAGTTTACTTTTTTTGATTAATCGAATAAACTTGATATGCGATTTCGTTTTTTAATCAATGATTCTTTTTAATAATTGACTACTAAATCAATTACTATTATTACTTCATGGGGCGTTTTTTTGCGAAAGTAGGCAATCTACAAGCTCACAGGCAACACGTTGTTAGATTGTAGATCTGCTATTTTTGCAAATTTTAAAATCCTAAAAAATTATTTATTATTATTATTAAATGTATTTGTTTGATTAACTGTTGCACCCAAATCTATACAATATTTATCCGATGTTTCTTGAGGACTTGAGTAATATAATATCCTCACACATCTGATCTCGATGTCACCGACTCACCTGTGTCCCATGTTTTCCGGCCGTCTCATCCGCTCTGCAGGTCAAATCCTGCAGAAAGACCAGGAGATAAAAGACCTGAAGCAGAAGATAGCCGAGGTGATGGCCGTCATGCCCAGCATCTCCTACACAGCCGACACCAGCAGCATGAGCCCCGTGACGCCCCATTACTCCTCCAAGTTCATGGACACCAGTCCTTCTGGCCTGGACCCCAACGCCTCCGTCTACCAGCCCCTCAAAAAGTGACCCACCACCGGATCCCCCGGCCCTCAGCCCACCCCCCACTACTTCCCCTCCATCCATCCTCCCATCAAAAGGTCTTTCTTTTCCGCAGACCGCCCTCCCACCCAACCAACCAACCCACCACCTCCAAGATCCGCTCGGCATGTCTGCGGCCGAGAAGGTGGTTTTGTTTGGTTTTCCCTCCCCTCTTCACCAGGTCAGAAGGATGTCGTTATCGTGTGACTGTATTTGTTGTAGTTAAAACAAAAGACAAAAAAGTAAAAGACTTTTAAGGGACATTACGTCAACTAGGACCCTTGCCCCTCCCCTCCGTTTTATTTTTTCTTCTTGTAAGTGTCTAGTGAAACCTCACAGAATCGGGCCTTTATCTTCATCTAAAGAGCGTTACTGCTCACCGCCCCCCCCCACCACCACCACCACCACCACCACCAGCACTTAAACCACCTGCTCTCGTTGGCCTCGGGGATGAATGGCTAGTTTACTTTCTTAGGTTTGGTTTCTCCTCATCAAGTTGGAACACAGAGTTCTGATTGACAGAATGCTTCCCTCATATTTCTCCATCAGAAGATCTGACCGATATAATCCCACCCCTCACCCAATCCCCACCTCAAGGTAGGATGTTAACAGGTGTACAATCAGAGGAATGTAGTGCAAAGTTGGCACAGACTCTCGTCCTGATGTGTTCAAGTTTTTCTTTTTTTAACAGTCCAAAATCAGAGACCAAATTGCATCCTGCTTCTCAGCTGTTCTTTTGTGGTCAATGGTTTGTTCTGCCTTTTGGAAAGAGATTTATTTGTTATATCTCTTCATTGTTCAGTTTTGCAAAGTTAACACTGTCATCTGGAAAACGGCCCGAGATGTAAATAGAGCAGTGGTTTTAAGTTAAATTAGCCCAGAGTTTGAGTGAGCAAATCCAGTCTGCTCTGCAAGTTCAGCATTAAGACAAAGTGATTTGGTTTCCCTGTCTGTACTTCCCTCAATGACGTCCAAAATAGGTTTAAAGTTGTGCAAAGATGTCACTAAGACAAATTAGTGTCTAATAATATGCCTTCTCAAAGTTCTGCATAGTTTTCACTCATTGTCATGTTCACAGTGCCTTGAGACAGGACTTTAATTAGAGGATTAAACGAGACCATACGACCCAGCCTGATCTCAGCCCTTCTCTACTGAATGTCAAGCATTTGGCCAAGCTGGAAAGGAACAATTTGGCAGCAACCATTGAGAACGTTATCTAATGTCGGTACGACATTATCCCCGCTAATTGCCCCTGAACCCAGTTCAGTGTTCAGGGGCAACTTCATTCTTACCACCAGTGACATTGACCAGCTGAGGTTAAAGAGACGTTTTTTACCTGAATCCTATTGTTCTAATGTGAGGAGGATGCGTTTAGAGCATTGGGAAATCTCCAGTACCTAGTGAATAAATGCAGAGGATGTGCGTGGCCAATACCCCAACAACAGCTAAAGGGGACTTGATAATTATTATTTATCACATTGTTGATTCATGCAGCACATCTCCAAGAATGTAGTTGTCGTCAGCAAGGGGAAAACAAAGCTCCAGGCTGTCAAGAGCAAGTGCTCAGACAGCAAGCTGATGAAAATCGCTTTGACAATCCCTGAAGTTGAATACTTGTTTTTGCTGGCTACTGTTGTGTCAGATTCTCACATGTCCTCCCCACAATAGAATGATAGGATTCAGGTTAAAAATGGGCAAAGTTGTCCTCTGGTACAGAGGTTCTCAAAGTCAGGGGTCCTTAAGGGGGTCCCCCAGCCAAATTAGCTAATATAGCATAAAAATCAGTTAAACCGCTTTAAACCTTTTATACATCGGTTATTTTCCAAAATGTGTGAAAAATACATATTCATTTGGGGGTCCTTGACAGTTTGAGAACCACTTCTCTAGTAAGAGGCTGTAGCATAGCATCCTTTCCAGCTTGTCACACACTGACTGCCAGTATGTCACAGTACGTTGACAGTGATGCACGCCACCACAGGGTCTACTGCACACAGGTGTGAAGCTCTCTGCATGGTCTTCCCCCTGCAGCCTTCAGAAGAACATCTCACAACCCTCTCTGTTCAGCTACTAGCTCCATGTTTTGTTCTCAAATTCTCACTTTAAAATGGCACCGTACAAAAAAAACTACATGCTGTTTTGAAAGGGAAAAAAACTGTAAAGTTTGACTTTTGAGTTTGCAATGTATACAAGAAACGAGGCTTTGGAAATGCCAAAACGACAGAAATATTGTTCCACTCAATTTCGCAAATTTAAATAATTATTTATTTTACGAAGATTCAACTTCAGTCCATGTGCCAAGAATAGAATGGTTCTTTTTTTTTATAGTTATATGTGCTCTCCAAGAATGTACTGCAGATACATTGGACGTGTTTGTCAGATGTCCTTAAATATCACTTAATGCGGCAATCCATAACTTTCATGTCCTACCCTGGATTCGAACCCGGGGCCGCTGCACGAGCGCTGAATTTCTTTCTGCTAAGCTAATACAGAAAGCCTGTTTAGGCGGCAGAGAATATATTGCATTTTGAACTTCATGCATTACCTCTTGTCAACCGCTAAGTGTCCTACCCGACCACAGGATCTAATGGCTCAAATAGTCTTTGTGCATAACTGTAGTCCAGGGTTTCCAGATGGTGGCATACCCGTTTCCTAATTTGGTTCAGTTTTCCATTCGATTGGCTTGGCAGCAGATATTAACTTTACCTGCCTTGGTCAGGTGATCATAAGCTACAACCACTGCTGCACTGCAGTTGAGTTATATTGTATCAACGTACTGTACCATACAGATTGGTCAAAAAACACACGAAAAAATGTTGTATTCACTAAACAACGTTATGGATTGCAGCTTTAATTGAAGTATGTATGAAGCAGGTAGAGAAATTGGGTCACCTGTTTGTAGTAGACTATTTACTTAGATGAAAGTAAGGGACTATAGTAAATTATTTTGTGAATGTTACAGTATTTTGCATCTGTTCTGGGAAATGGGTGTTCAAAGCAGTCAATCTTTCCGTTTCGCCTCTTTCTGGTATTATTGTAATTTTCCTGCAGGGGAAAAAAAGCTCAAGTCTGACGCGGTCATCTTGAAATGGTCATTTTGTTTTCGTGCGTGTGGTTTTCACCTACTGTATATGGAGAAGCTTTTTTTTTTTTTTCCTTTGCGCAGATCGCTATGTCATTGGCTCTTGAAAATGTTGTGACAATTACAGTTTTAGTCAGTTGGTTTGGTCAGCTGATGTTGAAAGTATAGAAAAGTGTTTTCGTTTGGGTTTTTTTCAGTTTTCTATGCCCACAGTCACTGCTGTCTCCCCCCAGGTCTGACCTCTGCTGCGCTCTCGCTCTCTGTGAGGTTTACAAGGAATAAAACATTTTGTTTTCTTGCAAACGTTCCTAGTCTGGTGTCTCTGCTTAATTATTTTGAATTGATTGTTTAGAATTAACTAATTTAATGGGAGATTTATGTGACTTGTCATATCGTGACCTCCACTAGGGCTTCATCTAACCATTATTGTTGTAATCTTCTTACAATAAATGCAGGGAATCTCTGTATGGACATACGTATGTACGTACGTCTGTAATCCACGTATCTCGAGAACCGTTTGACTGACCGACTTCAAATTCGCCACACACGTCGCAGACGACCCGAGGGAGTGCAGTGCCCGGTGTCAAGTCGGTCAGATAGGCGGTTGTCACGTACGTATGTAATCCCAAATGAGAACTTGAAAGAGAAAGAAGCAAGCACTCATCAGACGAATAGTTCGATGTGTACCGGGTGCACGGTGCAGGCGGACATAGTTTCATAGAAAGGAATACCAGCACTCACTTTAGTCCATTTAGGATCTTGTTTATTAAAGTCTTATGTCTCCGTCTCCGTTGTAAAGCAGCAGCTCATACAACGGACGTTTGTTACTAAGTCGGTCTACTTTCCACAGTCAGTTTGCTCTCCTCAGACATTCTCCACAGACCACTGATCTCCCATATGCCCATTTATATGCCCATATATGGGTATGGCCATTTACACTTTTCATTCTTTGTTTTATAGATTTATATCATTATCACCAGGTATACAGGATAGGTGGGCACTAGGGATATCTGGGCACCTCGATGTAAAATTGTCTATTTTGTCCAAAATGTTAAATTAAATATTTGAAAAATGGTTTTAAGTAATGTAAAGTATACATGATGTGAACATGTATGGTACATCATTATCGGACTTAATTTTATCCGTCAACTTCTTGATTATGCCCCAAAATGACTGGATAATACAGGTTTTGTAGCAATTGTAGAAATATTAGACCTTAATTGTCGAATGTTTAAGCATGTTGTAATCATGTATACTTTATTTAACTTAACATTTTCTAAATATATATTTTTTTAAACATTTAATGCTGACCTGGATTTCAAGACTTTTGCCACGGCTACATTAAAAATCTCACACCAATGTAGCCTACCTAATATGACATACAGTTGGAACTCTGTTGCTTAAATGAAAACACATGAAAGTTGTGATTGTCACACCAATTGTAAAGCTGACACAAGCTTCAAATGGCTGAGTAGATGCCTTTATATAACCATGACTTTTTTACATGGGACCTGTGCTACTTTTCTAGTGATTGTAAAGTAACATGGGTATTGTTATTTTGAGTTTGTTGGTTAATTAATTGAAGTGACTCCCCTTTAGTTGTTGTCTTCAGGGACACATAGAAAAGAAAAGACAATTACATTTGCCCACCGCGCCAAATACGGTACATTACATCTCTTGAAATGCATTGTCATCTTATTGCCACCTGGGGTCACTATCTGCCTTTGCAGAGATTGTGATGATCCATGAGACTCCAGTGATTAATTCAGTCAAGATTAAGAACCACTTTGTCCTTTTCATTACAATATCCTATTTGGCTCTAACAAAAGGAACGTCATACATAAATTCCCATGCCGCACAATCTTATCACACCATAACATGGAAACCATCTTTAGATGCTCTCTCAGAGCCACAGGGGGCGGTAGATAAATGGGGTTGGGAGCCTGATCGCCCCTCACTCTCAAACTCTGAATATTTCAGTATTCAATTCATGTGTTTCTTGATGAATCTCTGCAACCACATGTTTGCCTTTCAACCACAAATAACTGTAGCACAGTTATTTACTGTGCTGACCTCCGGCTCAGATCTCACTATGTGATGATAGAACTATGAAAAGAAACAAATGATGAGCCTTTTGATTTGGATCATAATTCATCGAATGCTCTGAGATAAGTGCCAAGGACAGTCAACTTCAATGCATAAAAGACGCCTTCTATACATACGGCTTACTCAGCATTCCATCACAGAACAGGTTTCCCCCCAAAATATAATTAACCTTTTCAACAAGACAAACACAGAAAACTCTCACTTTTCCCTCCATGGATTGTTAGATTTGGCATAAATCTATTTAGATAATAGGGTTTTCTTAACTACTTGTCTGGACCACATAGCAGTGCAATCTACAGTACATCAAATTCTGCTGTTTGATTTGTTCCATCTGAGATAATGGATCTATAATTGAGAGATTCGAGGCCAATCTCCTCTTTCTCTCAGTAAACAATGATCATGATAGGACCAGCAGCCTTTCCCATTGGAAAACGAGAGTGCAGAGAAACGGCCATTCAAAATGAATTATTTATCACCAATATAAAATAGTTTCAGGGGGTGTTTCATTCACGTGAACCACTGTTCACATTAATGAAATAAAAAAATATAGCCTGATGAAAAATAGCATATTTGAAAGCTGAACTATATGAATAAATAAAGCATTATTATTTTGTCTCTCATACAGTAAGCCACAGAGTGGAGACTCCTGAATGTGCAGCGTGGGACCCTGTTTGTCCCCTACAGAACTTATTGTTGTTGTTTGTAAAGATAATTACTGTTTTATGCATCAAGATGTCATGTACTGTATGCTTTCAGCTCAGTACTGCAGCTGCCAGCTGGTGGATTTACTATAGCATATCATAAATGTTTCAGAACACTTTTTTTCTTTCCTCAGAGTATGCTAGAGCTACACAGTAAAATTCTCAAAGCTAATTTATCGGTCAACACCAAAGAGTGTTGGCAACCAGTTGCACGTACAGGTCTGAACTGACCCGTTGCAGGTCGGTGCAGTTTGGGGATTCTGTTGCAAGTGGTTGCAGTTGAAACTTGTTGGGTTGCAAATCATTGATGTGGAATGGGCTTAACTCTGGGAGGTACAAATGTAACCAAATGGACCCCAGAATACTCAGAGTACACAGTAACATTCTCTGTGTTTAATTTATGCATTTGTAACTCTGGCAGGTACAAATGTACCTCCCAGTGGTGTGTTCTACCGTCAGATGCTGTGTACGGCGTATACCTTGAGATTTTTTGCCGTCGCCACCGTATACCTTCAAAAACTGTTCAAAACAGCGTATCTGATACGTTGATACGCATCTGATACGCTGCACCCAGGAGTGGCTGCTGGCTGTGCTGGGGGGCGCAGCAATACAAACAGCAAAAGTGTGGTCTGACCATCTGACTAGTTTAACTCTGAGGTGATGGCTTATCATGTGCGTGGCTATTGTTCTTGAGGTGATAATTAATGGCTATACTGGCGAAGGAATTCACACATTTCAACGACCTGCCATTCACTTCATTGAATAGGTCACTGAATTGAGTACTTCATTAGTATTCAAATTGCGCGTCATAGCACAGCAAAACACAGTTTTGTCAATACAGTTTGTGTCTTCAATGCCAAGTTAATTCTGTAATAGATACAGGAAGGCTCGCGGTTACCACTGCTATTATATCTGATAAGCCTAACCATCATTTATTTATAACAATCCTTGCACTTCTATGGCAATGTATTTTTAAATGCAAAAAAAAAGTGGTTTAGTTACAGGGTGATTAACATTAGAAACAGTAGAATATCAGTACAAAGCATATTGTAAGTGTAGGCTACTCAGTGTTACTGTGAAACTGGGCCCGAGTGGGCCTGGCCGAGTTTGTTGCATTGAAAATGCATCTAAGCTTGGAAGTGGTTGAGCTCAGGTGATCAGACATCAGTAAGAAAAATCAGTACAAAAGAAAAATCAGTACAAAGAATATTGCGTGTGGGGCACGCAATATTCTTTAAATATTTAATGGGGCACATTAAATATTTTTGTGGACCACACACGCGCGCGTGCACATTTTTTACATTTAATTAATTATAGACGCGCGCATGCCGTGCGTGTGGGAGGCAGGGAATAATCATAGTATACCTTCAAGAAAAAACTAGAACGCAACACTGGTACCTCCCACAATTAAAGCCCATTAGCAGAAATGTCATGATGTGACACAGCCTGTGTGTCTCTCTCAGAGGGTGACATTCAAAACATCCAGTGTCACACAGGATGTTTTGAATGTCCCTTTCTGAGAGAGACACACAAAGTTGCCTAGAGTCCTATGTCTCATGCCAGAAAGTTATTCCACAATCTTCTAATACAATGCTACATGACAGAAGCATTTGAAAATTGTGTGAGCTAACAATCTGATTTAACCTACTGCCAAAATATGAGGCGTAGTGTGTGCGACACTGTCACCTAGTGTCCAAAGTCCTTTACTACAATAATTAACTACCTCACCTATTAATACCTGTGATTAATATACTTTCCCTCTTAACCACTGTTCTCTTAAACAATAATAAAAAAATCAACATTGGTTGGTTACCGTTGGTTACGGTGACGTCATCATCACTATATAAGTTTGTTGCATGTCTCCTAACATACATTCCAAAACTCTGAATGTATAGGCCTATCAGCTGCACTTCCACTCCTAATTACTAACGATGACAGGGGCCCCCAGAAGAGAGTTGTATCACATCATGGGACTTGCAAGTAAGTTGACTTTTAATATGATCAATTATTACGTTTACTTTCAAACCAGTGGTTGTTTCATGTTCTCTGACTAGTACCCTGTGTAGTAACCTACAAAATGTAAAATAAGCTAGCATAAGCATTAGAACACACAAGTCATATCTTCAGTAATATTACTCTTATTACTCTTAATATTACTTGACACTTCTGAAAGCTATTCTGCAGTAGTCTAGACAGGGTGCTCACATTAAACACAACTCCTACCTGTTGTTTTCCAGCAATGACAGCATTTGCTGATTAATGTTGTTGGACTAGACAACAACATTAACTACATATTTGGGCATGGCTCACACAGAACTCCATATATGGGCATAAAAGGGACACAGAGGTAGAGGGGTGAGAGAGAGATAGGGACAGATGCCTGAGTGGAAAGTGGGTCCGATTATCAGATCAAAATAAATAAATAGATACATAAATCGGCATATATGGAGTACCCTGATGCCATCAGCATCATGTCATGGGCTGGCCTGGACTCCATATTTGGGCATGCCTGCAGCCTGACATGGAACTCCATATATGGGCATAATAAAAGGGACACAGACAGATACAGAAACTTCCATATGTGGGTTTAAAAGGGACACAGACAGAACAACGGGTACCACGGGCACTCTGACAATGGGTAATGCATAACCTAACCATGAGTAGGCAAATTAAAACCTCATATCAGAGTACACAGGACACTCCTGTTTCTTATTATTGGTCAATTAAACACACTAGGTTTGTTAAACATTTAATGCAATTTGGCATTTGATTTATGATCTAATTAACATTTAATTTAAATAACATAATAATCCTAATAAAATAACATTGTATTTTCCATTTCAGGTTTTTCACCGTTCCAGGCTGGTGACAGAACGGTGTCCAGGTTGATCGACGTTCACGTGTCCAACCTGAGGAACCGTCCCCTATCAGCTGACAACATGGAAGCCATCACTGAGTGCATTCCTGGGCTGTGCAGACTCATCAATCAGGAGAGTCGGCTTTCCTCATACAGAACGGTTCACATGCAGCGTCTCAACTCGCCCTTTGTTTACCCCACGCAGCATCAGATGGAGAACACCACACTGCCTCCTCTTCAGACACAGCCACCTGCCGTGATGTCCACTGCAGACTCCAGTCTCCACCAGGTCTTCTCCGGGTCCCTGGTGACTCCATGCCACCCTGACACACTGACATCCCTGACACCCATCAGGCTGAACCCCAACAACCAATATGACCTCGTGGAGCTGAACGGACACCAGTTCAACAGAGTCATCTCCCGTGTGAGCACCACTGCTGGACGGGTGCTCCAGCGCCGATGGAGGGTGACTGTCTACAGCACAAATGGACAGATGATGCTGTCAGTGTTCTGTAGGTTCTCTGCACAGGGGACCGGTGAGACGCCACAGAGACAGAGGAAGATGAACAGGAAGACTGATGATGAGACCAGCAGCAGCAGCAGCCTTGCTCCAAGCAATAAGTGTCTAAGGCTGTAACAGACACTTGGGACATTGACATTTCAGAGATGGAGGAAAACTGACTTCTCTCTACCAAGAAGCAGCTCACACTCTGATTGCATATCATCAGCATCACAGTCTCGGAAGACCATGGATTGCTTGTGCCTGAGAGTTAGGTTCTAGCATCTGCTGTGGCTGAGAAGACCAATGTGTGAGAGGCAGCAGATGTTACATGTGTAGGCCAGTCCCGATGATGATGATGTAGTGGAGTCCTGTTGTTGCTTCCTCTTTCTCTGTCCTCCTTACTTCATGATGTTGAACCAGGGTGGCTTTGTATGTCAGCATCCGGCTGCAGAGTAGAGTGCCTGCTGCCACTGAAGGTGGTTCTGAGCTGCATCTTCCCAAGGTGACAGGGCTAATGTTGAGGGACTTGAGGTCTTGCTTGCAAAAATCCTTATAGCATACCTGTGTGCGGCCAGTTTGTCTCTTTCCTGGTGACAGTGCAGAACATTTGTCTGTCATCCATCCGCCGGACATGACCCAGCCAGTGGAGACGTTGCTGCCTCAGGGGAGAGAACGTACTGGAAAGATGTATGCGCTCTATCCAGGACTGCTGTGCGAGTGATCCTGTCCCTCCAGGTGATTCCCAGCATACGCCTCAGGCAGTGCAGGTGGAAGCTGTTTAGCCGCCGCTCTTGATGTGAGTATGGCGTCCAGGCTTCACTGCCATACAGAGGACTGTGCTGATGACACAGGCTCTGTAACAGCTGCACCTTTATGTGAACTGTGTACATTTGCCTTTGTCTCATACTTTGGCTGTTTTTTTGTTGTGAAGGTGTTTACAGCTTCCAGTGTATAGTTGTTGATTCCATGTCAAGCTTTTGCACTACAGGTTGTTGTTCTACATGACTGTGCTGCGTCAGAGACGGTGTAGAGCTCAGAGTAAAGTTCTACCCAGCGGTCTAGCTGTTTAGAGCGGTTTGCAATGGTTTCTCACATTTTGGTTTGGCTCTGTGGATATTTTTTCTCTGTAGTTTGAATCTACAGCACACAGAGTGGTCTGTGTCACAGTCTGCACCGTGAAAGCTGCTGGTTTGGGTGACGCCTCTGAGGTCAGCGTGTCGTGATATGATCAGCTGGTTGCCACAGGGCCCACTTTTGCTCCAAGTTCAATTAATTTAATTAAAAAACCAACAGTAACTCAAAATAAGCATGTCCAATTTACTTTACAATCACTAGAAAAATTGCAAACACCCGCATGTGAAAAAGTAAAGGCAGCTGGGGTGCTCCTTCCATTCCGACATCTCACCACTCCGACTAGTGGCTTCCGCGTGCGGTTAAGGTTAGGTATAGGGTTAGTCAACGTCGGAAAGGCGACATGTCGGAAAGGAGAAATGCACCCAGGCAGCTACTCAGCCATTTGACATTAAAAAGTTTGAGAACCACTGCTCTGGGGAACGGACTGGACCTTCTAATTTCCAGGCAGCTTATATAGCCACTCAGCTACTGCTGCCGGTGGTTATGAAAGTAGCAAAACATTTTAAAATGTGCTCTCTGTGCCAAATACATTTTCTCATACATCTCTTTGAATGCTTTGTCATCTTAGTGCCACTAGGAGGCATTGTCTGGTAGTTTAAATGAGGTTGCAGAGGACTGTGATAATCTATGTCCACAGAGACTCTCCAGTGATTAATTCAGTCAAGAACCACTTTGTCCTTTTCATGATTACAATATCCTATTTAGCTGTAACAAAAGGAATGTCATACATAAATTCCCATGCCACACAATCTTATCGAAATCTTTTGAGGCTCTCTCAGAGCCACAGGAGGTGTGTAGGTAAATGGGGTTGGGGCTGTTGAACAATTAAATAATGCTAAGAGCTTGATCACACCTCATTCTCAAAGTCTGAATATTTATACTCAGTTAGCAAAGATATTGTGCTGACCACCGGGCTTGATATCTCACATAATGATACATGAACTTAGAACTATAAAAAAAAAAACATTTTGAGCTGTCACACGTTTTGATTTGGATGATAATTCATCGAATGTTCTGAGATAAGTGCCAAGGACAGTCAATTTCAATGCTCAGCATTCCATCACAGAACAGGTCTCCCCCCAAATATCCTTAATTAACGTTTTCAGCAAGACATACTGTACAAAGCGTTTTGCTTTGCACTGTATCCTCACTTTTCTCTCCATGTTTTTACATTAAGCATAATCTGTCATAATGTAAACACTGTTTATTTTACATTCAATCCTGAGTGTTTTATTATACTTCTAGGTCCTGTTTGACATCTGTGTTTGACAGAGTTTAGCACTTGAAATTAGATTACAATGGGGTTTTAACTACTTGTCTGGACATGCAGTCCAATCTATACATCAAATTCAGCTGTTTGATTTGTTCCATCTGAGATAATGGATCTATTATTGAGAGATTCTCTAGGTCATTCTCCACTTTCTCTCAGTAAACATTTTTATGGTAGGAAATACCCTTATCAAACAGAGAGAGAAGAGAGCTCAGAGAAACGGCCATTAAAAATGAATTATTTATCACCAATATAAAATTTCAGAGGGTGTTTCATTCATGTGAACCACTGTTCACGTGAATGAAATGAAAAAGTGGCATCTACAACCATTAAAAATCTTGAAAGATTAGAACTATGAATAATTAAAGCAAATTTATATTATTTTGTCTTTCAAAATCAACATGATCCTTATAGAAGAACTCAGTTTTGTTTTGCTTTAAGCTACTGTAAAGATAATTTATCATACTGTTTTATGCATCAAGATGTGTCATGTACTGTATGCTTATAGCTCAATACTGCAGCTGGTGGATTACTGGATTTACTACTGTACATATCATAAATCTTTCAGAACACTCTTTTGTTTTTGTAACTCTGGCAGGTACAAATATAACCAAATTGACCTGGTCTGCGTCCATTTGGTTACATTTGTGCCTCCCCAACCCGATCGCCAGAGGAAACGTTCTCATTGAACATTTTCAACGTTTCTCAAAATCCGTGCATAGACTACTGGAAAACCACAAATTCCGTGCATAGCCGCCTCGCATCTCCCCCATTGTGACTAAACCATTTCGGAGGCGCGCAGTCTCAAGGGAATTGTCGCCGTGTGAAGGACCACCGAGCGAGCTAAAGCGAGCGAGTTGCCGTCCTGAACATTGCGACATTCCCTTGAGCCTACTCAGCGCCGTTTGAGTTGCGTACCGATAGGCACAGAATCGTAAATTTTGTTGTGGGGACTGCTCTACTTCCGGGTTTTTCCGGGTTGCGACTGGTTACGCCCACCGTGGGACTCCCCGTACATATGCACGGAATTTGGGGGTTTCTAGGCGACTATGCACGGAATGACATGCACAAATCCGTGCAATGTATACTAATTCTCTGGCGATCAGGCTGGCCTCCCAGAGGTAAATTATCAGCACAGCACCCATTAGCGGTTCTGTGAATGTCATGATGTGACACAGGATGTTTTGAATGTCATCTTACTGAGAGAGACATTAACAAAGTGTGCTGATGACAGCTCTGAGAAGTTCAATATGGAAGATGTTAGGCTACTTGTGGAAAAGATGGTGCCTGATATAGGTACAAAACATGGAAATTGATCATGCATGCATGCCATATTTGCATGATATCTGCAACCAGAACTGCAGACTCCCAGATATGTGCCATAGTCTTAAGACTCACCTCTTCAGCCTCCACTTCACCCCCTAGCACTTCTCTCTCCTTGTATCCCTTCTTGTTGCTAGTTGACTACACATATATGTTGGTCACATGTTTCGTTTCTTAGATTAGTTTTTTCTTGATTACAAATATTAAGAATGTGATTTAGATAGCATAATATTTAGACAGATGCTATCCTAGTTTATTTGAGGCACTACATTGTTCTCTCTGCACTCTAGCCTGATTATCAGACTGAAGCGGCAAGAGGAGCCCCACTCAGAGAGTGGGCGGGGTCTATGGTCTGGAACCAGGCTACTCTACTGTATGTATGTGACTATTTATGTTGTTGTTTATTGACTAGAGCTCATGCTTACTCTGCTCATTCCGATCTCGCACTGGATATCATAAGCGTCTGCAAAATGCCTAAATTGTAATATCTTGTACTCATAAAAAGATGCAACCGTTTGATATGAATTGCTATGGTCCATGTTGGTGCAACATTACGTTTCATATAGGTTTTTCTGATGAGAATTGAAGCATTCTGTGTATCCAGCCTTCTTGTCCAGATGCTCACCAGCCCATGGCAATGAAGAACAAGTGGTCCACTACTGTACTTACTGCTGACATCACCTTGCCTGTCCACTGTTATGATGAATTAATAGACTATATGGCTTATTAATGAAAAGTAGAACAATAACACTAGCCTGTATAGGATTGAATTTATCCTGATTCTGAACTCAATAATTCAGACTGTTCATATTAACAGCCTTCCTGTGTGTTTCTACCTTGTCGCGGTGGGGAGGCTTGTGTGTCTCCATGACTCTGAGGGCTATACCGGCGAGGGTTCATACCCCTGGCAGGTTCAACCAAGCCGTGCAGGTCTCAGGGGAGAGGCCCGACGAAAAGGAGCACCTGGTCCTCCAGGTTGGGGGTTGGGCGTGGGGCTAACAACCCTGCCCCGTAAAAAAGGACCTTGTTATAGAAACACGAAAAAGAGTATTTAAAAAACCTACAGTCCTGGGAGAGGATGGTCCTCCAGCTAGAGGATATATGACACTAAGTAGTGAAAGCCAGACCCATGAACGATGAGAATGTCAAGGAGGAGTTCTACCACAGGCTGCTGTCCATTATCCAGGCCCGCCCAAGGTGAAACATCATCATCACTATGGGCGTCTTCAACGCAAAAATCGTCAGCATCAACGGGGGTTATGAGGAGATTATGGGCCAGCAAGGCCTGGGGCAAATTAATGAGAATGGGGAGAGATTCACCAACCTACTGTATGTGCCACAAGCAATCTTGTTTGGCGGGAGTTTCTTCCATCACAGAAGTAATAAACACAAGGCAACCTGGATATTACCAGACCTGATGACGGAAAACAAAATTGATCATGTGTGCATTGGGGAAAAGTTCAGAAGATCTCTTCAAGGTGTGCGCGTCAGAAGAGGAGCAGATGTTGCTTCGGACCGCCATCTCCTGGTCGCCCGCATAAGATCAAAGCTGAAGAGAAATTGGACTGGGGATATCAATAAACGCCAGAGGTACAACACCATACCTCCCAAAGAAACTGCTGAGTCACTATGGGGTTCCTGAGAAGATCACCAACACCATCAGGAACTCTTATGAAGGGATGACCTGCATGGTGGTACACGGGAAGCAACTCACCAATGCCTTCCACGTGCGGACAGGAGTGAGGCAAGGCTGCATATTGTCACCTTTTCTGTTCCTGTTGGCCAATGATTGTGTCATGAAGACAACTACGGCACAGAAGATAAATGGCATCCAGTGGACACCTTGGACACAGTTAGATGACCTTGATTTCGCTGATGACCTGGCCCTTCTTTCCCACAATCAACAACAAATGCAAGAGAAGACCAACATAGTCTCAGCGAACTCAACACGCCTTGGCCTCACCATTCACAGAGGAAAGAACAAGGTCCTCAAAATGAACATAGACAGCGTTACTCCCATCACATTAGAAGGTGAAGCACTAGAGGAGGTGGAGAGCTTCACCTATTTAGGCAGTATCGTTGATAAACTGGGCGGGACAGATGCCAATGTAAAAGTTCGGATTGGCAAGGCAAGAGCAGCTTTACATCAGCTGAAACTTTTCTGGGGATCCTCAGATCTGACCATAAACACCAAGATCAGGATCTTTAATTCCATGGTGAAGCCTTTTCTGCTGTATGGAGCGGAAACCTGGACAACAATTGTTAACACCATGAAAAGAATCCATTCAACAGCACCTGTCTTAGAATCCTCCTAATTCGCTGGCCAAATACAATCAGTAACCTGGAACTGTGGCAGCGAACAAGAAAACACCCTGTAGAGGAAGAAATCCTCCAAAGACGCTGGCGATGGATTAGACACACTCTTCGCAAACCTGCATCTAATATCACAAGATACGCCCTGTTCTGGAACCCACAGGGAAGAAGGAAGAGGGGTAGACCAAGAAACCCCTGGCGGCGTGACCTGGATGCAGATGTGATGAGATCTGGCCACACATGGGGAGAAACTGGCCCAGGACCGGGATGGCTGGAGAGCTCTTGTTCGTGGCCTATGCCCAAAGTTGGGCTATAGACCCCTTAACAGACGACGTCACACTGGTTGCAAGCGTCATACTGCGCAAGCGTCAAACCCATTCTGTCAGGTCTCGCTAGGGCGCGCAGCACTAGCCAACACACAAGAGGGGGTTGGGGTGTGCTGATTGATTGATTGAATATTTTATTAGGCAAAAAAATGTAAAACAACACATTTACATTTAAAATACTTTGTCTAACAGGTCCGTTCATAAAAGTCCTTGCGGACTTGTTTCCAATGAGGGCCTTGGTATTCAATTCATAGACATATATAGTGGCATCACAGTTCGAATATCATTACACAAAGAAAATAAAAAAAACAGTAAGAATATATATATATATCTATATCTATATCTATACACATATATATATATATATATATATATACATACATATATACATACATACAATACTATGTACAACAAAAGAAATTAAAAAAAGGGGGGGGGGGAGATATGTACAAGAACAGGGGGGGGGTCGGCTATCTAATGGGAAAATGGTACTACCTCCTCTTTTGGCCTCCTGAAAGGTGATTTTTTAAGGCTCTTTTAAATGAGCCCAGCGAACTGCATTTTTTGAGGGATGGGGTTAGCCCATTCCAATCCTGGGTGGCAGTGCTGTAGAAGGAGAATTTGCCCATGTTTGTTTTATGGGTGGGTGGTACCAAATTGTTGTTAACGCTCCCTCTGGTATTGTGACTGTGGGTGTCACTAACCTTTTGGAGGTATTTACTCAGATATGCGGGAATAGGGGGCATATCGGGCAAATTTTCGTTTACAATTTTGAAGGCCAGTCCCATTTTTTGTTGTTTAACCCTGTCTTCCACCCTGAGCCAGCCTAGGCTGGCAAAATGGGTGGGAGAAAGGTGGGTCATGGGCCCCAATCCGAGGAGTAGCCGAATCAGTTTGAAACCTGAAACCAGCGCACCCCAAAACAACAGGTTGAGAATTGATTGTATGAAACAATCACCTGTGCATCCAGTCTCAATGTTGGTAAACAAATAATTGGTCTATAGGCAAGTAAGTAAGTCATATTAACTCACAGGTGGACAGGTGGAAACAAATATACACTATAGGGCTGGGCAGTATATCGATAGTGTATCAATATTGTGATATGAGGCTATAAGGCCAATATCATCAGATATCATCATTTTGGATATTGTAATATTGTGATATCTTATGGCATAATTGTTGTTTTATCCTGGTTTTAAACCCTACATTATAGTAAAGGGGTGTAATTAGCTTAACTCACCTAACCATTTTAGTTGTTCTATTATTTGCTTTTTTTACCCAGTTATTATAGTCATTACTAATATTTATATTATTTAATTATTTAAATCATTAGACTATAAATATTTTGTGAAAGAACCAAACCCGATAGTAATCCTCACAATAAATCCACATGATATTGAGGTATTTGGAAAAAATAAATAAATAATCATATCTCCCAGCCGTCAGAGCTCCTAAAATATCGTGTCGTTTTGAATGGAATGCTCTGGTCAGTATAAGCACCGCCCGCCTGAGACACTAGCTCTGCTGCGGGCTCGCGTGATCCCACAAACAACCACACGCGTCAACGTACATTATCCGGTTAATTTGCATAAATAACACCGCCCCAGAGGGACGGACATGATAATCCATCGATCCAGAGCAGTCTGCGGAGCCGAGGGGAGAAACAAGTGGAAAAGTTTGGAGGTAGAGACGGACTAAACAGCCGCCGAGAGACGCAGAAGAAGCAGACGGACGCTTGTTGGGGCTCTTTTGCCCACCGTTGTGGATTTAACGCCATGGACGCTTTAAAATCGGCTGGAAGGGCGATCATCCGGAGCCCCAGTATCGCCAAACAGTCGTGGGGTGTCGGCAGACATAAAAGTAAGTATCGATCGCTTGTATATAGTAATACATTATCCATCGCGCAGGGCTGTCGCTTGCCGAAAATAACTATCTACAAGCTAACGACTCGCGTCGCATCGTGACGGTTGTAATGTTGGCTTGTAGATAGTTCTTTTCGGCAAGCGACGCCGTCGTACTACAGCATATACATGATTATCCTTTACAAATACAACAAGGTGCTGCTGCGTGCTGCTGATCGCTTCAACGGATCAGCTCTGGTTACTTTACAGCCATGGATCCAAGACATGTATGACAGTCATGGATCAGCTCTGGTTACTTTGTAACGTGTTGTAGCTGCTGCTGGCTGGCATGCAGGAGGTCTGTGTGTGTGTGCATCTGGAAACACTGTAGCTGTCAGAGGAAGCGTTTGTTTGTAGTTGATTGTTGTTTGTTTGCAGAACGGCGGCTCCAAAATGTGTTCTGTTTTGAGTTGAACTTGATCAACACAAAACACATTGGAGCTGCCTGCGCTTACGCAGAGATCTTTCAGATCCACCACTTTGTGTTCAGACAGAAATGGATACCGCTTAGTAGGCTACTTGATCTTATTCTGCTATTTTTGGGATCTGGTTTCAAATGGATATTCCTCCACTCGGATCAACTCCTGCTTTGATTTATTTATGTAGGCGGTCCGTCCGATTAAAAGTTTTGATGAAGGTCTTCTCAAATCCCCTCGTATGCCACGTCACTGTGTAGGCTATACAGAGATGATTGTGGGAACTGCATGGAGAAATATATCCAGTGCTGGAAACGTAAAGTATAAAAGAATGATGAGCGACGACAGCCTGATTCACGATTCCATATCCCTAGCAACGCTCTGTTGCTAGGCGATACATAATGGGGAAACAAAAAAAATGAGTGAGGAATACATAAATGATAATGGGGGGTCTCCAGATCAACCCGCAGCTCTGCTCAAATCAAACGGGACTTTGTTCCTCAGCTATTTAAACTTCCCTTTAATTTTCGGTCTTTGACGTTCAGGGTTATATATGGAGGAGGATCTGCAGTTTTTTTTCAGCAGCCTGGCGGGTGCACGTGAGCATACTGTGCTAGCATGGCTTTCAAAGCTGCGTGGTTGCCTTCATGTTGTGGTTTCACAATAGGAGGACCTTCCCCTTTCCTCTTTGCAGACAATACAACTGTTGGCAGCAACATGCCACACGTGCCAGGCTGAGGAATCAATGCCTCTGTTCTGGGTTTCCTCCACCCCCCCCCCCCCCCCCCTCTTCCCTTGTGGCCATGATGTAGACCCACAGCTTCCAGCATCAGATTGAAGTTTTTCGTACAAAATGCTCATTTATTTGTTGGCAGCTTTGGTCTTATTCTCGTGCTTCTATATACTGTAGCCTGTAAACCCCTCATTACCAGCTTGTGCACATGATGCCCAGCCCTACCAAACATAAACAGTAGTTTCCTGTCTGGGGTCTTACATGGCACTGTCACTGGTGAACTACTGTGCCAACAGTCGGAAACGGAAGGCATCTTGTTTCATCTTGTCTTAACAGGAAAGAAGCTAGTAAGTGGACAGTCTTCAGGGCTGGAAGATGTTACTGTATCATACAGATGTCATTGTTGTGTTGGTAGACCAATGGAGCAATTGCTCACTTGACTTTGCAACATCACCACGTTTGGGCACACAAATATGATAAAGGATAAAGAAGAATAACGATAAGCCAAGTTTTTTTTAATTGTCATGCATAAAGACGTTGCGTAGGCTTGTTGGCTTTACAGCCTATTCTCTGATTTGCCTTCATCACACCACTGCATTCCTTTTTTCCCCCACTGTTACAATGCTGCAGCGTGGGATATCCATGTGTAGAATTAGCCAACAATACATAAATTATCAGTTCATGACTTCATGTACTGTTCTGTGAACAAAACCACAGGCTTTGGCTTTTGGCTTGTGTCTTAACAGCCGTCCACGTCTGTGCACAACAGAACACGACACCCCCCTCCCTGTGTCATTTCCTGCCGAGTTGAAGCGGCTGGGGTTTCTGTTTGGCAGCAATGCAGTGTGTGCTGACTGCGTGACTCTCTCTGCACTGACCTCCCGTTACATCCAAATCACTCTCATGTGCAGAGACTGGTAAAAAATGATACTTAACATCAACCCTTGTTTTTTTTAGGTCACAAACGCCGCCTTCTTCCATCACACTGAAAGAATGTGGGCGGCAGGAAATCCCTGTCTGCATTAAATGGAGTCATATCAGCCTCTCACAGCACTGCTGGTCAAAAAGATGTCTCAGTTTTCATCAGGGCAGCGGCAGAGCCTTATTTAAAAAATGGCAAATAATGCAATCGCGAGCTTGTAGATCTGGTATTTTGGCTATCTTGAATTTCGTCTATAATGAGGACAAAATAGGGAAGCCAGGTTGACAGTGGTTAAAGAGGCGGGTCTATTTGCCTCACCAATTGACTCATGCATGGTCAGTGGGGCAGTGACTGTGATCCTGAGACATTTGGCCTGCAATGGCTCAGAAGGTAGAGTGGTCGGTCATCTGGGAACGGGAAGGTGCCCTCCCTGGTTTGATCCCCGGGTCTTCCTCCGGCTTTGTGTCAAAGTCTCCCTGAGCAAGACACTTGACACCTAGAGTTAAGTGGTCCCTGTGAGCCTCCTGGGGCTGCATACTGCTCCTCCAATATATATGGATCATATACAGAGTGGGACCCCAGTTCTCTCTGTGTGTGTGTGTGTGTGTGTGTGTGTGTGTGTGTGTGTGTGTGTGTGTGTGTGTGTGTGTGTGTGTGTGTGTGTGTGTGTGTGTGTGTGTGTGTGTGTGTGTGTGTGTGTGTGTGTGTGTGTGTGTGTGTGTGTGTGTGTGTGTGTGTGTGTGTGTGTGTTTTGCAAAACACTCTACCAGATTTCTTGTGAAATCAAAAGGTGCTAATTTGGTCCAGGTACCAAACTAAAATCACTCTTATTAATGGTTCCACTAAAAACAGAAGAACAGTAAGGACTGCTGAAGTGATCTGTTGCGAGTCATTTTATTTTTTAGTTGACAGATTTATTTCTGGTGGTACTCATGGCTGCTAGTTCCCACCTGATGTTGTGTGGGAGTTCTACTGACTGCTCCAGACTGTACTGAATAACTGCTAGCTTGCATAACATCTTCAGGCTAGGATTTAAGTTTAAGATGTACAGTTCATCAGTGTCTTCTTTATATCCTCCAAAGAGGACAATACGATCTCCCACGATGACAGTGGTGGAGTGACCTGATGACCATGATGGTGGAGTGCCTCTGGTGTTGATTAAAGACCAGACCATTGTGGTGGTGTCTAACTTGCAGACGCCATTAAACGTGCTGTATCCTCCAAAGATATACATGACCTTCCCCAAGACCCAGGGTGAGTGCTTTATCCACCCTGGGTGGATTTTAGAACGGTGGTTCTCATTCTTTTCAGGCCATGACCCCCCAAAAACTGAACTGGGTACCCACCCTGACAAGTACTTGGAATTGTAGAAGTTGAGGCATTACATTTGGTTTGACTCGGTTACACAGATAAATATTGGGCATTACATTTTGTTTGACTCGGTTCCACAATCCACAGATAATTATTGGGCATTACATTCTGTTTGACTCGGTTCCACATAGCAGATCTACAAGCTCACAACAAATATTTGCCTCTTTCCTATATTATTTTACAATTTTAGTCCAATGTTTGACCAGTTTGTATAGTGTAGTTTATTAATTACTTTTGATGCAGTAAAGGTCTGCTTTTATTGTTTTTGCTATTGGAAATGTCTTAAAAATCCTTAAATTGTCAATTTACTGTCATCTGGGGACCCCCACAAAATCACATGTCCCGATCTACTCAATATATGGATCCGTGCCAGATTTCTTGTGTAATCTCAGATCTACCATCTCGCCATATCTCCATATTTGGGCATGGCTGACATGGCATCAACATGATGTCAGAGATCCACAGCAAGCCACGCCATTATTAGACTCTGGTCAACAGCATCGATACAGTTGCAGCAGGTTAGACTAGCAGCCGACTCATTTTCATTTTCTTCATTATTTCCCGCGGTGTCGTTCATTGGAATGACGGTTCTTTGCTCGGGTGATGATGTTTAATAATACATCTGTAGCTGTTCAGCCCAAATGTCAGGATGGGAAATGTCACACATTGATGGATCGCTCTTGTTAAAGTGACAAACGTGCACCTCTACACCGCTCAGGTAGGTTATATACTGTAGCACCATGTGACTGCCCTGTAGCCATTCTGGTGGTTGCACCGGCCACTTCCTTTACATGCCACCTCTGGCCCTGGTCTGGTCAGCCTCATGTCCCCTGTACAAAGTCATCCAAAACAGGCCTGCCAGGATGTAATGGAGATTGGTTCCTGCCAGATTCCTTTATGGAGTTGTAAAGTCCCCATTGATTTATAGTCCTGTTAGATGGCCTGTATCTCTAGGCAGTGCGTGTGTGCGTGTGGAGAGCTCTGCACACTCATGCATTGTCACTGTTGCACTGAGAGGGCATTTTCTAATCCTGAGGGGACAGAAAAGGCAACATTAGGGTCTGTAGCAGCAGATATTCATCTAAATATGACAGTGATGGGTCTATCAAGGCCCTAGATAATGAAGTTATACTACAGTGTAATGTTTTTTATGATGCTGATAATGGGATCTGTTTTGCACCATCTGTTCTGGCTGTGTTTGCATTCCATCTTCTTCATGCGGGAAAAAATAAATCCACACGTTATTGTCAAATCAATTAAAAGTTGGCATAGGCAATCTTTACTTCAAGGCCACTGGCACTTAATCTGGCCAACTTTTAATTATGTAAATTCAACCAATTACAGTAAGCCCTATATATTTGCCCCAACGACAATGAAGATTGGCTATTATCACAATTGTGGAGAATTTCCGCCTATAATGACATGCCCACAATAAGGATGCCTGTCGCCAGCCTAAAAGTGGTGAATGTGGCCATTAATAATGTTAATTTAACCCGCTTGCATGTGTGTTTGTT
Organism: Gymnoscopelus microlampas; assembly: GCF_963454915.1. NCBI lineage: Eukaryota > Metazoa > Chordata > Actinopteri > Myctophiformes > Myctophidae > Gymnoscopelus > Gymnoscopelus microlampas. The sequence continues at coordinate 36,250,323 of NC_139957.1, forward strand.
AGTCTGTGCAGTCAACGGGGAAAGTCTGTGTAAGACATAGCAGTGTGTGCAGAGAGCCGGGAATGATTGATTTAATCCCCCGTCAGCCATATGGCTTCACATATGGTCATCCTGGTTTCTCAACACCTCTGCAGGGTTGTTGTGGTCGGAAGGAGGTGTTTGCTGACTCATTGACCACCTCCTGAGGCTGAGGCAAACTGAAGGCTTTTACAGACCCCAATAAAGTAGGAGTGTGTTTATACGCCCTGCTGGATCATCATCGATCTAAGCCACGTTACTTACTTGTTCCTATGAGCCTTATATGCACACAGATAGTCACACACATGCTTGTTATACTTGTGAGGATGTCAGAAACACTTTTTCATTTAAACAAATGCAATTCCTATTATGCTGACCCAACCCTAAACCTAACCCAACCCCAACCCTATAAAAGCCATTCCACCAGACTATGGAGCTGGTTCCACCTGTCAACCATCAGGCTGTCTAAGAAGACCTGAGCCCTGGTGCTATGTCAGACTTGACAAAGGCTGCTACACACACAGTGTTGTCACAGAATCAAGAGGGGTTTCACTCACAGACTCGACTCATTCAGGTGCAAGCAGCGGAATGTTGACCTTGAATACACTCCAAGGCTGCTATATTTATTACTTATCACCGTGCACACTGATAGCTGCTGCTAAATGTGTTGTCTCGTCTTGCACAAGACTGTGATTTTATATCTCCTGTCATAGTCTGCCTCATTTATTTCTATTCTTATGTATATCTGACATTGTGTCTTGTTATCAGACTTTGTTTTCCTTGGTTTCTTTCTCTATTGTTATGACTATGTTTGAGACCAAAAAGCATTGAGAACTTGCACAAACAATAATTTCACCCACACTCTTTTACACCTGTAACCTTGTGCTGTGACAATAAACTTGAATTGATAATGAAGTTAAAAAAGTAAATGTAACCACAACTAACCAGACTCCAATCCTAACCCATAACCTTATTATCCCTACACCTAACTCCTCACCTTAACCCCCAAATGCCTGATTCTAACCTTTATTACTTGAATCGTTTTTCTTCATTTTAAGATTTTTTTGTTTATTCTTTAAGATAAGTCAGTGTAGAGACTAGAGAGACAACAAACCAGAGCAGGGACCAAGAGATTTGTCAAATTCTGGTTCTCACAAGTATAGTAAGAGCTGTCCTCCTGAACGCACACATGCGCATACAACTCCCCCTTTTGTTCTGAAGGCGTATCTGAAGGATGAGGTTGGGTCTGTGTGCATCAGGCTGTCACAGATTGACCCATCGTCATTGGACGGGCCTTAGCCCATTCAAACCGATAACCACTCTATCCATATTGTATACTTTGGGCTATTCAAAAATAGATCTACAAGCTTGTAGATCTGCTATATATTTTAAAAATCTTGACCATTTGTGTGTGTGTGTGTGTGTGTGTGTGTGTGTGTGTGTGTGTGTGTGTGTGGGAACATTTGTAATACAAATCTTTGCTTCTGGGGATCCCTGGAATATTTTGGGCGTCAGCGGACAAATAGGCCTACATATAATTTGGGGGGTCCTTGACGTGAAAATGTTTGAGAACCACTGATATTAAAGCAACATGCGTTTGTCAAAAAACTGTTAGGATTTAGAAGGCATTTGTAGAAAACCCAGAAGATTTGAGTTACAAATGTTTGCTTTAAAAATATATACAATATACATTCAAAGATTTGCACAAATTATCACAATTTCTCAAAAATATCAGATCTACAAGCTCGTAGCGCTGCACTCGGTGCCGTGCTATGAGTTTGTAGATCTGATATTTTTGGATAGCCAAAGAAATCTAGAAAAAATGACACCGATTCTTTCCCGGTCTAAATGGGTTAACGGTGTCTGTTGTCTTAACCTGTCACCCGGGACCATAAAGGCAGAGAAATCTCTTCTTCTTGGGGCGTTTGGCAGGCTGACAGGTCGGCATGTCAGGCTGCTGATGTAGCAGATATGCGACAGCGCAGGACGAGCGTGTAATTCAGGTACGACTCGCTCTTTCATGGCAGCTCCTCGCCATCGGAGCCTGGTTTCTTCGAGAGCTTTGACAGCAGCTTGTAATCTTTTCCTCACAGAGCCCAGAGATCCACGTCATGCACTGATTGTTAGCGAAATCTCAAACTCCCAGGAGGACTAGGGCTGAGCAATATTGCATTCTCCAATGTAATAAACAATATTTTATAATGGACAATATGAAAGAATAACAAATTTGACATAGATAAATATAATTAAAATTACAGTGTATATCTAGCGCAAGTGAAAATGATTTATTCATATTCTTCTTGTTTGCACACCCTTTGGTCTGATTTCATAAAAATGTGGGCAAAACATGACAACTTTCAGACAATAAATACATAAATATTGTGAACACTTTGAAGTAAAGTTGTCACTTTGCTGTACACATGTCATCCTTACCAGCCCACATCAACGTATGAGGTACGCAAAGTCTCACATGGTCAGACAGACATAGTTGAACTTGTGCCCCAGACATTACACATCTATAATTGTCTGGTCACTGTGAGACTGCTTATATCATTGCTGCCAAAATGTTCTGTCATTTCCCCAAACTTGTGAAAATAGACAATCTACAAGCTTGGCTAATTTCATAAAAATATGGAGATGCAAGGTTTCCACCCGACAGTGATGATATGCGAAGCCTTTAGAAATGATAGAAAATCCTGTTGCTTAATAGGAGCTTCCTCTATTCTGATGGCAAATCGCTTGACACAGCCCAATCAAAGCTGTTATGAGACTATCTCGAACGTGTGTGTGTGTGTGTGTGTGTGTTGTTTGATGCTTTATTGTCTAAAACACAACTGATTTTATATTTCACTATTACGTACTTGTGAAACTTGGCAATTAATCTTATTTGGTCAGCTGTTGCACCTTGCCCTCTCATCTCCTCACAATTACACAATGGTTAATAACCAGAACATTGTACTAGCCAAGCCCCCATCCATCAGCCGCACAGAGACTCAATACAATCACAGAGGTCATTACATAGCATTTGACCAAAGAAATGGTTCCAGTGAACAACAGACATTAAGAAAATAACACATTTTTCCTCCAAAAATGATCATTACCAATACTTATATCAAAAGGTATAGAATATATCTACAAGCGCACAACGTGTCACATTGTGGTGCATTGTCAACTTGTAGATAAAAATGTATTTGGGGGAATTCTTTTAGCCTATAATGGCATGCCCAAAGTAGGGACACCAGGTTCTTAGTGCAAAATAATCATCATTTTTTTTCATGCAGCCCCAATTCAAGGCAGGCTTTAAGTGTCCCTGAGCAAGACACTTAACCCCCAAATACTCTCTGGGTGTTGTATTAATAACGCCCACTAGTAAATGCAGAGGGCAAATTTCACATTGTATGCAAATGTGCAGTGACAAATACCCCCCAACAACAACAAACTGAAGCTAGCATGTCCTCCCACGCGTGGGTCTACTCTGTGAATGTGATTCTTATTGAGAGAGAAGACTGTGTTCCAGCAGCAGCATGCTGTTGGCGCTCTAATCCCTCACTGTTGTGACATTCTTCTTTCTTTGAGTGGATCTGACCAAACGCCGAACAGCACATGTCCCAATATCAGGAGTTGGAAACCGCCAATAAGATTCTTATCTCCTACAAATCCTCTCCCTCGCCCGACAGGGAATTAGTTCTTGTACAGTCACCAAACGAAACGCTGATGCCAACACAGTGAACACACACAGTTATGCAATCAGTGCTTCCTTTATAACCCATAGGCTGCCTGCTGGTATGTGGATACATGACTATTGAATATAAGCCTTGAAGATGAGCTCACCCCCAGAGCTTTTGTGAGTTTATATATTGGCTATGTTCGCCACACAACGCCATCATACGCCAAAGTATAAATCAGGCTTAAAGGCAGGACAGATAACAGATAATGGACAACTTAAGATATTTACTTATTACTGTGCCATATGTAGACACTGTCAGTTTATTTTATTTACATGAAACATAAAAATAAAAGGTTCTGAAAAGGAGGCATTACACGTAGCAGATTGGAAGTGAAGAATCATGACATCACAAGTGATGGAAGTTGCTACTTACTAAACTAGCTCTATTTGAAATGCTCTGGAAGCATTTGAATATGAAAGTAAATGTATTTATTCAGTAGGTGTCCCTGTATTTGTTTATACAGAGCTTGGGTGAGTTTAACAGGGTGGATCTTCTTCCTCTCCTGACATCACAGCCTGTTCAAACAAAAGAAAAATCCAAAATGTGTGTAGATATATTTATATATACATGTTTATTATTTATGAGCAAACCAAATGATGATGTACTACTAAACATAGTTACAGTTGCTTCACCTTATTTGAATATCCAGTGTTTTTTGTTCAAAATTATCTGTTGCCCTGTCTTTAAGGACAGGGAAGGGCAAACAGGACGTTGACCGCAGGGCACAAAGCGGCAGCATCGACCATTAATCTCACTTTGTATCGACTGCTCCATTAGTGCGCCTGTGCTGTAGTAGGTACACTGGTACAGTATATCTCTGTTTTATGTATGGAAGCTGCTTGCTTTATGTTCTGTTGGAGGCACTGATGGTGGTTTCAGAGGGGCCATAAAGATCCCCTGTATCAGTGCAAACATTTTTCATGTCAAGGACCCCCCCCAAATTGATATGTACTTTGCTGTGGACCCCCATTTGAAAAGATGTTGTGCCAGGGACCCCCATAAGAGATTTGTCAACGTTTTGGAATAGCCGAATAATAAAATGGTGCTTAAAATGTTTTGCAAGGCCCTCCTGGGGGTCCCTGGACCCAACTTTTAAGAACCAGTGTGCTGTAGCTGCTTGGCCCAACAGCAACAGAACTGGATCGGTTCCAGTGCCAGCAAGGAACCGGTGGGGACAGACACTTGACAGAGTCACACCACTTTTAGTGGCATGCTTTCCTCCTCTGTCTCTCCCACTCACTCTCTCGCTATACCCCCCCCCCCCCCCCCCCCCCTCTCCCCCTTCTTAACAATGCTGTCTCTCTCTCTCAATCCCTATACCTTCCTAACAATGCTCTCCTCTCAGGCTGCCTCCCATGATAACTGCGCTTGTTGTTACCACTGGTTCTGGTACCAGTACGTGCCAAGTTGTGGCAGACAGAGCACTGCATCAACGACCCTACAAGCAGAGTGGGGTTGAAATGCTTCATGTGGTGATGTCAGAGTACAGCATGCACGGATAAATCCTTAGTGTTGTTAATCCCCCAAGGCTCTGTACTGTACTTGGTCAGCTCCTTTTTCCCCCCTCTACGCCACATTTCTTTGGCGAAAATAGCTGACCTACAAGCTCACACAACGAGCTTGTAGATTGAGTGTTCGCCCCCAGATTAAGGACGCTAGGGTTCAAGTGGTTCACTGATGATGATGGCTGCCTTACAATAGCCAGCTTAAGGTTTAGCTAAATAGAAGTTGAAATGGAGTCCTCGTAATCTTGTTCTATAGCTCTAGGGGCCTTCTGAGCTGACTGGGCCTCAGAACGAGCGTGGCGTAATCCCTCCAGACATGCACATTCATCTGAGTTGGCAGGTTCCTAAACGCTTTGATTGGAATCTAATAATGCTGCAATGGGTCTTTTTTTCCCTCTTCTCTCTATAACTCCTCGCTGTGAGGTGAGAGAAGAGATGGATAGGTCAGCTGAGGCCTTGAATCAACCCACGTCTTCACCATCCTTCCATCCAGCCAGTTACACTAACAAATGTTGCTTTGGCAAATGCTAGCACATCGTTTTTATATCACTGGAATTGCCTGCTATCGATCCGCTGAATGTTGTGATTTGTCTCGCCAGTCTGCTCCGGTGCGCGGCATGGACCCAAACAGTTTAGTTTTGTCCAGAACATGAGGCATTTGTCCCCAGATCCTCTCTTGTTTGGGTTCCGAGTCTATGTACACACAATCATACCGTATTTCTAGTGGCACGTAGACAAGAAAAACATACCCCCCTCTCCCACCCCAATGGAAAATGAGTGTTAAATCTGTCCGTGTTTAAACATCCAATGTTGATTGGACCAAGGGTCACCGAAGACAGACAGGAAACACACAGCTGGTCCTTGTGTCCTGAGCTGACGCACACGTCTCCAGCCAAAGTAGGGTGGTGCATTTTTTCCCATCATGTGCTTGAGGCAAACTAAAGCCCAGAGGTGATCTGCTCTTTATCTGGGGAAGGTATGCAGGTGGGCAGAGTGTCCAGCCAACAGGGAACAATGCACCATTCATAGTGTGACATTCTGTCGGGGATCAGAGTGTCCAGAGCAACGTACCAGGGTTGATTTTGTTTCCCCCTGCTGCCTTTCACTCTTTCATTCAGCAACAGCACAACACAGTGCACCGGAGCTGTGCGTTCAAGCCTCTTTCAGTCCCACAAAGGACAAACTGTTGATACAGCAGGCCTGACTCACTGTGGAGAGGTGTGTGGCTTTACTAATTGAGCTAAAGGTCTCGTTTGTGTTTGTATTAAAACCAAGCCAGCCCCCCAACCCAAACCCCCATCTAAAGTCAAGGCTACAACGAGGAAGTTGACTGACTGACTGTCTGACTGAATGACTCAAGTCAGGATTTCAAAACAGTGGCTCATTCAGGTATTTTGTGACTTTGCTGGCTTAGGTATGTATGGTATCGTTCACCGGAATGATGTCACAATGAGAGGGAGTTTCACAGATACTGGATGAACCACGACTCAGTGTGATGTCATGCCAGTGTGTGTGTGTTAACCCTCATGCGGACAGCAACTTTGACCACACACCCACACCTACACACCCCACACCTGTAACCTGAGATGCCTTGTTGCCATTCACCTGCTCTTGGGCTGAGAGGAGTAGTGTCTCATTGACAAAGAGGAGGGTTGCATTTATACAATATTTTATTCATGTTTTGTTTGTCCTGGACTATTGTCCATTCGTACCACTGTTTGTTTTTCAAGGCAGCGAATAATTTGTCAGGAGTACTTTAATACCCACGTCTGGAGCCCAAATTGACAGAAGTGATAAAGAGACTAGTGGGCTGTCGGGGACGGCAGGCCTGTGATTTGTGTTTTCATTGTCTCTGTCGCTGCATGCAGACGGAGGCTACCTCACTCACTCACTGACTCTCTGAGAATCTTAACTTCCACCTCCATGCCTCAGCACACATAGCTGAGTGCTCCCGCTGTGGCGATTTGAAGATCGCCGCACGTACCATGTCACGAGTTGCTCTGTAGATGGGTTGCGAGATGTCTCCGTGCGTGCGTGCGTGCATGCGCGCATGTGCGTGTGTGTGCGTGCGTGTGAGAGCGTGCATCTCTGCTGGAAGTTTTGCGTTCAGTTCTGCTCTCTACTTGGAAGATTTTTGTTCAATCTTCAAAAAAATCTTCAACCTTCAAATTTTGAATACATTTTCCCCTCAGGAGTTTTCGTCGCTGTTGATGGGAAGAGAATGACGATGACCGCCCTGTGTCTAAATCCCTAAAGTCTCCTGTTGCATCAGAGGGGGTCAGCTTTTACCCTCATGGGAAGTCCCATGCTTAATGCCAAGGCTTTAATTACCAGATCTTAATGACAGGACCTTTTCAGTTAGTTTTCCTCCATCGGATTATTGCAGAATTTCCACAGGAGTCAGATTGCGTTGTTGACCAGCCACTGACCTCCACAGCCCTATTGACCCGTCTGAATGCTGTTTAAATTGTCAGTCGGTGGCATTACAGCGTTGTTAACTCTGGCATCTGTGCTCCAATTTATCATTTCCACATCAAAGAAATAACGGTGTAAAACAAACTTAGCTGTGATTGATGTAGCTGTTTGACGGACAACTTACAGCCAATGTGTAAATAAGTATTTTATAACCTGCAAGCTCTCTGATCAACAATGTGGACCCGACCTTTTGTTTGTTCTTACAGATCTTACGTGATTTGTAGTAGTTCTTATTTGAGCTATTTATCCTTGAAAAAAGAGAATGCAATTGTTCACCACAACAGGTGAGATGTGTTTAAAATTGTGCATAGTTGAACAAATGTTACTTGCATTCAGAAATACTTCAAGGTGTCATGGCTGTAATGATTTGTGTTTCAACTTCCAATCTGACTATTGGGACAGAGATGAGAACGTTTGAGGCGTGTTCAGACATTGAACTTTAGGCCTGGCTGCACTGATGTTTGAATTTAGTTTATGTCTCTTTGTTCCTCTGCTCTTTTCCGGGATTATGCTGAGTGGTGTGTTGAGACTTGTATGACCCCGGAGCAGAGAGGATGGGAGGGTGAGCTCAGGTACAGGCTGCCGGATCAGTGGCAGAGTGGACTTCTTCACTGATTGCATGATAACAAGCCTTGGTACACACACACACACACGCACACGCACACGCACACGGAAGCTGGGGGATTTAGCCTAGCACCTCAGCTAACGTGAAACAATCTGGTGATGGTGTGCCGCTGCGGTTTAGATGTGGAGCACTGCTGCTCGCCTCCATTTGATCACAAGCTAAACAGTGTGGATTTAATTAGCTCTGTATTGATGTGTCTTGTTAGGACATGTGGAAGGTTTATTCTAGGTTGGTGAAGTTCAACAACCCGTACACAGCCTGAGACTGCTTCTAGTTGTCGGTATCATGATATACAAACCAAACCTATAGAAGCAGGAGAATATCTTTGTAAACCACCTTGCGTACAAGTAGATTTTTCTAAGAGATTTAATATTTATGTTTGTGGTGCATATACATTTTTGCTGATACGATCAGAATAAAATGTAGGATGCTAGTTTTCTAGAATAGAATTAAAACGATTAAATGTCAGTTGGTTCAGGAAGTATCTCTTCTCATAATAAAAGCTTTGAGTGATAATCATGTGTGAAACTTAGGTTTCCAGTGGAAGGTTTTAGAATGGATTTTCACTTCAGTCCTTTTGTTGGCATTTTATCGTTTTAATGCTCAATTATTACAATGTGAATATCTTATTTAATGCCGCGAAGAAAGTGCCAAATTCTTTATTCATGAGAACCCGGGAGAGATTCCCTTGCTTTATTCTTAAGAGCCACCATTATCTCAAAGATTGAAGGTTGGCAGCTGTGGAGTAGAGTACCTTCTTATTGTCCTGATCTACTGATCTGACAGCTGTCAGCTCTTAAAGTCTGTTTCACGTGTGCAAGTAATGAGCATTACTATCATTGTTTGACACATGTGTGTGGCGGGTGTGTGGGGGGGTGTGTGTGTGTGTGTGTGTGTGTGTGTGTGTGTGTGTGTCCTAAACATTAACTCTGGTGTCCCTGTTTTGGGCATATCATTCTAGTCAAAAATGGTCAAAATATCAGATCTACAAGCTCGCAAAGCATTGAGATTTGAGTTTGTACATTGGCTATTTTTGCAAAGAAGGTAGGGCTTAAGTGATGTACCACTGCACCAGACGTGTAAGAACCAGGGGCTCCCCTAGGAGCCCCCCACTAAGCCGTGACCAGAACAAGGCAGAAAAGAATGCGGCAGCCTCATTTTCCAATGCTGGCGTTTGAAGATCACAGACCGGTCCAACCCCATGCCACCTCCCCCCCCCCCCCCCCCCCCCCACACACCTCACTCCCACTGATGTAGGCACAGCTGTGGCTCTCACCCCAGCCGCACGGCCCGCCCTCTCTCCCCAGTGCTCCCCCGTCACCCCGCACCCCATCCCCACGTCTGATCTATCCCGCTCCACGCATTATACATCAGCCCTCTGGTGCTCCTTGATGGGCAATGGGTCAGGCGAAGGGAGTCGGCCGCTCTGCTGACCAACCAGGGGCTCCGGTGGCGTAGCCTGGGGGCCCTTTTGAAGTTTGCGCTAATCACCACCGCTGCTGAGACCAGGGGTGGGGGGATGAATATAAATGTGTCCAATATGGAAATGCATTATTATCCACACACAAAGCAGCCGCACTCTTGGCGAATGGGCTGGTCTGTTCTAAAAATAGTCCTGGTTTATGAGTTTCTCCTTTTTCCACCGCCGATGTGGCAGGGAAATGAAATTGTCTTTCTACTCGCTGAAACTGCTACACGGGCACCGCACGTGCTGCTTTAAGCTGCTTTATGTGTTGTTTAACGTTTGTTCAGTTTATAGTAGGCTGACCTGTAGACCTTCCGGCTTCTGTCTTTCAGTATAGCGTGGGTTTGGGAGGTGGAAGGTTTGGTCCAAAGGCTGTGTATTCGGGGTGAATTTGTGGTCATCACCCAGAGGCGGTCTCCAGTCATCTAGAGCCGGCATTAGTATGGACAGATGAAAGACAGAGGAAGAGAGGGGTTAGCCCCAGAGACGCGTTCAGAGGCGTGGCACTGCAGCTGTGTCCGGAGGCAGCTTGTTTGTATAAATATGGTGTGTGAATGATGAGAGTGTCTTAAGCTTTGGCTAACACAGATCATGCTTTTCAAAGCATGGTTAACTTTGTTCCGGGAGCCTCAATGGTGCAGACTTTACAGGAAGGCAACACTCCAGGCTCCAGGCTTTGGAACACACCGCAAGACTCGTGCTGTTGCCAAGATCACGGCCTCTGTGCTCTGATCACTTTCGTGAAGTCACAAACGGCTAATGTAGCCTAACTTGAAGCGATCATATTTATGTAACACATTTCTGTTAGTGTTCTTCTTGTACTGTTCATATTTTAATTGATTGTTCACTTACTAGCTAATGTTCTTTCTGTTGACTAGATTATAGTAAGAGGGCTACTTATTGAAGCACCATGTATCTACAGGCTCAGCACAGGAGGACAGCCATATTTATTTACCACCCTGAGAAGCTCAACGCCCGTGACCTCAATCCTGGGCGTTCACTCTCAGACACTACCATTAACCGTCGGCGAGCATGGGTTCAGTCAGGGCCACATTTAGACCATTAAACAACATTCTCCATCGTTCACTCAGAGTGGCTTGGGCAGGAGAAGAAATGAATTTTCCTCAAGATTATTTGTTGCGGAGCCAAATGACAGAGTTTCCACGAGAAGTAAATGCATCCTTGAAACTCTAGGACTGCATTTACTGGGGGGGATGATGGCCAAAGTCAAGAAGATACACAGTGAAATTGGGGAAATTGCTGGTTTCTCTTATAGAGCTACTGTAGTTCAGAGTCAGACTGACATTTACTTATAAATATATGTATTTATCATAACATTTTACTTGACGATTGATTAGTCATACAAATAATTGCGATTAACGATTTGAATTGTGTGTGTGTGTGTGTGTGTGTGTGTGTGTGTGTGTGTGTGTGTGTGTGTGTGTGTGTGTGTGTGTGTGTGTGTGTGTGTGTGTGTGTGTGTGTGTGTGTGTGTGTGTGTGTGTGTGTGTGTGTGTGTGTGTGTATACTGTATATACATACATACATACATATACATACATGTTCTGACATTTTTCAAATATAAAATTGCACCTCTATAAGGTCACAACTTGTAGATCAGCTTCTGTCAATAAAATGGGGCATCAATTCATTTAAAAACATGAAAAGATGAAATGTACAGATGCCTGGATTCAACCAGACGGTGATGATATCAGAGATGCTATAGCAATGCAGGCAAGTTAGCCTTGACAACCCCGTTTGAATGTACATAACAACATCAAAAACCTCCTAAAGCCAAATTAATATTTAATTCCTTTGACCGTAGATGGGGAAAATGCCACAGGCCAAAGCCTTACCCCTAAAATGATGACATTCCAGGCCTGCTGTACAGAGTTTAATCAATACGTCTGAACTTAAACAAAACAAAATCTGAAAAATAAACCAGTTCCCATTTGTGTCTCTTTAGTCTCTTGAGTGGAGTATTTCCAATTTTCAATATTTTTACTTCTACTCCACTACATCTTCAGAGACAAATACTGTTGTTTTTACTCCACTACAATTATTTGGAAACTTTAGTTTAGTTACTTGTAGATTTTGATTATTATTACAAAACGTATAGTCAGCCCAATATACATTTCGGCCATTTAAAAATATTAGCCGATCTACAAGCTCACAATGCGTTGCCATGCATTGTGAGCTTTTTTTACTTGTAATAGAGTATTTCTACATGGCAGTATTGATACTTTTACTTAACTAAAACATTCAAGTACTTTTTCCACTACTGCTTGGGTCCAAACCCAGGAGCTGCTCCTCTAAACATTTAATTTGAGACTGCATTTTTAGACAGAATGTATTATTTCAGTTAGTTATGAGACAGACAATGTCCTTGTGTCCCAAATAAAATCACTTTGGCACTGCCTGCTTATTACATCCTTTATTTATTGACCGCAGCAAAGAGCTTTGGAGAAGACACTGAATAAACATCCAATATAATTATAATAATAACCCTTTTTTATAATGCACTTAACAAAACAAAGTGCTTTTCTTAGAACTGAAGAAAAAAAAGAACCATACAAATCCTTAAAAATTAAAACGCCACATGTATTAAGCGCAGATATGTCTTTTTTTTTTTATTATAATGTCAATAAGGATGTCCTTTACAGTAGCATGCCAGCCAGGCCACACAGCCTGGCCACCTGGGGTTATTGAAAGTATACACGAACGTGTACACTAGCACCAAGCAGGTGATATGCATCTGTGAGCATGTTGAGTCTCTGGAGAATTTGATAGCCTCACAGTGGAAAGTCTTTGCAGGAGGCACGGCTTTTGTTCATGATTTCCATGTCGGGTCCATCCTCCGCTGTCCTGGTCGCGTATTCATCCAATGGTTATTCGTTCAGCTTGTCCCACTGGCCTGATAAGCTTTTCAGCTCTGACTGCAGGTTGTCAGCCGTTGTCCTGCTATCAAATTTAACCACTTAAACCCTTAGTTGACCGGGGTCAACCCGTTGCGAGTTTGTAGATTTTCTATTTTTGCTGAATGTTCACCGCAGAATAGGGAAGCAAGGGTTCATTTGGTTAAGCAGGCATTTGCTGAGGTCTTCAAAGTGCAGATTTAGGGAGAGCATTGGTTCGGATCGAGGGGGAGTTTTTTTTTGGGATCCAGAAATGACAAATCCGCATAAAGAATGCCATGTGTCAGAAAATCTTTGATGGGTGGCCTCAATAGCTGTGCCAAGAAGAATTTGGTTATGGACCTTTTAGTAACTTGTGCATGTCTTGGATCTACATTTCTTACGCTTTCATCTGTCTCGGACCTTTACCTCATAGACACTCTGCATCAATCATGCTCTCATCCTAAAGCCATCTCGCCCAGCATGGCTTTCTTCTTATTCGTTATTTTTCTGTGACAGTGCAGCCTCCACTTCCATGTCTATCTACTCATCCTGCTCCTCAATTTTTTCCCCCCGTCATTTGCCCATTTCACATAGTCGTCAGCAGCATCCTGACAGCCTGTGGAAATCTCTCTGCATCTGTTAGAGGGCATCTTGTGTTGACATGTGGGTGTCCATTCCTCCCGTCTGCCGCTACTTTGACAGTGGAGATGTATGCTCAAATATCCTGAGGAATAATTGAGCTGTCAGTGTTGTCTCATTCCCGAGCACACCCTCTTCAACTCCAAAAGGCTTTATTAATCCCAGTAGGGGACAATTAGTAGGGAGAGGCTTGTAACAGAAAAACACGGTAACGTGCAACAACGACATACAAAGGAATGAGTAATTCACAGAACTAATGCGGAATAAAATTATCTTGAACCACATGAAGCCTATGCCCATTCTGGGCATGCCATAATAGGTGAACATTCCGCAAAAATGGCAGATCTAGGCAGTTTTGCGACTTAGAGCTTGTAGATTGGCTTTTCTTTTTCTTTTTTTTGTAGAGGGGAAAACATTTGGGGGCCAAGGATAGACCTCTAGGGGACCCCGGTCAATGAAGTACAGTGTGTGTATATATAGGGTTTAAGTGTAAAACTGTAAAAAAAAACAAACATAAGTAAAACAAAAAACTAAACAAACTACAGAGCATTTAAAAGTCATAGTGCCCAAGGGCTGAATGATTGTCAGTTTACAAGCAGGTAAAATATAATGACGCCCTGGTGTGCAACAGAGACATTTCACCTGCAAAAACATGTCCAGGAGAAGATGAAATGCTCGCAGCTTTCCGGAGGATTTGTTGGCCAATGGCCACAGAAAGAATTCTCTTTGTTTTCAGTCTGAACAGTATTGACAAAATCTGTTCCATGATTATCAGACTGTTTCTTTCTCTTACTGTGAGGCTGTGAAACCAGTAGATAAAAGAAAAGCTCAGAAGGCTTAATAAAAGATTGATCAAAACAACAGAGGATGATGGACCTGAGGGAGGATGACAGCAAAAATAATTCTCTGTTGCCCCTCTCTGTTATGTCTTTGAAACCTCTGGCTTTGATGTACAGTATATTTCCTTTCACTGTCTTCTGTTCCAGTCTGTACAGAGTACAGACTAGGGGGTGCAACATAGAGTTGTACCGACACCACTTTTTTCCTTCCCGATTCGGATACCTGCAACTTGCATATCGGTCGACACAGAGTACCGATCCGATACCAGTGTGTAATTTAAAAAGTATATAGGACAGTGGTTCTCAAAGTGGGGTTCAGGGACTCTCATGGTATCCTTGAGGGGGTTCCAAATTGACCCTTACAGGGTTTTTGTACACCACTGTTGTACAACGAAGTGTATACAGGGTCAAGTGGTTAATCAGACTAATTGATTTAGTTGATTTTAAAGAATCAACTAAATTATAATTTTTGTGTCGATTCGGTGACAAGAAATTCAAAATAATTAGGTTTATTGCCCAGCCCGCTCTCACTCACTATTTGAGTGGTATCAGACAGCACAAGATTGATATTTTACATTTCTTGCTTCTGTATTATTCGATCGTAATCGCCTCTATACTGGCCCTGCATGAAGCCCAATCAGTAGTGTCTAAGCTGAAAAGTTAAGCTATACCTTATTATCCCCCTGGGTAAATGTATGCTCTGCATTTGACCCATCCTTAGGAGCAGTGAGCAGCCACAGAGCAGCACCCAGGGAACAGTTCCAGTTGTAATGCCAGTACCTTGGTCAAGGGCAATGGCAGGTGTACTGTACCTAAAAACATACATGTGTTTTTGTGTAGGTGGAAAGCAGAGTAACTGGAGTAAATCCACGCAAACATGGGGACTGGGGAGAAACATGCAAAGATCACAAAGACTCTCTGCCTCCTATTGACACTTCATCTCCATCACAGTTATACATTATAGCTAAAAAATAAATGTCTATGGTTGAGGCTATTGCCGATGCTATTGCCATCCAGTGTAAATACAGCCTTATTCTACTCCTGTCTGTAGCTTAGGCCCCTCTTCCCCATTAACTCTTACGACCCCCGGCCTCTACCCGTGACAAAACCTGACTGACACCTCTCCTTGACCTGATCTCAGTGCGCTGGCTGCTGTCTGACCCCCAGCTGGTTGTTGATGTCAGCTTTTGAGCAAAAATACGCTTCGGCACAATTTCTGTATGCCATGCATTTTTCACGCTCTTCTCTTCTCTGATGCACGTCTCCGGTCTGACATTCA
Source organism: Gymnoscopelus microlampas (assembly GCF_963454915.1). Classification (NCBI taxonomy): domain Eukaryota; kingdom Metazoa; phylum Chordata; class Actinopteri; order Myctophiformes; family Myctophidae; genus Gymnoscopelus; species Gymnoscopelus microlampas. The sequence continues at coordinate 36,265,793 of NC_139957.1, forward strand.
TCAGTCATGAAAATGCTTGAGTCGGTTGCCTTGCCAGGCATGCAAAACAAAACAAAGCGTGATGTTCAAATGTAGAGCAGGTGTGCTTCCTTGCTCTGATTGCCTCCTTGGCTGTGGGTGCTCAGGACGTTGGCATGTCCGCTTATTAGAAGCGACTTCAGGCTTGTTTTTCTGTAAAGTTGCTTGTAAATATTGGTGGTTGTGGTTTTGGGTGTAGTTGTTTATTTGGCTTGCTTCCTAATTTTAAACCAGTTTAAACCAGTGGTTCTTGAACATTTTCATGGCAAGGCTTATTAATATTATATGAATATTATTAGGCTATGTATTTGTCTGCAGACTCCCCATCTGAAAATATTTTGTGCCCCAAAATCAAAATCTGGCAACACTGGTGCTCAAAATCTGGCAACACTGGTGCTCAGCTACAGTCAATAGTATTGTGAGCTTGTAGATGGGCTAGATTCGGCCAGAGCCTTGATTAGAGCAAAACTATGATTTCCCCAAACTATTCATGAGCACGTTCACATCAAAGCCCATATGACCAATCACAAACATGAACAAATCTTCTGGAAGCAGAGTACATATTTCACAAACGAAGAGCAAACTATAATATTAGACAAAACGCACAATCCAGCTAGAAGCAACACAGTTGCAGCTGCCAATGCAGGAAGGAAAGCTGCCAAAAGAATTGTGGACTGTGTGAATGTGTAAATGAATAGGCTTATAATATCAATGCCCTATCTTTCAGGCAAAAGGTGATCTGAGTAATTTCATTTTTATGTGTACTGTACATAGACTGTATAAATGAGATGGACAAACCCCCTCCGCTGCTTTCTACAGACCGAAAATGAATCCTTTGCTGCAGACTGTGGCTCCGCCATCTTTCACTACGCGTCAGAATGAGTTCAGACCATTATTGGTTGGGTAACTTGTCAATCAAGAGCGGGGGGCGGGGAATGAATGCTATTGGTTGTGTAGCGTGTCAATCAAATCATCCCGCCCCTCCTAGAGAATAGCCTACTTTATCGTCAATTTTATAATAAATAGAACCATAATTTAGCAAAACGCATATCCTGATGATTGAAAGGAGACTTTAAACTAGCGACTGGAAGCATATAGAATTTATGACAATTTTTATTACAGTAAGAAAATCGAGTCTGAAAGTTGGTAAAAACCCATCGGCTTGCGTTAAAATAAATTCTTTCTGAACTCACAGGTCGGCACGGGTGAAACAGCGCCTCTCGCTGGACATTTACTAAACATCCGGGTTGGCCTCATAGTAAATATCTCAGCCTTGCCCCTTGGTACTGTATTGTATTTAATTAAATGTATGCGTTGCTTAGATGTATTCTTGCGTATGTTAGCCATATTCTTTCAGCTGCAAACCCTGTGGTGTAAAATAGACTTAAATAAAACTTATATAAAAACACAATTCAAAGCAATAAGTAGGCTTACTTTCATATCATGGGACCTATAAAAACAAGTGCACGGCTTTAGTGCAGTGAAATAGCCAAGTGTCCATACTTTACTTTAAAGTCACCCTCTCGCGATCCGTGCACCGAGCTCCACGGGATCGTCTACGAATGGTGATGCCAAAGAGAATTGATTGATTACTAGGTGATCTTTTCATAGGCGTTGATCTGTTATACCGGACATGAATAGCTCCAGAGCAGGTTACGTGTGCAGCATAGGGTAAAGGTATAATGGCAGCGTTCTCCAGTAAGAAGTGAACCCTGAAGTTACCTTACTAACCCCAAATCCTGTTTTTTACTACAGGGCCCTGGTGAAAATATTCTTTACCACAGGGTTTTTAGCATCTTGCTTGGGAGATGATTTAAAAACGGCTGCATTATAGTTAGTTAGTATGATTTTTTTTTTTAAACAAAACAGTTGAACATACAGTACAACTTAGTCAACATGATGACTATTTGGCCGATAAGGTATGGGCTGAAGCCGAAGCTTATAGCGGATTCAGTCAGCCTGTTCCTCCCTGTCTCTCCTCTACAGGGTTGCATTGCTCATGGGACGGCCTTGCGCGCCGTGCAGGAACCTATTTGACCAGGAGCGCGTGCAGGCACATGCATAGATTTAAAACAACTTTAAATTCACACCTCAACAAAGTTTACAAAGGCTCCCGACTCACACCAGGTGAATTAACATGGGAATGAGCCTAGATGCATATCAATTGTCTATTGTGTGACCTGTAGTGTAGGTGTTAAGCGACGTGCGCATCACGTCATTAAAATAAGAGTGCAACCACGTTCCAATTCAGCAATGAAACACTGCTTCTCTACTGCCAACTCAACAACCAGGCTTGACTAGACATGAGGATAGGGAGAGAGATTATTGCAATGCATTGTTTTCTGCAAGCCTGTTTTGCTCTCTAATGTTAACAAACAATACAAAGGCCCCACAATACTGTGGCCCCTGTAGCAAACATGTCTGTTATTTTGCACATGTGCCTGCATCCACCTCTAGATTTTAAAACGGCATTTGGCCTGAAACTCCTCCACACCGCCCTTGTGCTTTGGTTTATCCATTTTGACACCCTCCTTCATCCACAGATGTTTTGACTCTGAGCCACACCATAGTGATGGGGCGTTCATGACCGATTCGTTCAAAATTACTCGTTCTTTGGCATGAATGTGAATAACGGAACTAGTTCACTTCCTGAAACTGTTACGTTCACGCTTTCGTTCATGTCAATATTATTCAAAAATGCTCAAAAGACGTATTAATGCTCAAAAAAGCTCACAACGCGAGGCGAGCTTGTAGATCCTACAATTCCAAGTGCTTGTCAGGGTGGGGATCCCAGTCCTCAGTTCAAATATGATTATTTGGGGGGTCCCCAGTTCAAATATGATTATTTTGGTGGGGTCGCGGCCTGAAAAGGTTGAGAACCACAACCATTGCTCTTCTAAACGGATTGGTTAAAAAGAAAGCAAATCGCTTCAGGGTATAAACAACATTTAGAAGTGTTTTTTTTAATGGCCATATTCAGTATTCAAGATTCAAGAGGGCTTATTTGTCACTCACTCCTACAGATGCAAGCAGTGAAATGTTGGTGTGGCATGCACGCCGTCCTACGACAAGGTCTAAAATAGGGCTGAAGTGGTTAAACATGGTCACTGTATTCTTACCATAAACAGAGTGACTCAGCAGGGTTGGGTACATTACACTAGTCACCACACAAATACTATTCTACATGTTGGCTGTTAACTGGCACATTTGTCTGCACTACCAGCCACTTTGGCACCTGGATAACTATTATTTAGAAATGCTACTGACTGAGAAACAGCAAAGTGTCTGGTAGACTCACAGCCCAGCTGCCGCTGTGGCCAACTGAAAAATAGAATCTTGGTTATTTAGTTGGCATATTATGCACTTTTTGTCTATTTAGAATAGATCATTGGTTCTCAAACTTTTTCGTGTCAAGGAAGGACCCCCAAATTGATATGTATTTGGCCACGCAACCCCATCTGAAGAGTTTGTAGCCAGGGACCCCCAGAAGAGAAGATTTATGTACAAAGAAAATCTAAATTATGCAGAGTTTTGCTGTAGCCGACGGTCAAGTTTACCATGTATTGAGGATTGAAGTGTTTAAAAGTCTGAAAATACACATTAACATGAATCCAACATATTAATAGAAAATATAATGAATTTCCACAACACTGCTGATAGTGCTGTCAAACAAGTCTATGTAGCTATCTATGAAATCTATGAAGAAGTTAAATCTGCAACATCATTTCCTACAATATGTAGTGGGGATCTCTCTCTCAGCCAAGGTATCCTTGGCTTGAAAAATGTTGAAGACCCCTGCCATAGAGGCTATAGCTGGGACCATATTATACACTATGGTGCACCAAAGACTTTTAGAAATGCCCTTCACTTTGTTTAATATCATTTACATGTTGTTTTCACCAGAGACTGTCATCTGGTATCATCTCAAATGCACTTGGACAGTTGAGGGTGGCTGTTCTGCGTAGATCAATTACCTTGACACTTGACTCGAGCGTCATCATTGCTGCATTTCGTTGTTTATTATGAAGTGTCTTCATTGGTTTGTAGCTTATCATTGACCAACTTGCTTACAGTATCAAGTTGATCTGTTCATGTTCATTGTAGAAACCTTATGTGCATTACATTTTTAGGTGGGTTTCATAGCATGACTGTGACTCCAGGGATGTGACTCCAGGGAGAGGGTTGAACCGATCATTCTTCCAATGCAATTCAATCATGCTTTGGAAATGTTCTTGGCATTTACTCCACACTTGAAACTACAGTATGAGCCATAAATGCATAGCAAACCACTTAACCACATTAACCCTGGTGTCCCTATTTTGGGCAAAAATTCAAAACTCTTAACATTTTGTTAAATTGCTGCTGGTATTATTTTCAAAAATAGCAGATCTGCAAGCTCACAAAGCCTCGTAAGCTTGTAGATTGGCTGTTATAGGGTTAACCGTTTACAGTTGGCTGCACTTCTCCTTTTGAAACAAAAACATAAAACGCATACTGTATACTGTAGGAACGGCATGGCTGCAAAAGGTGGATCTCCAGATCTGGGCAAGGTTTCAGCCTGATATGAGCCTCATTGACTTCCATTATATCGCTTTTGTCGGGCAGAAACCTCATCTCCATATTCTAACTTTTTCTGTTTTTTTTTGTAAATTAACTCTCTACTTGATCATACTACAGCGTCACACAAAAGCATAAAAAAAGTTGCAAATCTGCAAAGCTTAGCTTGTAGATCTGCTACTTTTACAGAGGGCTAGACTCCTGCAGAGCCAAAACAACATGGTAGCCCTATCCTCAGTTCAGCTCACCCCTAAAGGTCAACAGGAAACACCCTGGGCATGTCGTCTGGTGGGCTTTTATAAAGTCCATAAACATTTTATGAGCTGCAGGAAGGATTTTATTAATTAGTTCTAAAGTGGAGTAACACTTCAAATTTGTCTACGGTGTGTGAAGTTCCACGTTTTCTTTTATCATATTATTATTACCGGTATTGTTTTTTTTGTCAGTATAGTTGAAAAGTTGTTAAATATCCACGTTGCACAGTTTGCATCTATTTGAATGAATGTCTAATTTGGTCTCAAGTCTGTCTCACATTTGAATTCACCCTAGCATCCCTATTCTGGTCATTTCATAATAGTAGTAGACATTTGGCAACAAATTGCAGATCTACAAGCTCATAGCGCATGTAAGCGCCATTTCGTCATTAAACACATGACGAAATGTGACTTAGTGACTGACCACAGTCGCACAAGGCTTCAGATGTTATAATTGTGTAAGTGTGTGTGAAATTAAGTTAGTGTGTGTACATATGATGTGTATGTGTCCTAATTATTGTCTGGCTGGTGGCTCGGTGGTTAGCACTGTTGCCTCACGGCAAGAAGGTCCCTTTTCTCCCCAATTTAGTCGTTATGCCAATTGATTCCTCCCTGCACACATTTCTGTGTTGTCACTGCTGTTGTATCCTATACCAGGCGTCTTCAACGTTTGCAAGCCAAGGACCCCCTAGTTGAGAGAGAGATGGAGCAGGGACCCCCTCTATATTGTATAAAATTGTGTTTCAGATTAAACTTTTTTTGTTAAACTTGGTCAGCTCTTTTTTCCCTCTACACCTATACGTCTTTGCCAAAAATAGCCGATCTACAAGCTCTCAACGCCTCGCAGCGCGAGGCGTTGTGAGCTTGTAGATCTGCTATTTTTGGCTCAAGTTCTCCTCAGAAAAGGGATGTTAGGGTTCAAGTGGTTAAGGTAAAAAAAAAAATCATGTCACACAAAGATTTGGCGGACCCCCTGTAGTAACTCTGAGGACCCCCTAGGGGTCCCGGACCCCCTGTTGAAGACCCCTGTCCTATACTGACTCACCTACCAGTGAGGAGCCCCCACCGGGAGGACGTAGAGCCTTCGTCCTACTCCTCCCGCCCCACACTCCCTGCAGGCTGGTGCCGCCGCCAGCCTGTAGGATTACATGCAGAGACAACTCTCACGGGCCAACTGTGTTCGTGTAGGCAAAGCCGGATGCACCACGCGGTGGATCCGAACCCAGGTCCTGGGTTTGATTCTTCGTGGTGTTTTGCATGTTCTTCCCGTGGTCACAGGGGTTTCCTCCTCCCGTACCAAAAACCTGCATCTGAGGGACACACTCCTGTTGGTGCCCTTGAGCAAGGGTGTGTGTGTGTGTGTGTGTGTGTGTGTGTGTGTGTGTGTGTGTGTGTGTGTGTTATTTATGAAAAAGACCTTTGTGATTATTGAAGCCTGCAGATTGAATCAGTGATTACTGGGAAATATTTCGAAAGGTAGAACAAATAAAATCAAGTTGAAAATTGTAAAGTAAAAATAAATGGTTTACTATGTAAGTTGTTTACGTGCATCAGAACTAATACGTGCACCAGTAGGCCTAATAAATCAGGTTATGAGAATGCACAGTTTAAAAAAATGAATCTGCACCCAGAATCACAGTTGCTGTATAACAGGTGTAAGGTAACACTACTGGAAACTGATATTGCAATATCAATATTCTTCAAATATAGATACATTTCCCCACAGGATGAATAAAGTATAATTAGAAGGGTTTTCCTACCAACACAGTTCCTCTTGACTTCTGATATACTTCAAAATCTCCTTGTAGGAGCTATTCTACTTAATTTTAGCTCCCTCTTCCTGCTGTGCTGTGGTCCTGTGACCAGACACTAAGAAGGGCCCAGGGCTATATCTCGCTCCGCCCATGTGAAGAGAGACAGACCAGGGCCGTGTTTACGCACAGGCAATGTAGGCACGTGCCTATGTCCCGTCGGGGGGGGGGCCGAAAATTGCACCCATGAAAAAAAAAAAAAAAGAAAAAAAAAAATCTTTTTTTTTTTTTTTTTTTTGGAAGACAAACAACTGAGAAATAAAACTTATATTTTTTATATATATTACATATATTTTTTTTACTTTTTTATTTTTGGTCAGTATCATATTAATGGCATTATACTGCTCACTGTTTATGCCGAACATGCCTCTGCCTGACTGCCTGTACCTTGAGATGGTATGCAGGTGGGGCCCCCACCCACAGGGGGGGGTGTGGGGTGGGGAAATAGGTTACCTTATATCCGAACCGGGCAAAGCAAAGGTGAAAGGTGACTGATTCAAAACAGTAAACAAACATGTCTTCCTCCGGACGCTGACCTTCAACATTCTCCAGATAAAAATAAATGGAAAAGGGACGACTCAGTATTCCGCTCGCACCGAAACATTAGAATATTAGATTCTGACTGGATACCATTGTCTCACAGACTACGGAGTACAGAAAGGTCTTTATATACAAAAAAAATACTTCTAGGTGAAGTGGGTAGAATTTCAAATGAGTTTTGAGCGAAAAAGACAAGGAGTTGTATCTGTACTCTGCCTGTTAGCGTGCTGTTCAAAGTCCAACTTGGTACAAGGACAAGCCATTAAAGATTTGAAAGTGGTTAAGTCTACATATTTAACACATATTAACAAGAGCTTTTGACTAAATTAGTAAATTGAATCTGTTGGAACACAGGTTCTTTCTTCCGTTAAAGATAAGTAAGTAACGGTTTCGTTACAAGATTTCCAGCTTATTGCGACGATTTGCAATTTCAGCTCATGAATAAGGGGAACATGGTGGATGTTCAAGGCTGTCAAACAGTGTTGCCATGTCTGCTTATTATAAGCGACTTTGGGCTTGTTTTTCTGTACATTTGCTTGTAAATATTGGTGGTTGTGGGTTTAGTTGCTTATTTTGGGCTCACTTCCTAAATGTTGTTTAAACCAGTGGTTCTCAAACGTTTTCATGTCAAGGGCCCCCAAATTAATATGTCATTGTCCGCGTATCCCCATCTGAAAACATTTTCTGCCAGGGACCCCCGTACAAAATGTGTGTTGTTAAAATGTTTCAAGATTTTTTTTTTCATAAAAATAAATAAATAGCAGATCTACAAGCTTACGATGCGCCACGAGTTTGTAGATCAGCTATTTTCAAATAGCCGATGCATATAGATTTAAAGTGCTCATGTGGCCTCTAGGCGCTTCTTCTGGGCCTGTTTTCATAGATTTGGATGCTTGTTTCTCTCGCAAAATCTGGCAACACCGCTGTCAAAGCTGAGGCGGGTTGTGGATGAATGAAGGACATGGGGAATGACGATGCTCTGTCACCGTTTTACACTTTACATTGCGCTTCACTGAACATGAGGGAAGATTTCACCCAGGAGGACGGCGGCAGTGCAGACTGCAAAGTAAATGGAACGCTAACAAAACACAATAAAAGCTTTGTCGTGTCACTAAACACAATAAAAGCTTTGTCATGTCACAAACGCTTTTTTTTGGGTCATCTTTACCTTTTCATCGCGTTTATGCTTTGTCAGCAGCTTTTACTTTGGAGTGACAGGCTAGTTGTGGCAATGTGGCAGTGAGAGGAGAGGAGTATACTTCAGCCCATTGAGCTACAAGAATGACTGTCTTCATATCGGATGTGGCCGTTTCTTTTGCACCTTAATCCCATTTACAACGTGCTGCCTTTTAATATTTTTGTTGGCTTTCACACCTTAACTAACGTCCATAGTATATCACGTACAGCAGGGGTCTTCAACGTTTTCAGGCCAAGGACCCCCTAGCTGAGAGAGAGATGAAGCAGGGACCCCCTACTCTATATTGTATAAAATTGTGTTTCAGATTAAAGTTTTTTTTTTACTTGGTCTGCTATTTTTTCCCTCTACACCTATAGCCTCTTTGCCAAAAATAGCCGATCTACAAGCTCTCAACGCCTCGCGCTGCGAGGCGTTGAGAGCTTGTAGATCTGCTATTTTCGGCTAATGTTCCCCTCAGAAAAGGAATTCTGGTTCAAGTGGTTAATGTAAAAAAACGAAATCCTATCACACAAAGATTTGGCGGACCCCCTATAGTAGCTCTGAGGACCCCCTAGGGGTCCCGCCGTCTGGACCCCCTGTTGAAGACCCCTGAGTCCGTACAGTATACATCTGCTGCTATGCTCACGCACCTTTTATATCTTACCTCAGGTACTATGTGTAAATATGTAGATCATTTGTTTCTTTGATCTTTTTTTGTTCTGTGAACCTGTGATGTGACAATAAAGCTGATTCTGATCATTGGAGTTCTGCTGCTCGTCTGACAGAATGAGCTCATTGTACTTGCAAAGTTCTTTTAGCCCTCTAAGTCAATCTGTCCATCCATCAGTCTGTCCGTCCATCACTTTGGTCCTGAACAAGATGCTGCACAGCAGTGGTTCTCAACCTTTTCTGGATCATTCACGGGCCACTTGAAAATCTTGAAGAAAGGCTGCCGTGTTAAGTGGTCAGTAGGGTGGGCCGGGTGCATTTTCAGAGCATGTTTATTTTAATGATCGATCAATCGCTTGGATCAATTGGACCTAACGTGTTTACTTTAAGGTTTCGAAGAAAAGAAATACCACCACGATTATATATATATTTTTTTACATTATTATCTTTTGGTAATATTTGATCATATTTTATGATTTAAAAGGTGCATTTTGGCTGTGCACCTTCATGCTGCCTGGGGGATTAACCCTACAGAGTCAGATTTTTGTGACTTTGTTGGCCCTTCTGCTAGTGGCTGCTAGCGGGCCCTTTGACTCGTTTTGTTTTTATTAACCAGAATTTACTTCAAGGCAAGTTTATTCAACTCAGGCAATTCATTGTGCTTTACACAAAACTCTAAGGCCAAGTGCAAGACAAAGACATTATACAAGGGCATTTAAATATAACTACAAATAATTATTAAAGAGCTAAGAGAATGGAAAATATTAAGTTAAAATAAAACGGATGGAAAATGGGAGAATAATGTTGCAGTGCAGCACAAGAAATAAATGTATATAAATAGTAAATAAATAACCCTCTGTTTTCTGGGAGTTTGTTCCAGATGTGGTGCATATAACGCTGCTTTATAAACAAACGGTAGAATTTTGAAATCAATTATTGACAGACGGGAAGCCAGTGTAAAGATCTGAGAGCGTCATTATTGTGTGTCTCTTTCTTCTTCACAGAGCTTCCAGAGAACTGGACAGACACGAGGGAGACCCTTCTGGAAGGCATGGTGTTCCAACTCAAGTACCTGGGGGTCACGCTGGTGGAGCAGCCCAAAGGAGAAGAGCTGTCGGCAGCCGCTGTCAAGAGGATAGTGGCCACGGTGAGACACACACACATACACTCACTTTACTCTCCACATCAAACACACACCATCAAAAACCTGTCTCCAAAACACAGCGACGGAGAAAACCAATTGTAGAAAAACATGACATTTTCTCAAGACGGAAATAATATATTCTTCCTTCTCAACACCCTCACAACTCCAAAAACCAAACAGTCATGTCGTCGTTTTCCTCTGCCGTGACCTGAATGACACTCAGGTGAAAAGCGACCGGCTGGCTGCCCGCTCTCCTCCGGGCCAAGGCTGGCATTTAGGGACGAGGACACAATTAGTGTGGAGGACGCCGCTGCTCGGTGTGTGGCAAGGCTCCGCTCTATCATGGTGGAAAAGGCTTATTGTTATTAGATCTGGCAGCTCGGGAGGCTAATGAAGTTAAGAGGCAGCAGGACAGGACAGGGGGGGGGGGGCGGGCACAGGACAGCGGGGGGCACAGGACACCGGCACAGCATGGAGAGAGAAGCTCACGATGGGCCTAATCACTTTTTGGCTGCCCTTGATGGCCTTGTGAGAGGATAATGCTGGGCTGCTAAATGGGATGATATTTTTAACCTCTCATATCGGATGATGCCTGGGTCTGGTGTGGAGTCATGTTTAGCGAGGTCAGAGGATAAGAAACGTTGTCGATCTCTCTGTCAGGTTAATCCACAATTGTCGTAACTGTCTCTTGCAATTGTTTGACGACCTTTAATCTAGAGCCAGATCGATGCTTGATTTTTGGGTCTGATCTGATTACCGATGTTCTGACCAGTATATTGTCAAAATGTGCAAAATTCTTTGATTAAAGTTTCTATTTGAGAACATTTAACTTAAAAACTAAAAAGGAACACAAATAAATGAATATCTTTTTGTTAGATAAAGTAAAAGCATAAACTGAACTTTATTTTATTTACCTATTTGAGCCCTATTCTACAAGCTCACAATGTGCCACATACAAAAATTATGTTTGCCTATAATGACATGCCCAAAATAAGTACATCAGGTTCAAAATGTTTAAAAATCAGGACACATGGCCTGCATAATTACCAATACCAATATGTGCTCTACTTTTCTTTGATTTGTAGATGATTGTTTTGACTGTATGTGGGGTCATATAATTTAGTTATGGATTGATAATCTTTTAGAGGCTTCCGCTTGGCTTCAACATCTGTTTTGGTCGAGGGGAAGTTTGTTTTTTTATGTGAGTTTGATGAATGTCCAATGACAGGAAGTCAATTTTTGCAACTTCATTTTTTTGTGTGTGTTTCACTTTCATTCGGGGGTTTTGATGGACTGCCTTGATTTATGATGCCAAGTCTTAGCTGGAATTGACATTAAATATGATGATGGCATTGGATATGTTGATAGAATGTGTAAATTTGTTGAATTTATTGTTATTATTTTTATTTATTGCTTGTCTAACCCTCCATCTTTCTCATTTCTCCTCTCATTCTCCTGCACACATCTTTTGCCCTCTCACTCCCTCTCTCAACTCACATTCATATTCTGGCTTTTTTCAATCACTGCTTTTTGGTCTTTCTCAACCTTCTCACACACAAACAAACAAACACCCTATCTTGCAGGCCAAAGCCAGTGGCAAAAAGCTCCAGAAAGTCACGTTAACGGTTTCCCCACGGGGAATCATCCTGTACGACAGTGCCTCCAACCAGCTGATTGAAAACATCTCCATATACAGGTCAGTCTTCGTGTCCTTGCACGATTATTTATGGTTCCGTCTGGTCCTAATATAATTCTGTGTCCCCGGCTGCACTGGGCGTCCCCCCGTCCCTGTCCCCCCCCCCCCCCGTGCTCGTGAAATACCATCACACTCGGCTCATCTTTTTCACCCTGCAATATAACAAAAGTTGTTTTTCCCCTTGCTCTCGCACCTCATCCATCTCCATCGAGGCTCAGGGCGTGGGGAGATGTGCAGCGCTCTGGCTTAAGCACGAGATTGAGAGTGTGAATGTGCATCCACCGCACTTCTCATCCATCTCCCAAACTCTCCAGAGTCGCGCTATGAACAGCTGTTTGTCCGAGCCTTCACCCCGATTATGATAACAGGCTGACACACAGACACACAGTAAAACACCTTTTTCCTACGAGTCAGGTGAAACTACGGCGGTGTACTGTGCCTGCCACAGCTTGCTCATGAAGTAGACTCTTCACCAAAAAAAAAAGCCTAAAGCTTCATGAGTGACTCGGGACAGCTTGACTCACTCTGCAAAGATAACGTGTTCGTGAGTCTTAAGTACAGTATCAGGGAGGAGAAATGGGATTTAATCTGGTGGGAGTAGGCCTAAGTCTAATTATTTCTTCCAGCAGATGCAGAACAGCCAGTTCCGTCATGTTTTCCAAGAGTTGTCTCACTGATCATATTTTATGTCTTTCGTGCAGCAACTTGGAATGTAACCTGGAATGCAAAGAGTATCTGTTTTGGTGTCACTAGTTTTTTACATCCACGTGTTTCGCAGATGTTGTCTCTTGTGTGGCGTTTTCATTTAACGTGCATTCCCAAGCTGACTTGCAAAGATTTGTCAAGATGCTAATTAACCACTTAAACCCTGTATACTTAGTTTACCAGGGTCCTGCCACGCTCTACATTTGGTCCACTCCTTTTTACCCTCTACACCAAATCTCTTTGCTGAAAATAGCCAATCTACAAGCACATAAGCTTGAGCTTTTGTATGTCGCCCTCATAACAGGGACGCTAGCGTTCATGTGGTTAATTCCACAGGCATTTCTGTTTTCCATATCGTTCCTTCACATCACTGGAGTGGCAATTCAGATTTAAATCGCCACTAAATTGAGTGCTTCTCACATGGCCCTCTGTGGAATGGGGAACATAAGGGGAAACATGTCGTATCGCACAGCTTTTTACATAGCAATTAAAGGGCCGAAGACGTGAGGTGCGTCCAGCTGTGACCTCAGGACTGTGCTAAGACATAAAGCAGTCGGCCGTGTCTCACACGCCGCCCGAGCCCTCTTCTCTAAGCATCTGCTCAGAAGATGGACGAGCAGTAAATTAAATGGATTTGCCTAGACACCCAATTTACCGACGCTCCCTCGCTCTCTCGCTCTCCAGCATCTGTTGTAAATCTCAGCCGCGTTGTGCAGAGCGCAGCTGTGGCTTTTTTTAGAAGTCCCCCAAAACTCTTCCTTTCTTTACACCTTGCATTTTTATATCCCTTAGTCATTACTTAACTGTTTGTCTCATCGTCCCAGAGAGGAATGAACAGTTTGAGTGCTTTGGAGAAAAGGAATGGCAGATGGCTGACATTCATTATGGCCGTCACCTGTCGTTCTGGGTCTCCCACCCGACTGGCCAATGTACTTTAGGTACAGTTTTAGGTCTCAGGATGATGACACGATTGGTCACAATGCTATCATGGAGAAATGTTTTACAGCTTGCAATTGCATAGCCTGTTTGCACATTTTATCATTTTTTAGTAAATGTATTTGCCTGCACTTTAGACTCTAAAGTGAGCCGGATCCCAGCTGTATTGCTGCCGAGTCAGCGTTGAAGTGTTGCTCAAGCCACACTGCGTAAATGAAATGTAAAGGGTTAAATTGCACAGGGAACTGGTTAACGGCAAGAATGCTTTTTTTTTCTTTCAGCAATTGTGGGGAGAGCTAAGAGGAGTGGCAACGGTGAAACAAAAACATATAATTGATTGATGCTTCACTGCGTCATTGCAGCGCTGAAAAAAGTTGAGGCCAGCTGAACTTTGAGTTGTGGCACGTCACACCTGTCATGCGGCCAATAATCAGCATCACTTGGTAACTTGATGTCGTTGCCGCTGGGTTACACTGAAAATGACTTGCAGCCTGTTGCTTTGTCGCCGCTGGTGTGAACGCAGCATGAGTTATTGGAAACATTTTTATTGTAAAAAAAATAATAACGTGTTGCATGCATCTCCCTTTTCAGAATATCATACTGCACAGCAGACAAGATGCACGATAAAGTGTTTGCCTACATTGTCCAGAGCCAACAGAATGAGACTCTCGAGTGTCACGCCTTCCTTTGCACAAAGAGGAAAGTGGTAAGTCAACAGCTACACACTTACTGTATAATGGGTTTCTACCCCTATGCCTACTGAATGTGCACACACGCTGGCACCCAGGTATTCATGTTTCAAAGCTCAGTTGAAGCTCTTTCTCATTGTCGACACCTGAGATAATTCACAGCCAAACGTAGTCTGTAGGCAACAGACAGGCAGGCCAGCCTCAGCTCAACACTTCCTTTAACCCATTAAGACCGGGAACGCATCTGTGTGTCATTTTTTTATGTCTTTGGGCTATTCAAAAAATAGCAGATCTACAAGCTCATAGCGTGGCACCGAGTGCCGCACTATGAGCTTGTAGATCTGCTTTTTTTTTTTTGAATCTTGAAAATGTGTGCAAATCTTTGAATATATATTTTTAAAGCAAACATTTGTTTCAATTCAAATCTTTGCTTCTGGAGATTGTACAAATGTCTTCTAAATCCCCCAAAAACGTGAAAAACGTATGTTTCTGTATCAGTGGTTCTCAAACCTTTTCATGTCAAGGACCCCCAGAATTATACGCATTTGGCCACAGACCCCATCTCAAAATATTTTGTTCCAGGGACCCCATGTCCCATGAAGCAAAGATTGGAGTTAAAAATGTTTGCTTTAAAAATATATATATCCAAAGATTTGCACACATTTTCAGAAAATGGCAGATCTACAAGCTCATGGCGCGGCACTCGGAGCCACGCCATGACCTTGTATATCTGCTATTTTCTGAATAGCCAAAGAAATCTTAAAATGACATACAGATGCGTTCCCGGTCTTAATAGGTTAAGCTGACCTTTAAGAATACCTGTGTTGAGTACGCCTTCACTTGTACAATATGAGCCACTGTACTGTATCACATGCAGTATGTGATGGGAGCGAGCGGGGGAGGGGAGCCTGTGGTTTTCTCTCCTCGTGCCCCTCCCTCCCTCCATCGCTCCCTGGGGGGTTTACTGAATGACGCCTCCCTTCCTTCCCCTGGCTAATTTGGTTCTGGACAAAGGCCACATATCCTCTGAGCTACATAAACAACATGTCATAGAGAAGTTGTACCCCCCCCCCCCCCCACCCCCGCACCATCGAAGACACTCCATCCACCATCGAAGACACAGAGGAACTCCTTTTTGTGTTTGTCATTGGTTCCTGTTTTTTTTGGAGTTATACTGTATATGTGCACTGGCTTCTATATTTCATTATTATCTCCGTCTCTCCCTCTCTCCCTCTCTCCCTCTCTCTATCTCTGTCTCTCGCTCTGTCTCTGTCTCGCTCCCTCTCTCTCTGTCTCTCTCCCTGTCTCCATGCCAATCTCTATCCCTGTCTCTCTTCTCTCTCTCTCTCTGTCTCTCTGTCTCTCTTCTCTGTCTCTCTTCTCTCTTCTCTCTCTCTCTGTGTCTCTGTTCTCTCTTCTCTCTTCTCTCTCTCTCTCTCTCTCTGTCTCTCTGTCTCTCTGTCTCTCTGTCTCTCTGTCTCTCTGTCTCTCTGTCTCTCTGTCTCTGTCTCTCTGTCTCTCTGTCTCTCTTCTCTGTCTCTCTTCTCTCTTCTCTCTGTCTCTCTGTCTCTATGTCTCTCTTCTCTGTCTCATTCCTCTCTTCTCTCTCTCTCTCTCTGTGTCTCTGTCTCTCTTCTCTTTCTCTCTTCTCTCTCTCTCTCTGTCTCTCTCTCTCCTCTCTCTCTCTCTCTCTCTCTCTCTCTGTTTCTCTGTCTCTCTGTCTCTCTGTCTCTCTGTCTCTCTTCTCTCTCTCTCTCTCTCTCGCTCTCTCTCTCTCTCTCTCTCTCTCTCTCTCTCTCTGTCTCTCTGTCTCTCTGTCTCTCTGTCTCTCTGTCTCTCTTCTCTCTCTGTCTCTCTGTCTCTCGACATCAGGCTCAGGCGGTGACGTTAACGGTGGCTCAGGCCTTCAGAGTGGCGTTTGAGTTTTGGCAGGCTGCCAAGGAAGGTACGCATGGTCGACCCCCCCCCCCCCCCCCCCCCCGATGGCTGGAGGATTGTGACGGATGTCTCGTGTTCCACGAGCGGAACCGTTCCTCTCCTCCTACTCAGACCCCCCCCTTCCCCTCCTCTTGTCCTCTTTTGTGCTGTCTCTCTTTCACACACCCCCCCCCCCCGCCTTTCTCTCTCCATTTCATTCATTCACCCTCTGGTCCCCCAGTTCCACACATTCTTCCTCCTCCCTTATATGGACAGCATAAGCCTGGCGTAGCCACACGACCAAGAGATCTCTGCTTACTGATACGTCTGGGGACATCTACATTCACTGTAGGGCAGTGGTTCTCAAACTTTTTTGTGTCAAGGACCCCCAAATTGATATATATTTCCCAAGGACCTCCATCTGAAAAGGTTTTGTGCCAGGGACCCCCAGAAGAAATGTAAAAAAATATATCATTTTTCAAAACACAAACATGGCAGATGTACATGGTTGCAGTGTGACACGAAGTGATGCGCTGTGAGCTCGTAGATCTGTTTTTTTTTATAACATTTAAATAAAAATATAAAGATAAAGTGATGCTATATTAACTACTTTTCCTGGGGACCACCTCGCTGGAACCCCCCTTAGGACCCCACTTTTAGAACCGCTGATGTTGGGGCTAGAACAGCGGCCGCTAGCAAACCTAAGCCCAATGCATTGAAAACTAGTCAGGTCACTGTTCCAATATGAAGTGTCGCCCTAAAGTCTGCATTACATTTCTGAATAGTTTCCACGCAGACGTAAGTAGTCTTGCGTAGCCAGATGATCCGAGTTCTCTACCTATACGGTATAGGTGGAGAACTCTGATCATCTGGCTACGCAAGACTACTTACATCCACACTGAGGTGTCCTGGACAAAGTGCCAACAATAAATTCTCTGGTCTTAACCTGGACTTTAGCCTTGACCCCCGTGTGTACACACACACAGACACACACACACACACACACACACACACACACACACACACACACACACACACACACACACACACACACACACACACACACACACACACACACACACACACTGACTGTCCTGATTGATTGAGTGGTCCCTGTGTGGCTCAGCTCTTGCCCAGGGACCAGTGAAACCTGGTTTACTTTAATGCATCCTCTTTATTAGGTCATGGTTAAAGACTCCTTCCTACAGTATACGTATGGACAGGACAGAGCGGGTCGGAAGGGGTGGGCGGAGGAATGCCTGCCTGGGGGCACGACCCAGGTGGTTCCACCCAGAGGGAGTAAATCCTCACCGTTGGGGCCCGTCTCTCTGTTGAGAAGAGGGCTCATTTTTGTTGGGAGCTTTGAATTACCAGTGATATACTGTATTTCTCCTCTACTCTTGTTCGTATGCCTCCTTATACCGCATGAAAACACTTCTGTTTTTCACCTCGCCTCATCAAGTATTTATAGTTTCATTTTTTCGTTTGATATAGAACTTCGTTCTCCTTTCTGTCTCCTTTCGAGACAGAAATTATGAGTGTCCCCACTAGCGAACCCCCAGTGGATGGAGTGAAGTGAAGAGGCGCATAGGTGACATGCAGCAAAGTGCTGCGTAAGGAAGGAAGGAAGGTGTCACACGCAACTAGCCCTGGGCCTGCAGCCCAGCAGAACATGCACGTAATTTACTGCATGTGTGACTCCTATGTAAATGTGATGGCCTGAGGGGTGTGTGTGGGTTCTGTATCGTATCGCCTTGCCTGTCCTGCCTTAAGGATGAATTATACTGGAGAATAATTATACTGCCGAAAATAGGCAATCCATACTGTAAGCTCACAACGCACCGCTTATTTGAGCTTATAGATCAGTGGTTCTCAACCTGTTCAGGCCCTTTTAAGACCCAACCAAAATAATCATATTTTAACCGGGGGGCCCCCAAAATAATCACATTGGAACCGGGGGGCCCCCAAAATAATCAAATTTATGAACCGGGGGGCCCCAAAATAATCATATTTGAATTGAGGACCCCCCACCCTGACAAGCACTTGAAACGCCTCGCAACGTCTTTCTATCGGCAAGTTTCGATCAGCTATTTTCACAATTTAATTTGGCCAATGTTTTACCAGTTTTTTAAAGCATAGTTTGTTGATTACTTTTAATGCAGTAATGGTCTTTTTTCTTTCTTTTGTTTTTATGTGTTAAAAAGTCCTTTAAAATGTAGCTTTTCGGTCGTCTGTATTCGCCGCGCCGTCGTATTGCAGAGTATACATCGGGCATTACAACGGCCACCGCTAAGTGCGCCGCCTCACGTTGCACCCTGCTGTGCATCATGGTAGTGCACGATTTCGCTGTCTGTCAAATTCCGCACCTGGCGGCTCCGAATCCCCCTGTCAGACTGCTGTTTTCTTTTCCCTGTCTAAACTGCTCTCATACCCCCCCCCCCATCACCATTACTCGTCTCTGTTTATCACCATCAGGGAGACGGGTGAAGAGACAGAGAGCGAGGGGAAGGGGAGGAGGAGAGAGGGCAAGGAAGCATGAAAGGGGAGAGGAAAGAGTGTGTGTGTGTGTGTGTGTGTGTGTGTGTGTGTGTGTGTGTGTGTGTGTGTGTGTGTGTGTGTGTGTGTGTGTGTGTGTGTGTGTGTGTGTGTGTGTGTGTGTGTGTGTGTGTGTGTGTGTGTGTGTGTGTGTGTGTGTGTGTGTGTGTGTGTGAGAGCGCTCAGCTCTACTGGCAGCTCGGGTGACATTGATCCTGTCTTGGTGAGAAAACGAGAGTGAGGTTATTTATACAGTACACACACACACTCTTCCGCATTTATATCCCCCTCCTTTAGGTACCATTTATGGCCATTTTGATAGTATTTTAATTTGAGATAATGGCCTCTTTATTTGCTTTGAATTTCCCTACGCCTGGAGATCCAGTGAGTGATCCCGTTTAGGTTCTCGACAGTTTCTGAGTGCAAATATCAAGAATTACAAATTAGCGCACATGCTTCTCTACAGCCTCCCTCTTTCACCTTCCTCTGTATATTTTCCATCTCTCTCCTGCTCTCTCTTCACTTGCCTTCCCTTCCCCCTCCATGTCTCACTATTCCATCTCCCTTCACCCCCCCCCCCCCCCTCCCCAACACATTGTTCGGGGGGGGGGGGCATGCGCGTAACCCATCTAATTTGCAGGGCTGTGTTTAGGCTCTCGTTTCGACAACAATGTAGCTGATGAAGGGAGTACGAAGGCGTAGTGGGGGGTGGGGTGGAGTGGGGGAGGAATGGAGGAAGAAGAAGGAAAATCAAAAAGAGCTAGTGGCGTTCTCTTGTGGCAACAGCGAAGGAGGGAGCGAGATGGGAGGCGATGAAGTCTGTACTCTAGCGAGAGTTCCAGGCCCCCAGAGGATTGGGGGTGAAGGAACACAGAGTCATGTCTCTGTACGTCTAGTAGCTGCATGTGTCGTACAGGGTTTCCTACGACCTCCCACACTGGCTCCCTATAGCTCCACCGCACATCCCCTGAACTCCATCTTCCTATATACACACAGCATAAGAAATGTGTTTATGGTTTACTCACTATAAACAACACAGCTGGCTTTGGACTGGAACGTCCTTTCGGGAGTTGTGCTTTGGCAGTAGACTCCGTGGCCGCTCAGAGTGAAAGTGTTTGTAAGACCTACTGGGAGAGGCGAGTGCCCAGGGAGGGGTTTGGATTGGAGCCATTTCTAAGATACCTCAGGTCTCTTGCGGGAATAGGCCAAATCCAGGGTGGAGTCTGTTTTCTTGTATCTGTATAGAAAGGCCTACTACGTACAGAGTAAAATGAGCCCACAGCCAGCTCTCTATCCTAACAGCCTAACCTACTGATCATTAGATGGATGGGTGGATGTTGTAGATAGGTGTTTAGATAAATACATGCATGTAGATAGACAGACAGACAGACCGACGGACCGACAGACACGACGTGTCTAACAACGTTCTGAGTTTTGAGCATTCATACTGTCTGCGACTCACCGACACAACAGCGGTGCCACATGACGTAAACAAGGAAGTTCATGCAGTCTCGTGCTGAGTCGTGCATCTTCCCAACCAATCGGTGCATGCAACATTTTATTAAGTCGTCTGCAACCGTAAATTATTCATACATTAATATTATTCATATTCATATATATAACACTTTCAAGATTTTTCAAAAATATTCAAAAATATCAGATGTACAAGCTCGCAGCACGGCACAAAGTGACGCACTGTGAGCTTGTATGTCTGCTATTTTTGAATAGCCAACGCTAAAAATCGAAAATTACACAGATGCTTTCCCGGTTTTAATGGGTTAAAAGTCTGGCCCTAGCCAGCTGCACTTAGTCTGACTGGGTTACTTTTAATAACATAATGTATATTATATGAATAGATATAAGCATAAATACAATGTACAATCTATGCGTAAATACAATGTACAATTTATCTGCAGTATATGAACATACATCTATGGCCAATGAATGGATATGTACAGAATATCGACATATTGTAGGAGTTCTTCAGCTTCCTGCTTTAATAAAGGACTTCAACTGAAGTAAGAAAGTGCATCTGAACAGTAGAATATTGTAGAATATGGAGGCTGCAGGTCTGTGGCCCAGGCAGATATACTGCCCAGACAGTTTCACGACTCGGCTGTCCCTGACGTCTGTGTTATCAGAAAATTGTTTCTGATAACATTTTAAGCGAGAAATAGGCCATGAAGTTGCTCCGTATAATATTTCATTTAACATTTATGACTAGTTTAAAAGTTTAACAACATTCAGAAGCTGAAACACATTTCAGGTCACATTTCTAAATGCAACATTGTCTACTCAACCATAGTCTCAGTGTCAAGTACTGCATGTAATTTTGAAATAGATTATACATGATTCCCACCTTTATTGTCATGCCATGCACGTGTCTCATTTACTTCAATTGTCAAATGTTATGTGCAATTTTGAAATGGATAGATAGATCGGTATGCATCTCGGTTACCCAGACAAATTGGCCATTGCACCACTCGGCGTGGGCACTTGCTCGACTGACACCACACTTGTTTGCGTGTCATGGGGCTCGAGCCCCCCTCTGTCGACGCCTGCCTTGTTATAAGTGTTGTAAAAAAGTAATTACAATTAACTATTATCAAAACCTTTTGTGGTACTTATCAGAAACTATTTCTGTGGTGGTCCTTCGTTATCGTCTGCCGGCTTTTCATTCATATTAAGTTAGGGGTTTGGTGGTTTGCACAAGGACACTTCGACATGATGTCAGGAAGAGCTGGTGATCGAACCGTGAACTTCGTTTGGGGTGTAGGCATATACATGTAGATGATGATGACCTCTACCAAATACACTCCTACAGCTGCCTTTAGTTTGATGCAGAGATGGCTTTGGTCAGCAAGCTCACAATGCGTTAGGTTGCAACGTCTTGTGAACTTGTAGATTTGGCTATTTTCGGTGAAGATATTTAGTGTAGAGGAGAAAAAAGGAGGGGGCCTAGTATAGACGCCCTGGGGGACTCCGGTCAACTAAAGTATATAGGGTTTAAGTGTTTAATCTGTTAAGGCCGCAATCGGGTAAAAAATATTTTAATCTAGTTTGGAGTGGAGTTTCAATGTTTTAAGACATCATAAAAGTTAAGCAGTGCCCTTGAGTGACAGTCTATGATGAGCTTTTAATCTCCAGCTGCATTAATGGAAGCATTCGTTACACTGGCTCTGTGGCCGGGTCCTTTGAACAGATATCAGATCTCATGCTTTCCCGAGTGCCCTGTCACAATACGCCTGGGAGAAGGAGAAAGTGCAATTAAGTAGTGGCATTGTTGTGTGTGTGTGTGCTGGGGCTGGGCGATAATGACTTAACATCACTATCCCGATTTATTTCAAACTTCTGCCTTGATTCCGACTAATAAATGTTTTTTTAAATAGTGAAAAAAAAAATCCGCATTTCCTGTCTCTCTCGTCACTGTCTCCGTCTGCATAAAGCGTGAAAATGGCACACAAAAAAAGGTCGGGCATATTATATGTTAGGGTTAATGTAAGAGTTAGGGATATGGAATGAAAGTAAGTGAATACAATGTCCCAAAAAGTTTTCAAAATCAGTGTGTGTCTGTGTACATGCAAGTGTGTGCACATACAAGAGATAATAAGAATCTTTGTGAGCATACATCTGCATGAAATTTTGCATGTATGCGTGTTAGTTTAATGGTTGGAGACACGACTGGGTGCATCCACACATCATTATAAAGTTTTATTCCTTCCAGCTGAAAATAACAATGGAAACCACAAATGAGAGTGGTATTGTGCAGGAAATTCTCTAGTGTCTGTTGGTCTCAGTTGGCCAGTCTGTGTGGGTAGCTCTATTCCCAGCAGGTGAGAGGAGATGACTCTTGACACAGCTTGTTAGCCGAGGGACAAGAACTGTCTAGCTGTCCCCTGGGACAGACCTGAGTACTTTCGTACACAAAGTTCTTCTCCCTCCTGCCTCCCAAACTGTGGAATGACCAACCTCCCCAGTCACGAGTCACGACTGCAGACTTGAGCCCAAATGATATGCTCCGTTGTTTGGTGGTCTCATATGTAAAAAGTAACAGACCTACAAGCAAACAACGTGTTGCGGATGCAACACATTGTGAGCTTGTAGGTCTGCTATTTTCACAGACCTACATCGTACAACAAAGTATAAATTACGCTTTTCACCCCATTTCCATCGCAGTCTGAAAACTCACATCTTCACCTAGTACTCCTCATTCCTTATATCACTTTTTGTTGCCTTTTTTATGATAGATGCTAGTTATACTATGCTTATTGTATGTTGGTTACTCACTAACATATGTTTTGTTATATAGATAGACTGACATACTGTTTGCTTGACCAGAAATGCTAAAAATGTTAGATCCTATCTTTGATGTTATCTACTGTTATCCTAGTTACTGTCGTTTGTTGACTAGAGTTCATGCCATTTACTCTAATCTCGCTCTGGTTAAGAGGTTATTAAGTTAGAATAAATGCCTAAATTGAAATTTGAGTACCGCTTGACTTCATCACATCTAAATTCTGTGGTTACTGACTGTAAGAAAAATATTTTTGGTGCCAAGTTTTATTTCTAGGGCTTGGAGTATAGGCAAAGCATTTTGTTTATGATCTACATTTTGTGTGGTAATCGCCTCTGTTTATGTGACAATTCATGTTTCATTCATGCCCCACGATGTGGTGTCATGCGGCCTGGGGCACAGTGAGCACATGGCACACAAATAAAATGTAAATCAATTGGCGGTATATAGCTCGTTACAGAGTTGTTGTTTTTCTTCTCTGGCCACATCCAGCCCCAAGTGCTCAACACAGAATAGTTCGCTAGAGTAATGGCTGTCAAACTAACTGCCAAAGTACCGCCCATTTGTGTAACTGCATTATAAGCAGGGCCCAGCGACACATAAATACTCACCTTTTTCCAGCTGTTAGCCTGTTAGAGAAGTATAAACACATCCTCCAGCCAAATGCTCCACTGGGGCTTCAACCTCTAACCCTGCGGTTGTGGACGCATGATTAGCGTTGTGCTGTATTTCACTGACCGCTTATTTCTTCTCTCTTTGTCATCCCCCCCCCCCAATCTTCAACACAGAGAAGGAAAAACGGGTGAAATCTGGTTCCTCGGACGGGGAGGGAGCCAGCAGCTCCCAGTCGGACAGCTCGGCCAGTCTGGGCAGTCTGAAGGGAGGAGGTGAGTGTCTGTCTGTCTGTCTGTCTGTCAACCTGTCATCACATCTTCTGACTCCCCCTGCCCCCCCCCTCCCCAATCCCACTGACATCATTGCCTCGGGGGTAACAAATGCTATTCAACCATGGCTTGGAGTGAGTCCGGCCTATTTTTGGTTGCCTCGGGTCATCTCACGATAATCCACGATAATTTCCTCGGTGCCCTTTATTTTCCAGGATCTGTTGTCACTAGACATTAGCCACTGGACTTTCATGCCTATTTTCTGGGGGGGGGGGGATATAATGATGAGAACGGTGATGTTCTCAAAATATTTGAAGAGAGAGTGCTCCTTTGTCGTGTAGCGCCAGATTCATTAACCACTTAAGCCCTATTTTAATCTTCGTCGTATGATGGTGTTGCGCAGCAGAAATAGCAGAACTAAGCTCCCATCATAGCGACACGTGAGCTTGTTGACTCTTTTTGCAACTTTGGAAAAGGTATACCGAAGATTTTTGAGTCTTTGAAAACATTTGCCCAAAATAGGGACACAAGGCTTAATGTGGCAATAAGAATAAATATTGGTTCACCCCTCGACTGCATCATTAACATTTCCCTTCAAGCTTTTTGTGGAATGCTGTGGAGGAGAACAGTTGAATTCACTGACAGTCTGATGACAGCAGCTCTAACAACAGGAAGTGCCGTTTGTTTGGGAGGACCCACATTTTCCAAGTTACTGTTCCATGGCATCCTATTAGCAGACAGATTCCAGAGGCATGACATTTTGTTGACGGTAACTGAAGTAGATAGCCTTAAGGCCTCATTAACTCCATCTGTAACCCATGGTCTCAGATAAGATGAGAGGAGATGAGAATCATCCTTTTAACCAAGTGGTACAAGGGATCTGCACTACCTCTAGACAGTCCCTTCCCCCTCTCTCGTCAATTGTTTTTCTCCACGCTTGTCCCGTGTGTGCCTGTGTCTGGGGACCACACGATTTAAAAATAAACATTACATACAAGGTTCAAGGTTTCTTTATTGTTACATCTCGTGTACAGGTACATAAGAAGTAAAAGTCTTTGTTCTGGTTCCTCAGACATTGTAGCAGCAATAATGGTAGTAATAATAATAGTAAAAATACATACATTAACACGCAGGATAATAAAGGAATCTATCATTCACAAGCCTTTCACAAGTGTAAATAAATGCCATTTTCACTAATCTGGCTAGGCAATATAAATATCTAAATACGATATCTAATATAAATATTAAATAAATATTGCAATAATATCAATAAATATCACTATCTGTGTAAATCTAATTGTCTAATTTATGTTCACCCCATTGGACAGCATGGTGAAGTCGAACTAGACTTCTGGTTGCTGACTTGGTGGTTGCTTTGTAGTGTTTATTCAACAACACTTTGTAACACAGTTCACGTTCTTTCCAGGACACATTTACAATGATGGATGATAAGCGATAGATGTATACTTGAGCGGCCATCTGGGAATCGGAAGTTGATCCTCGACTCCTCCAGGCTTTGTGTCACCTGGTTAAGTGTCCCTGAGCCAGACACTTAAGCCCAACTGCTCCCCTGTGCGCTCAGTCTGAGCAAGCTACTGCTGGGTCAATGCAGAGAAGTAATGTCCCTTCTGGGATCACTACAAATAACACTTATATTGCACAGCCCAAGGCCGCAGGCTGTAATTTCAGGCAGATCAACCTTAACCACATTGAAGTCTAGCGCACCTATTCTGGGGTGAACATTCGGCCAAAATAGCCGGTCTACAAGCTCACAACGTGTTGAGTTGTGTGACGCGTTGTGTGCTTGTAGATCTGCTATTAAGAGACTCTGTGTAGAGGGGAATACTAACGGGCCTAGTTTATGTAGAGCCTTTGGGGACCCTGGTCAACTAAGTATATAGGGTTCAAGTGGTTAAAAACATCACTTTTTAGTACTTGTGGCCTAACACGGTGGCCCCCTGCCACAGCAGGATCCTGGCTATGGAACCATTTTGGACTGACAAAGCGGTTTGAGGATGATCTGCTATGTTTTTCAGAGCACTGGCCCTTGGAAACAGAGCAGGCCAGCAGAGAAGCTTGGCATCATATGTTTGGAGTTTTATCCCGTCAAGCATTCAGCATGACTTTTGGCCAATCCTGCATAGCTCTTCTGTCAAATAGCCTAATTGTATGGCAGGGTTTTTGAGAAACTCGTTCCTTCTTGCCAAATAGTTTCACTGTCGAGTCGACCCTGAAGAGTTGCTTCGGGACCAGCAAGCGCTAACCGAAGGCTATATTTATGTACCTCTCTGTCTGGCTGATAGAATTCACCCTCCTTCATCAGAGAGGCTGTCAAACTGTCAGATAAGTGAGTGCTGTTGTCGGAGGTGATTCAGCTTTATTTACCAAACATGATACCCCCTCCCAACTGTCCCCCAATCTTCCTGCCAGTCCCATTATCTGCTGCATGTGTAGGTGTTGGCCTGCATGCTTGCATGCCTTCCTCTGAGTCAGCTTGTGGCTACGGAATACAGTCGCTCTTGTATGCTGTTCCGGTTAGCGTGGTGGATCCATCCTCCTTGAAACCAGGAATCTGATATCACTCGCCCAAGAGTGGGGTCAGTGCTTTCCAGGGGTCAGCTTACCAAACAGGGGTCCCCCGTATCAGAAGACTAATCTCTTTCAGATAATTGCCTCCTTAGTGAAAGGGAAAATGCTGTAAATGCCAACGGGCAGTTGTTGATGGAGAGAACGGCGTTGGCGAGCTGCTGCTGCTACAGCCTGACTCTGCCATTTACAAGCCTTTCTCTTTGGGGAGGAGGGGGTTGCGTAATGGGGGAAAGGTCATCTTAGGATAATGGAGGGCGGAGATATAAGAGGGTACTTTATAGACTCGATTTGTGCTAATAAGGTAGATTTGAAAAACTCTGAGTTTTGACCTCTCACTTCTCAAGAGACTTCAACAGCCTAACTACGGAATAGCTAGACATTAGGGTTTGCACACTACTGACCTACATTAAACACGCACGCTCACATGCACGCACGTGCACACTATTAACCCATTAAGACCTGAGGCGATTCTTAAAAAAAATCTAAATCCTAACAGTTTTTTGAAAAAAATCTAAAATATTTTTTTCAATATTTTTCAAAAATAGCAGATCTACAAGCTTGTAGCGTGGCACTCGGTGCCGCGCTATGAGCTTGTATATCTGCTATTTTTGAATAGCCAATGAAATCTAAAGTGACACAGATGCGTTCCAGGTATCAATGGGTTAAGCTATTGTGGCCAGCTAAGCCATTAGAAAGCGATCCCATTACAGACCACTGGTGTCTCCACGGGTAGGTGTGCAAGTCACAGGGTTATTTCTTGCTCACTTATCACTAAGTGACAATCCACAGATGGTCTCGTTGATGAGACACATTAGAGGCCTAATAAGGATGGATTTTATATGATTGCCTTTATGAGTCTGTTTACCATGGCGCAGGTGTATGATAATCATAATCGCCTGGGAAATGGGTTTTGGGAGCACATTCATCTTCATAATGAAGTTATCTTCTAGCTACCGCTTAAGATTGTAATCCCATGGGACTTGAACCCCGAGGCGAATGTCTAGATTGTATTTAAATCGCTATATAAAGGCAGGGTCTTGTGTCAAATCTTATCGTAATATTTCACATGCATGCTTTTGCTGTTTGTCTTGTCTTGCAGAGGTGGCTACAGGGAACCTTCTGGACTTAGCAGAAGGTGCCAACGCGGCATTGGTCCACTCGGAAACAATGGAGAGTGAACCAGAACCCTTTATGGTACACAACCACACCGCTGGAAACAACAATATTGTATGGGTAAGGTGCCCTATTAACCAGCTGCTAGGGCTAGATAAGATGGGAAAGAATTGGCGTTACTGTAAGTCAAACATGCCTGGTGATATACCTGTTGCATTCAGAGGGATGGAGTTTATATTTATAGTGATGTTGGCTTGAGTTAACACAATGGTGCATTGAACAGAACCTGCCTTATCAGATGTTAACACATAGCAGGAGAAGGCGAGGTTCTGCCTTTGGCCTACATTAACCACTTAAATCTATGTACTTATTTGACTGGGTCTATACTTGGCCCTCTCCTTTTTTCCCCTCTAGACCAAATCTCTGAAAATAGGCGATCTACAGGCTCACAACTATGTGTTGCATGAGCTTGCAGATCGCCTACTTTCGCCAATATATGCCTGGTGCGACGCCCAGAACAGGGATGCTAGGGGTTCACGTGGTTAATGTATGCAAACTCGATGGAAAGGCTAGAACTCGAACTTCTCATAACCCAGACCCTGCATTTTATAGCTCTACTTAACCACAGATGTGAAATTCACGAGGGTACAACTGCGAAAGCCTCACATACACTCAAGCATTAAACTAAATAAACCCTGTTGGCCTATTATGTTCAGTCCGGACGTGACCAGTGGTGTAAAGTATCTAAGCACATTCACTCAAGTACTGTACTTAAGTAAAAGTTTGAGGTGTTTTTACTTGACTGGAGTGTTTCCAAATTTCAGTACTTTTACTTCTACTCCACTACATCTCAGAGGCAAATATTATACTTTTACGACACTACAATCATTTGAAAACTTTAATTACTTTGTAGATTTTTAATATTATTACAAAACATACATTACTCCCTTCAACCCTATATACATTTTGGACATTTGGAAATTTTCAAAAGATTTGTATACATTTTGAACTTGAATGAAAATGGGACATTCAGCATAATGAGTACTGTCTACTTTGGGTACATTTTGATACCACTACTTTTGTACTTTTACTCAATTTAATTCTGGACTTTTACTTGTAGCAGATAGTGTATTTCTACATTGCAATATTGATTTTTTACATTTTTTTAAAATTAAAATGTGAGTACTTTTTCCGCCACTGGACGTGACCCCTAGCATCTGTGGGCTAATATCTATTTGTTTTCTCCGCCAGGAGCTGGAGGACGGCCTGGACGAGGCTTTCTCAAGGTGAGCGGTGCATTTGGATTTCTTCCACCCCTCCTCTATTCCAGCAGTCACACAAGCTGCGTCCTGGAAATAGCCGGCCGCCACGGTTTTAGGGCCTTCTCATAATAAACACGGCCACTCCCTCTTTGCTCGGCTCACGCGGCTGAGAGAGACGGGCTCGGTTTACACGCCCCGAGTGTAGCGGCAGGCAGACAGACAGCCAGCCGTCCTGAGTCATGCTGCCTCTGCAAGGCCATATCCACACAGTGATCCCACTGGAAGCTCCCCGGGAGGGGAGAATGTCATGAAATACCCTGTTATTATTGCTGTTCAGAGAGACGAGCAAAGGCAAAAAGGAAGAAGGGGGTAAAAACCTTTCAAGGTGGTCTACCCGTGTGTGTGTGTGTGTGTGTGTGTGTGTGTGTGTGTGTGTGTGTGTGTGTGTGTGTGTGTGTGTGTGTGTGTGTGTGTGTGTGTGTGTGTGTGTGTGTGTGTGTGTGTGTGTGTGTGTGTGTGTGTGTGTGACAGAATCACATGAAAGCATACTTGCTCTCATTGCCAAGTACCCAAAGCCATAAATGTTAAGAGAAGTCCAAACGCTTCCATGCCAAGGACCCCCAAATAGCCATAGCCTCTGGTTTTCAACCCTTTGCGAATTGGAAGAAAAAACAAGGAAAAAAATAGCGGATATAGATTATAGATCGTCTATATTTAAAAAAATCCTCTACTTTCCTATTGGCCACCCTGGCAGACCCCTGGGGGCCGTGGCTGTGGCACCCACCAGGAAAACCTGTGTGTGTGAACTAGGTTCAAGGTTTAAAAAAAGTATTTTCTTGGTGCTAGTCAACATTCCTCAAACATATTCCGTGCTAGCCACAAACTAATCCAAATCCACAGAGTCAAAGACGCCACTGCTATTAAATGCATTCCACTGGTCCTGTATCAGTAGCAGAACTAGATAAGCACTGGTGGCTGCCTGTTAGGTTCTGATACCACTGTGTTTATTTTGGAGTCAGCCAAGAAGTATTATTCACCGCTTTATTGGTGTTTACTCCCCCCCCGCCCCCCCCCCCCTCCCTGGCTCTTCTTCTCGATCCCGCTCTGGTAATTTGACAGTGGCCTCCTTCCTCTCTTCCTGTGTATCTCTCTTTCATTTAGCAGAGGGAGAACGCGCTCGACAGCCCCTCTGTAATCACGCCCTAAAGAGGCCATTTTAGCCCCGTTATCGGATGATTATTTGTCTGCGCACACCCTGTAATTACGCCCTAACGTTCGGTAATCTTCCCACTCCGTGATTAACGAGGAGGCTCCCGCCGAGAGCTGTGACGCAGACCCAGAAATGCAGATTTGGCGGATCTGAAGGAAAGTCAGGAGCCAAGATGAAATGGTGAAAAGTCTTTGTACATCAGGAGAAACTAATTGCACACACTAAACCCATTTAATCCGGGAACGCATCTGTGTCATTTTAGTGCCGCACTATGAGCTTGCAGATCTGCTATTTTTGAAAAATAGATTGGTTTTTTTGCAATTTTATATATATATATTTTTTTTTTTGTATTTTTTTTTTTTAGCGAACATTTGTACATAAACATGAGAACAATATCTACTTGACCTTGTCTGTCTTCCCATCTTACATAAAGAGATCCTTTCTTAACTGAAAAAATAGCACAACAAAACAAATAACTAGACTCTACTAACGTACAGACCAGAGCATCTTGAAGTAATGGCAGTGCTCGAGGAATGGAGTGGAAATTCTCCTCCAAGCACAGCTAAATATAAACTCTTGATATTGACGGGGATGTTTTATTGTTTATATTTTTGCATTCCTCTGATTTCCTCTGGGAACAAGAGGAACTGAGGTCAGACGTTTCCTCTTCATGTTGAGCAAAGAACTACGTATACAAGGCAGTTTACAGGCACCAGTGTTTGTTTTTCATCCCTCCTAACATGCTGTGGTTTATGCAGCGAGCAGTGCAGAGTAGCGGGATGTATGGCTGTAGCAAGTCCATGAATCAAAATTCTGCATTTCACAGACAGGCCATGACCAATAATTTCATTCTGGAAAGAGAATTTTAAATCGGTTTCCTTTTTGTGTTTTGTTGACAATTAATCTAATTCTTTGAACGATTTGTGACTTAAATAGATCGTACGGGTATTGCTGTCACCCCGGGCCCTAAACCCTTTTCCCATCCATCCAGCATTCCTCGACTAGAGACCAATATAGGTCCATTTTAAAGTCTCAGGATAATTCTTTACTGCTGTGAGACGCCATTGCCATCTGCTGGCAGCAGATTGTTGTTGCATGATGAAATGTCTAATGATCAAACTACTGTAATACAATCTAGTGATGAAATCAGCGCCTTCAGAGAAAGATAAGACGAACGTTAACTCATTAAAACGAAAGAATTTTAGATTTTTGCATTAGATATTCAAAAATAGCAGATATAGAAGCTCACAGCGTGGCACTTCGTGCCGCACTGCGAACTTGTACATCTTTTATTTTTGAACATTTAAAAAAAATCTTGAAAGTGCGAGAACTACTGATTTAGAAGGCATTTGTAGAATCGACCTCGGGTCTTAAAGGGTTAATGTTATTTTGTAAATGTCCCGGTTATTTGAGATTTGGACAGTTATAGAAATATCAACCACTGTCTGATTGGTAATATTTCCTTTGTACCCCCACCCCAGCCGCAGTCTGGATAGTTTTGAATCCTACTCAGGTAAACGATGTCATCCTCTCCGCTCCATCCCACCACCATTCACTTCCACTTTAGTCTTTGTTCACATGTGCAGCCTGCTCATCTGTCTTTTGAGTATTGGTTTTGGGACAATATTAGGATGCATGGTAGTTTCTTGTGTCCCTGTGAAGCCATATAATGTTCACATGGCTCAGAACCCTGTTCAACAAACTTGGCAGATCAAAAGAGGGGGAAAAACCCCAGTGACGATATTGCATAGTGTGATCCGTTCAGCTTTCATATGGCAAGGTTCTCTGCCACGGAACGTAGCGTAGCTCTGTCCATTCTGTACACGTTCTCATCACAGAATGTCTTGTGTTTTGGTCTTTCCGTCTCATCAGCATTGTGCTCACCGTTGATTTGAGTGATGTCATGGTGAGCAAGAACGGTGTGTGTTCATGTGTAGCTTTGATGTGTTAAATCTACAATCCCGACATTTTATGCCTCTAATTGCAACAATGTACAAACTATAAACATGGTGCCTAGTGTCCAATTAGGTGTGCCGTCTGCTTCAAATTACTTTATTGACCTTGTCAACCAGTAGGTGGTGTTGTGCTAGTTATATTGTATTAATGTACTCTACCATAAAGATTGGTAAACATGCAATTTAATTCGTGAAAATAAGCCTTGGATTGTAGCTTTAAAAGGGAAGTCTTGTGTTTGTAAAGGTTTTAATTGTGGTGGGGGTAAGTCTCATATCGCTGTGTGGTGTGATTGTCACCTATAGGTAACCATTTCTTGCCACTGTCGAGCCACCGTGACTCTGTTTTCCTCATAATGACTGTTTTTGTTCTGGAATAGTGCTGTGTGTGGATGTGTGTTAGAATCATGCTTAAGTGTGGTCTCTAGATATGTGGCTCATAACTTCTCACATGCATTTTCACATTTCATCTTTTGTAGATGTTAGCCTGATTCTCCGCTGGCAAAGGTGCAAAACTGAAACTTGTCCCTCTCTTTTCTTCTGTGTTCCGGCAGACTCGCTGAGTCTCGCACTAACCCCCAGGTCTTGGACATTGGGGTGACCCCTCAGGACTTCAACACAGACGAGTGCCTGTCCCCAGGCAAATGGGACAAAGCGGAAACGGAAGACCTTGCAGAGCAAAAGGACACGTTGGGCTTCTAAGGCGAAGTAGCTGCCAAGAAGAGGAAAAATGAGGGAAAGACGAGGAGGAATAAGCGGACGAGACATGACTGGAAAATGTGGAGAAATGTTGAAAGGGACACTGCTGACGTCGGTGTGGTTTTTCCACCTTTCCTCGCTGCCAAGTCCTCTCGGTGGTGCCATCTAGTGGCTATTGGAAGCTACTGCATCCATGTGGCTAGAAGGTGGGGGCCTCATGAGCTGCATGCTCACAGAACAGACCAAAGCAATACAGTACTACATACCAATGTATCCATTTTCTATCAAAGGAACATGCAGTCATTTAATGTTTGTTACAGTCAGCATTGTAATAGTTACTTTTTTTGTTTTTGTTTTCAGTTTACCCACTCACTGTATCATTTGTATGTTTGCTTATTGTAGCCTGTGTATTTCTATTCATTATATTCAAGTATGTTTGTGTATATATGTACAAAGTGAGAGCAAAGGAACTATAAAGATGATTTGCTTGGCACAGATTATTATGTCATTAAGGACATGCAAGGGTGCTGTTTCCTATACTTGGCTATCGAGGTGTAATGCCTGATTTATACTTGCTTGCACATCATGTCATGCTCCAAAAGTAGCCGATCTACAAGCTGACAACGCATTGCACTGCTACATGTTTTGAGCTTGCAGATCTGTTAATTTCGGTGTTTGACACTGGCGTGTAATTAAGGGTGTGTTCAGAATTCTGCCCTGAATTCAGAACATGTTGGTTTTGACATCATAGAGTGCTCTGATATCAGTTCATATACATATGTATGAAATGTCAGAGTAGACGCTAATAAAATGATTTGGCCAATTTTAATATTTCAAATGAACATGAACTGTTTTGTTAAACATACAGTAGATGCATTTTTGAAAGTATACCAAACAAGCTGAACATATCGTGAGCACACTTGACCACTCCGACTGAAAACCTGCGTTGTCTCAAGCGTCTGAACAATGGAGGAGGGAGTGCAACCATTGCAAAAATGCAATGGTTGCAGCTTGTTTGGTAGGACTCTAGACAGTATTCAACATGTATGTAGCAATTAGCAAAACCGGCCATAATCATGTTTATACACGGAATGTTTTGAGTTCATTTTAAAAGATAAAAATGGCAACGTTAGTTTATGAGTGTCTCCTCTGACCGCTCTGAGCCTATTCTCAGAGCGTACTTCCAAACTCACCCTAAATGTAAATCAGGTTTAACCCGTTAAGACCCGAGGCCGATTCTACAAATGCCTTCTGAATCGGTAGTTCTCACACTTTCAAGATTTTTCAAAAATGTTCAAAAATAGCTGTACAAGTTCGCAGCGTGGCACGAAGTGACGCGCTGTGAGCTTGTACAGCTGCTATTTTTGAATGGCCAACGCAAAAATCTAAAATGATAAGGAGGCTTTCCCGGTTTTAATGGGGTAACTGGTTTTGATGGGCAGAATTCCTTGGCGAAAAGGTGGAGAGGAATAAAGTTACTACCTGTTCTTTTGGATGGTCAAATAAGGCTTTAACAAAGTGTGTGTGTGTGTGTGTGTGTGTTATGTCTAAACGTGTGAGAGATAAAAGGAATGAAGATGACAATCTTATTTTTTTGTATTGCAAAATCTATTTTTGCACTCCACTCACATCCCTCTCTAAAGCACATATTTCAATTAGAGGAAATGACCCTCGATACCATCAAGCTTATTAAGGCATAGGTTATATACCACTGTTACAGTATGTTAAATTATACTGCTGCAATTATGTTTTTGCTAGTGTATTTTTTTTCAGGATGGGTCGCAGTGTTATCTTTGACATTTTCTTAATATTTTGAAATTAATTTAAGTAACTGATTCATTTACACAAACTTCAATAAAATTGGCAGTGCGTGGCCTATCTTATCGTGCTTTTATTTTTTGCTAAATCTAATTCTGTACATGGTTGAATTGTATGCATTTGTGTATTTTGTTGACCCCATGACATCAGGTCACCTGACATGGACCTCAGAAGCTGTGGTCACATGGACAACCCTGTGAAGGTGTCAGTGGTGGAAAGTAACTAATTAGTGAGGTACTTTTACTTTACTTGAGTATTTCTTTATTTTACTTCTACTCAACTACATATCAGAGTCAAATATTGTACTTTTTACTCTTTATTTACTTTGTAGATTTGAATTATTACAAAACCTATATTAACCACGTCAGGCCTATTTAAACTTTTGAAAATAGTCGATCTACAAGCACACAACGCATCGCGTCGTACACTGTCAGAGTTAGACTTGATATGGTCATTCAGGGCTATCTCTTTATGTTTCTGGTAATATTATTGTCTGCTCATTTTGTATGTCCGTGGCAAAAATACAATTTTGACAACTTTCCACTACAAGCCAACATGGCGATGACCCCTGTGTTTGGTCTGCAGGTGAAGAACGGATCAGCCTGATCGCCAGAGAATTAGTATACATTGCACGGATTTGTGCACGTCATTCCGTGCATAGTCGCCTAGAAACACCCAAATTCCGTGCATATGTACGGGGAGTCCCACGGTGGGCGTAACCAGTCGCAACCCGGAAAAACCAGGAAGTAGAGCAGTCCCCACAACAAAATTTACGATTCTGTGCCTATCGGTACGTAACTCAAACGCCGCTGAGTAGGCTCAAGGGAATGTCGCTATGTTCAGGACGGCAACTCGCGCGCTTTAGCGCGCTCGGTGGTCCTTCACAAAGCGACAATTCCCTTGAGACTGCGCGGCTCCGAAATGGTTTAGTCACAATGGGGGAGATGCGAGGCGGCTATGCACGGAATTTGTGGTTTTCCAGTAGTCTATGCACGGATTTTGAGAAACGCTGAAAAACGTTCAATGAGAACGTTTCCTCTGGCGATCGGGTTGAACGGATACATACATACCACAAAACACCATAAAGGTTTTGAATTGACAAACCATTGGTTGGCTACCAGAAAGACCTTTTAGACTGAATCCAAATGACACCCTGTCAGGTGCTGGTGCTATCTTCCAGCACTGCCCCAGCACCTCAAATGCTTCATTATTCTGTGCGCCTCTGCAGTGGAGTGACTGACAGTTATTCCTCCACAGTTGTGATGTGTGTGCCTAAGGCAGAGCATTCTGAGAATGAGTTTTCAGAAAAGTTGGGCACCGATGGAGACGCCATCTTGGCGCCTGTTCTGTCATATTTTTAGGGCACAGCAGGGGCTTTGCCTAAACGCATGGCATGGAACCGTGATCATATGTGTTTGACTTGGATGTCGATGTACAGTATCTTGTCCCGGTAGGAGAGCTAGAGATTGAATGGACTTCCATGGCTAGTGGCTTCTGTCAGGGATGTGCAGAGATAGACTCTAGGTGGCGCTAGAGCACCTGCCCTTTGCCCTCTTGACCAGAAGTGCCCTTTTTTCAGTTTACAGCAGGGGTCTTCAACAGGGGGTCCGGGACCCCTAGGGGCTCCTCAGAGTTACTACAGGGGGTCCGCCAAATCTTTGTGTGATATGTGTGGTATATTTCATAACATAAGATACACATTTAAGCCATATGTTAGAATTACTATAGGTCTACTTTGTCCTGTACAGATAGCAGACAGAGAGGAGCCTGGTGGGGGTGACAATTAGCATTGACTATTGTCTTATCTTGGAGACAGTGCGTCTATCCATTTGTCATCAAGGCTGACACCGTTCCTTTCCTGGCTCTTTACAGTTGCAAATGTGGAGAGCCAGGGGAGGTGGGGGTTCACCTTTGAGGGCTGTCACACCCAACACGTACCTCCTCTTATTCTCTATGTGACCACTGCTATAAGTATTGACCCAAATGTAAGCTAGTGGGGGTGTGCTAGTCAGGGCCGAAGGGCCGCCTGTGTGGACCTCAGGGTCTCCATAGAAAACTGCTTGTACTCTGTTTGTTCCATGAAATAAATCCGAAGCAACGAACCTCACTACGGAGTGATGTCTCATCCATTCTTCACCATTCATTCACATCTCTGGAACATCAAACTAACTTTACAATATGGCGTTGTTGGCAATTAGTATAGTGCATTAAAACCTGTAAGTCTGTGGTTTTAAGATACCACATATGATTTTTCTTTTTACTATAACCACTCGAAACCTAGCATCCCTTTTCTGAGGAGAACAATAAAATAGCAGATCTACAAGCCCACAACGCCTCGCGCTGCGAGGCGTTGTGGGCTTGTAGATCGGCTATTTTTGGCAAAGAGGTATAGGTGTAGAGGGAAAAAAGAGCAGACCAAGTAAACAAAAAAAAGTATAATTTACTGGAGCACCTGCCCCTCAAAATGCCTGTGCACGCCACTGGCTTCTGTAACCTCGATTATCATAAGAGGCCACAGAAAACGACTGCCAGGTCTGATTCAACCTATGGACTCAAAGTGGGAGATGGGGGGAATGAAGAGGGAACAAGAGAACATGATTGGACAACAGTTCCAGTGGCAATCCTCTCTGACACCAGGGGTAGAATCTCAGGCTTTGCTGCAACCACAGAGCTTCTGCAGGACCACAGGACTAAGAATAGATGTCACACAGCTGATGTCAGTATAGAGTAGTATACCAGCAGTAGGTACAGTAATGTACATGAGGTTATACATAAGGTGCATAAAAGATTAAATAAAAGAACACTTTGGTAGGTCCACATAGCAGCAGGTATGTACATGAGATTAGATTAAACATTAAGGTGCGGAATAGTATCAATGCATTCATTGTACATGAGATTAAGGTGCAAAAGAGTATCAACGCACTGTCCGGTTCACATGGAATGGTAGTCCACTTAGGGCGGTAACTTTCACAGGTAAAATCTGCATGGTAGATCCACAAGGAAAAGTAAAGTCCGTGGCCAGCCTTGTGACAGGCTCACATAGGGCGGTAAGTATTATCACAAGGAGGGGATCACAAGAGTCTTGCACCTAACAAGGAATTGGAGAGTGAGGTACTGCAAATGGACTGCATTTATATAGCACTTTACAAAGTATATGTATTTCATAGGCACCAACCTGCGATATGGAACCCTGGCTTATAAGCTCCCCGTTGCTCCCACTCCAAATGTCCTCAATCGCTGGAAATGCAAATGATTTTGCAGCTTGATCCTGGAAAAAAAGACATGGAATTAGTGCTTCACATAAGGAGGAAAAATGGTCACATCCAGGTTACAGAATTGGACTTTACATATGTGACTTCGTACATGCACTATCCAGTACACATGGAGTATGAGGGGATTAAATAGGTCTAATTATTATCCTCAAATCCTTGAACCTCGAAGCTGAGGATCATTTTGATTCTCTGTTTAGATTATATGGAAGCACTTACTATGGCCTACACAGTATACTCTGTGCTGTTATTCTTGTCTGTCAGCCAGTCTGCCACCAGCATTATGTTTGCTCATCCTTGCCAGCTTGACGGTGCCCACCAGTATGTGCAATGATGCATTGACCCCACAAAAACACACAATGCTGATATAGCCTACCTTTGCAACACTGCAGGTTGTTCTATCAACAGGTTTGTGTTAACAAAGGATTATTTAATGTTTAATGTCATTCATTTATGTTCCAAATCGTGTTTAGTATTATATAATTATAAGTTTAATACATTTATGCTGTTTTGTGTAGGGACGTGTTGTTTTATTTTATGTGGTACTGTGGAGTTATTGATTGTGTTTTTGTGTGTTTTATATTTTCTATAGCTTTCACAGTGCTGTGGTCATTTATGGTGAAGGAGAACGAAAGCCAGATCAGTTTGGAACTCTATACTGCTGTCTCACCAAATGTAAACAGCACGTGATGGCCTACAGTCAGACATTAAGGATACAAGGATAACACAGAACCGTCCTGGGGACTCGTTTCCATTGTGGTCCTGAGGAAAGCATCCAGCCAACCACCACAACAACAAACAGATCTTCTATCTGGATTTCACCGCTTCAGTGCGGAACAGACGAGGAAGCAAGAAAGCTGTTAAGCGGCTGGCTGTACATGCACCGCACACCATATCATGTACTGTAAGTGAAACTTATGACTCATACTGTAGTTGTAGTGAGGATAGGAGGGATTAGCTAAGGAAAGGATTTGGGATACATGTTCCTTCTTTATCTGTTCTTGGTCCTTATCTTTCTTATCTTCTGATCCCCACTCTGTACTCCAAATCCTCAGAGAAGGTGTTAAGATCCCTAAAATAATCTCTCTTGCTTTGTAACATTTGGGGTATTTGAAATATTTAACTAGAAGGGATAGGTTCAGTAGTGGTTAGGCTGGTGTTTTGTACAGGGCTTGCAAACAGAATATTCTTGGTTTGATACCATCAAGGACAGTTTTTTCAAGTTTTCTTGGCTTTTGTACCTTTATCGAATCTTTCAGTGAAGAGTGTGGAAGAGAACAGGGGAGCTTCAACATGAACTATGGTGGTACAATGGTTAAGATACAGAGCTTGCAACCCGAAGATCCTAGGTTCAAATCCAGAAAGGTAGTTTCTTTAAGTTTTACCCGGCTCTTGTACCTTTATAGAATAGTTCAGTGAAGACTGTTCAAGAGGACAGTTTGAGTACAAACCATGGTGGTACAATGGTTAAGATACAGGGCTTGCAACCCGAAGATCCTACTTTCAAAACCAGCAAGGATGTTTCTTTAAGTTTTACCATAAAGGTACAAGAGCCAGTTAAACCTGAAGGCTCCTAGTTCAACTCCAGCAAGTATTTTAACTTTTACCTGGCTCTTGTACATTTATAAAATCGTTTAGTATACTGTGCAAGAGGAGAGTTCTAGTACGGGCTATCGTAGCGCAGTGGTTAAGATACAGGCCTTGCAAACCAGATAATCTTAGTTCACATCCAGCAAGGACATTTCTTTAAGTTTTACCTGGCTCTTGTACCTTTATAGAATCGTTCAGTATAGTGTGCAAGAAGACAGTTCTAGTATGGGTCATGGTAGCGCAGTGGTTAAGATATAGGGCGTGCAACCTGAAGATTCTTAATTCAAATCCAGTAATGACATTTCTTTAAGTTTTACATGGCTCTTGTACCGTTATAGAATTGTTCAGTGAGTGTGCAAGAGGACAGTTCAAGTATGAACCATGATGGTGCAGTGGTTAAGATACAGGGCTTGCAAACAGGATGCCCTTGGTTTGAAACCAGCAAGGACATTTTTCCAAGTTTTACCTGGCTCTTGTTCATTTACATAATCTTTCAGTGAAGACTCTGGAAGATAACAGAATGGGTGCATTTCGCCTTTCCGACATGTCGCCTTTCCGACGTTAACGAACCCTATACCTAACCCTAACCCTAACCCTAGCCGCACGCGGAAGCCACTAGTCGGAGTGGCGAGATGTCGGAATGGAAGGAGCACCCCTAACAGAATAGGTTTAGCATGAACTATGGTGGTGCACTGGTTAAGATAGAGGGCTCGAAACCCCAAAGCTCCCAGATCAAATCCAGCAAGGACATTTCATTAAACTTTACCTTGCTCTTGTACCTTTATAGAATCGTTCAGTATAGTGTGCAAGAAGACAGGTATGCGGTCCAGGTGGGACTCAGGATGACTGGACTTACCTGCCATGCACAGTCCCCAGTGAACATTTCTCACAAAGTTCACTGGCATTTCTATTTCATGTTATAGTTTGTAAACATGCCCAAAAACCTAAACCTTAAAGAAAGGTAAAATGGTTAACCCTAATTGGAAAAAAATGTTTTCCCCCCCTCCCTCTAGGAAAGGGGTAACAGCCAAAAAGAGCTTAGGGCAAAGATTTAGAATGTAGTCTAAAGGAATACTTAATTAAACAGAATGTGAAATTATATGGACCTTAAAATTAAAGATTAGCAGGATCCCAAAAAGACTTTCTTTCAAAAATAAGATGGCGAGAGCAAAAATTCCTTGCTCTGCCTTTTTCTGAAAGGATGACCTTTCTAAAAAGGCTTAGCACTGAAGTCCGACCCTAACCATTCCCTAACCCTAACCCTAGCCGCACGCGGAAGCCACTAGTCGGAGTGGCGAGATGTC
The DNA here is from genome assembly GCF_963454915.1 of Gymnoscopelus microlampas. NCBI lineage: Eukaryota > Metazoa > Chordata > Actinopteri > Myctophiformes > Myctophidae > Gymnoscopelus > Gymnoscopelus microlampas. The sequence continues at coordinate 36,306,425 of NC_139957.1, forward strand.
GGAATGGAAGGAGCACCCCTAACAGAATAGGTTTAGCATGAACTATGGTGGTGCACTGGTTATGATAGAGGGCTCGAAACCCCAAGGCTCCCAGATCAAATCCAGCAAGGACATTTCATTAAACTTTACCTTGCTCTTGTACCTTTATAGAATCATTCAGTATAGTGTGCAAGAAGACAGTTCTAGTATGGGCCATGGTAGCGCAGTGGTTAAGATATAGGGCTTGCAATCTGAAGATTCTTAATTCAAATCCAGTAATGACATTTCTTTAAGTTTTACCTGGCTCTTAAACTAGCATAAAAAAAGACAAGCATGCACACAGGGAATTGAACCCAGGTCTTTCATGTCACTGGCAGCAGCACTAACCAGTTGTCTATAAGTCAAGGCCCACTGATGGGTTTGTTATACATCTTATACTTATACCAAGCTCATGGATACAATTTCATTGGGGAGCCAGGTGTCAATCAACTATAATCAAGGTTCTGAGAGGGGGTGGGACTAAAAAAGGGAGGAAGAGGGACAGTCTGTGAGAGTGAGAGAAACAGGTCAAAACAGTGATCAATATTCTGGTAAATTCCAGGGTGAGGATATATCAGCGTGTGACCCTGTTAAAACAAGGTTAGTGTGTTTGCAGCTGGGTTTTCACTCAGTATTTGTACCACCACCAGCTGACATTAATACTACAAGGTTAACTAACTAACACACTAGCCTGGAGGAGAAGAGAGTGTGTTAGGCATTTCAACAGGTTTCTGAGTGAGTATGGATGCTATCTGAGTCTGAGAACTGTAATGACATGGACATGTATAGTTGAAGGACTATGTTTAGTAGTGTTGTGGTGTTTTGGATAGTGTGCTTCAAGGCCCTGCTACCAAAGCTGTTACAGTAGAGGTGCTCAGGACTTGTCACTTCATACCAGAGGATCTAGGTGCACACAGACAGACGGGTGGGGCACTGGGTTCTCCTGCACACAGACTGTCTGTGATGATAACACAGTGGTTCTCAACCTGTGGGTCGGGACCCCCACGGGGGTCCCCACATGATTTTTTTTTGAGGGGGGGGATTGTTTTTAGACGATTTGATTAGACAACCTCAGGTTTCCAATGGGACCTTGTCATGCTACCTTGTCGGGAAGGGGTGTAGCAACTCATAATGTAATAACGGCTCATAATGTAATAATGGTTCATAATGTAATAATTTAAATGTAATAAAAACTCATAATGTAATAATCATCTCATAATGTAATAAAAGAATTAGCGCATAACGTAATAACAGATTTTTCTATAATGTAATGTGGGAATCTAGGTGACTGGTGCACCCACTGCACCTGACCTGGTCATATGACCAGGAAGTATAAAAGCCAGCTCCTCCCAGTAGAGAGCCATTTGTCTCTGCTGTAGGCAGCATGGTTCATGCAGGGAGAAGGAGAACACATGGTAGGCCAAAAACTGAACCTTGTAGATCTGCTACTTTGTGCGACCCTTTTGTTTGTTGTAGCTCATGCTAATGTTTAGCTTATTGTTTGAGCACATGTTACTACTGGCTTTTGTTTGTTTGGTTGCCTATTTTCTGTTGAGCACATGGAGGCTTCCCATTCTCTTTAGCACTTTAATTTAGCCAACAGCATTGTGTTTTATTATCTTATTTTAATGCATTTATTTATTATTTCAGTTTTACAAATGAAGTGACCTCCTGGTGGTGTCTGTTCTATCTGCCCTACCTGGAGACACGGGTAAAGCAGTATACATTTTATGCATTGCCTCTTTGTGGATTTTAGTGTATTTTAGTTTGTAACATCACTGTCTTTTATACAGCAGCTCTGGTGTTGAGGTTGCCCCCTCGCCTTGGCCTTGCATTGTGTGCACCATTACTGCAACACAAAGTAGGTTTTAAGCTGTTTTGTTCTTTTAATGATTTGAATATAATGTTTTATAGTGTGATACTAGGGCTGGCAACTAATGCCTTTTGTTTGTCTCCTTAAAGGGACCACACCGGCCACTGTTTTCCACTGTTAATTTACTCTTTTTGTTTTGTTTGTTTGAGCCATCTAGCCAAGGTACACTGTAGGCATAGGTTTTAACATTTATCCATATTGGCATATTTTAACTGTTTCTCTGTTACAGTTTAATTCATGTAACCCTGTTCAAGGCCGGGTCCGCCCTGCTGCACACGGCTCTCCTCTCAGCTTGGGACTGCACTGGGGACCCCTTTGGTTTTATTGGTGTGTATTCATATAACCTGGCACTGCATGTTTTGTATTTGAGTTTTGTATTTATATTGCATAATTTCTTTGAGGCCTGTCCCCTTTTCTTTTCCCCTAGTTATTTTGGTATTCACTGTGTGCACCCGCCCTTCCTTATAATGTGAGAGGTAACTGTTAGATTGCCATTTTAATACTAAATACCTTGCCTTAAATACCTTAATTGTTGTCCTAGTTTGTAATAGACAGTGATGTGTTTTGTAATTTTATGGTAATAAAGTTGTTATATTTTTCCACAAACTGCCTCTAGTAAAATAATTGTTCCTGTTTAAGGGAAGTTGAACAGTATAAGGTTTAGGGGTTCCTCCTGCCTCCTCCACAAGCAGGAGGTGGCGTAGTCAGGCATATCACAGTGGTACTACTCAGTTACTACAGTAATAATGTGTTACATTATAAATCTCACGTGGCCGCTTATAATGTAATAAAAGTTCATAATGTAGTAATGTCTCATATTGTTGAGAAAAGTGAAGTGTTACATCATATTAATCATGGTCACCCCTGTCCGTCCGTGTGTCCGTCCGTGTGTCCGTCCGTCCGTGTGTCTGTTAGCCCGGCCGCTGCAAAACTGTGCAAACACACTCCCTGGATGCCAAACCCGAACATCTGCCCCAAAATTTTCAGATTGTCCTGTTATAGCGCCACCAGGAGGCCGATTTGTGCAAAACACATTTTTGGATATCACTCCTACAGATTTTGTCCAAACCTCATGCAAATCGGTACACAGTATCTATATAGTCATGTGATCAACACGGGTCTCTCTCGATTTTTTATATTCTATCCTGATTGGCTAAGATTGGCTTCCAAAGTTTGCAGGATTGGTTCGTTTTGAACAAAATGCCTCAAATCATGAATACAGTGTCCGATTGAAAGGCCTAAGAAGAAATAGACCCTTTTCACATTGGCCTATTATAGCGCCACCAGGAGGCCACAATAACCTCCCTGACCTGGCGGAGACCTGTGCCCCGAGGAGCACTTTTTCTGGTTACATTATGCAGTGTTATTACATTATGAGTGGCTACGCAAGATTCATAATGTAACACATTATTACATTATGGGCTCACGATTTTATTACATTATGAGCTCATTATTACATTATGAGCTTTTATTACATTTAGTTTATTACATTATGAGCTTTTATTACATTTAGTTTATTACATTATGAGCCGTTATTACATTATGAGTTGCTGTAGCAACTCATAATGTAATAACTGCTCATAATGTAATACATTTACAGTAATAAACCGGGCTAACGGTGCCAGAGATTAGCTGTTCACAGACAGACACACAGACGGACGGACGGACGGACAGGGGTAAAACATACTCTCTCGCCATGCCTTTCGGCCTGGCGAAGACAATAACGGCTCAAATTGTTGTTTCCTGGCAAGTATGATGGTCAGTATCATGGTCGGTATAATGTCAATATCATGTACGTATCATGGTCTGTAGAATGTCAGTTTCATGGTCAGTATCATGGTCAGTTTAATGTCAGTATCATGGTCGGTATCATGGCCGGTATCATGGCCGGTATCATGGTTAATTATGGTCAGTATCATATCAATATCATGGTCAGTATCATGGTGACCATGATACTGACCATGGTACTGACCATGATACTGGTACTGACCATGGTACTGATACTGACCATGATACTGACCATGGTATGGACCATGATACTGATACTGACCATGGTACTGATACTGACCATGGTACTGACAGAATCAGAAGGTAAACAAGTGGGTGAAATTCGTTTTTGTACAACACTCCCATCGCAACGTTAAATTCCGTAGAAAGAAGAGTGGGGAGAGAGAAAAAGAAGAGGGGTAGGGGGTTAAGTGGGAAGGAGATCAACAGAGAACAATAGAAGGCCAAAAACAAGTTATCTACATATTTACAAAGTACCTGAGATAAGAGACAAACTAAGGTGCCTGAGCATAGCAGCAATATATGTATACTGTGCATGATATACTTATAGACGCTAAGGTGCTTAGAGAGAAAAAGAGCGCAATAATGAAAAATCAAAAAAAGTTTGTGCATTATACATGGGGATTAAGGTGCAGGGTCAGTGCGTGTTCACCTAAGGGTGGACTGACCCTGGTATAATCCGCAAGTAGCTCCATGAAGGAGAGCAACAAAAAGTAATCTTTAGCATTTTGACTAAAGCTTTTGCCACAAAGAGTACATTTAAAACCCTTTCTCCTGTGTGTATCAACATGTGTTTTTTAAGATTAGCATTTTGACTAAAGCTTTTGTCACAAACTGTACACCTGAAGGTTTTTTTTTCCGCTGGTATGATTCCTCATAAGTCCAAGTCATTTTTCCTGGTATAATAATCCACAGGTGTGTGACCATAATTAACCATGATACTGGCCATGATACTGGTCATGATACCGACCATGATACTGACCATGGTACTGACCATGGTACTGATACTGACCATTTACAGTAATAAACCGGGCTAACGGTGCCAGAGATTAGCTGTTCACAGACAGACACACGGACGGACGGACGGACGGACAGGGGTAAAACATACTCTCTCGCCATGCCTTTCAACCTGGCGGAGACAATAACGGCTCAAATTGTTTTTTCCTGGCAAGTATGGTCAGTATCATGGTCGGTATAATGTCAATATCATGTACTTATCATGGTCTGTAGAATGTCAGTTTCATGGTCAGTATCATGGTCAGTATCATGGTCAGTTTAATGTCAGAATCATGGTCAGTATCATGGTCGGTATCATGGCCAGTATCATGGCCAGTATCATGGTTAATTATGGTCAGTATCATATCAATATCATGGTCAGTATCATGGTGACCATGAAACTGACCATGATACTGACCATGGTACTGACCATGATACTGACCATGGTATGGACCATGATACTGATACTGACCATGGTGCTGATACTGACCATGGTACTGACCATAATTAACCATGATACTGGCCATGATACTGGTCATGATACCGACCATGATACTGACCATGATACTGACCATGGTACTGATACTGACCATGGTACTGACCATGATACTGACCTTGATACTGACCATGATACTGATCATGGTACTGTGGTAAATATTGATACACATTTATGGACTTATAGAGCCAATCTGAACACACACACACACACAGAGACATGAGGCTGATATTGAGTGGTCTACAGCACATTCCAGAGAACACTAGATGTCCAGTTCAAAGGATGCTTCCCAGAGGGCATCTGACCTTAGCTGACCTCTAGGATCTTGGGGTGTTGCTCTTCTGCACAATGGACACACACACACACACACACACACACACACACACACACACACACACAGAGGAGATGTAGCACACACACCTAGCTCCGTGCACATCCAATGTATGCAAGTACACACACATGTGAAGTCTGCCTATAAATACTGTGTGGACAAAGAAACCGTCCCTTCTTGTCCCTTCCCTCCTTGCCCTTCTTCTTCTTGCTCTGTTCTGTTCCGGCCACACCATGTAGCAGCAAGGCTGACATGTGCTCTGGTGCTCTGTACTCTGTTTTGTCCAATAAATCGACTTGAGGAACATTACTGGTCTGGACCTTTCAACTTCTTCTATGCAACTTTTACTACATTTGGCGAACCAGCCAGGACGTGTAAATGGTTTGGTCTTTTTTAGACTACAGTGCTGGACACTGGAGTGTCTGTGACCGTTCCACACGAGAAGAACTTGAGAAGAGGAGTACAAGCTGTGATTTTCTTTTGGGAAGAACATTTTTTTGAAAGCTCATCCGGACCAGATGCAGACCATCTTCCTACACAGATGCACCAGAGGAGCAGGCTATGGAAAATTGACAAGACCTGATCTTCAACAGATCTACGATGGAACCTCACAGCATCAACCCCTGTGACGACATGGAAGAAAATAAGTAAAAAGAGGGTTACAGGAAAACTTCAGAGTAGTATGGACAGAGGACAGCAGCATGTTGGCTTGCTAGCTGCACAGACAGCTGCAGCAAGGATGCAACCAGGGAACAGCACTCAGCACTGAGGGGCACAGATGGCCCCCACCCATTCTTTGCCTATGCCACAGGATCCATCTCTGCTCCGTGTGACTGGACTTTGTGTTTGTGGACTGGATGGAAGGTTTAACATGTTTCAATGTTTGTCTGTCTTTTCAACAGGTTGTTTGTTGATGTTATATGTTTGTTGATATTTAGTTGACTAAATTGACATGAGGAGTATTAGAGGAAAGTTGACATGTGTAATAAAAAGAGTCAACGAGGTATTTGCCACGAATGTGAAGATTATTTGTTTTTATGGCCTAACCTCTGGCATTTTAACATTTCAATTGAGCGGGTCCGACAGAGGTTCGGAAGCTCTTGGCCTTGGAAAACAGAGATTTAAAGTACAAACAGATGTATTATCTTACATGTCCTAAATTTGAAGATTGGGGAGAGTTTTTACACACAAACCAGCAGATCTATTGTTCTGTAAGTGAGTGACGACGAAGCTGTATCAACTAGTGTTTTGTTGAATGTATGTTGGTTATATGTTTGTGATAATGGTGATTTAAACTGCGGAGTGTTTGGCTGCCGTTTTATTGCAGTGTTGTGAAGGATTATTTTTCACTCTCTGGTCTCTTGTATTAAATGTGGAGTTTTTTATTTTTGTTGTTGAGTACATATGGACATGGTGACTAGAAAGGGTAGAAAGTCCCTAGAGAGCACATGGTTCATTGTGATGTTGTGAATATGTTTAACATTTTTTCCCAGAGTTTAAGGAACAGAGAGACCTGCACACTGATTGGAAGGGGAATGCATTTCGATGCGACGTGAGCATCCTATGTATTTTCTGTGAATAAGATTTTCTGAGTTGTTTTCTTTTTAAGCTTGTTTTATTGGGAAATAAGTTCCAGTGTTGCCGGTTATCGTCAGACGAGCGTCATGTGATCCATGGCTACGCAGTGATCGTAAGCCGACACGTTTCTAAATACTGATATTCTTGCATGATTTGTGAAACAGTTTGTCTAGTTTTATTTTGAAATTGAATGTGAATCACCTTATGACAATACTGTGTAATCTTAATGCCTGTTTTATGTTGGTCTGATTGTGTCACAGTACTTTGTCTATCAAGGGGGGCCAATGAGATGTTGTGATGTGATGAGTTCTGTCTTTTTGAGGAGTATGTTTTTGAAGTATGGTTTTCTTACTTGTGTTTGATTTTCTTCATTGTACCCTTGTTTACGAAGGACCTTTTGGGCCCTCCGTAGGGGGGAATGTGGTAAATATTGATACACATTTATGGCTTATAGAGCCAATCTGAACACACACACACACAGAGACATGAGGCTGATATTGAGTGGTCTACAGCACATTCCAGAGAACACTAGATGTCCAGTTCAAAGGATGCTTCCCAGAGGGCATCTGACCTTAGCTGACCTCTAGGATCTTGGGGTGTTGCTCTTCTGCACAATGGACACACACACACACACACACACACACACACACACACACATACACAAACAAGAGGATGTAACACACATACCTACGTGCACACTGAAGTACATCCATACATGCACACACACACATAGGATACACACTGTTTAGACATCTGGTTCAGAGCACACACACCACATGCACAAACCTATAGGAACAGCATGCATGTGCATAGACACTGGGTATAAATATCCACTCTGAGCTGAGTTCTCTCTCTTTTCCTGCTGAAAGCTGCCATGACCTGTCCTGTGTAACCATGTAAGTAATTATCTTCTCTCCTTAATAAAATCAACTGAGGAGAAGAAATGCCTTGACTCCTTAATTCTCCTTAAACAAGGGCAAATAGCCCCACAGATTAATGCATTTGACCACAGTACTGACCTTGGTACTGACCATGAGACCATTATACTGACCATGATACTGACCATGATAATGATACTGACCATTTGTGGTATTGCTCTATGACCATACTAGCGGCCAGGCATCAGTGAATCAGGCACGGAAGCAGCTATTCACCTAGAAGAGCAGAACAATTGATGGACTCCCCCCAACACGAGCTGCACTGATTCAACATACTAAGAGGGCAGCCTACCAAGCTGGCCACTGCTGGGGACAGGCGATGGTTGCAGCCCCTGAACTCCCATCCCCAGGTGAATGGGGGTGGAAGAGGAAGGAGACAGGTGAATGCAAATAATTTAATCCACTTCTTTACACTTGTAAACCTGTGATCTGACAATAAATCTGATTCTAATTTTGACAGGAGGATGGGAAGTGCACTGGACCACACAGAAGCGAGCCTGGCCTGTCGGGAACTCTTCCGCTGTGGTTGGAAAAAGGGATGCAGTGGACAATGCAGATGTGTTAAGGCAGCACTTCAGTGTACTACCCTTTGCTACTGTGGTGGACTGTGCAACTAACATTGTGTAGATTATCTGGCTTTATTGAATAGACCCCTTAACAGACGACGTCACACTGCTAAGAACCATTATGTGCGGAACCAGTATGTGCGCAATGAAACCCATTCTATCAGGTCTCGCTAGGACGCACCTCACTAGCCAACACACAAGAGGGGGTTGGGGTGTGCTGAAAGCAGCGCACCCCAAAACAACAGGTTGAGAATTGATTGCGTGAAACATTCACCTGTGCGTCCAGTCTCAATGTTGGTAAACAAATAATTGGTCTATATGCCATTAGGCTATGACTCATGAGTACTCTGTCTTTGTTGTGTCTTATAGTCCATTTAAAATAATTATGCAATACTACTACTAATAAAAGAGTGAAAACAGTGAAGTACTGCATTCTTGACTCTCACGTGTCAGTTTGAAAACATGTAGGCTACTGTACTACATCATTACATATTTTGAGGGGTTTACAATTATCTAATTAACTGAATGCCAGATATATGTAGTTAGGTAGTAGCATGTTGTAAATAGTACCACTGTATTCCTCATCCTTGAAAATGTAGGATTAGTCACCAGAATCAAGATCCTAGGTGGTTGGCCTAGACCGTGGCGTCGCGGTCTAGGCACCCTGGTTGAAAATCCTTAATAGCAGTGTGCCGCGGGTTCGCGTCCCGTTCCCGTCGGCCTTTCCTGCATGTCTTCCCCCCATCTCTCTCCCCATTCTTCCTGTCAGACTACTTTCCCTGTCCCTCTTCAATGAAAAATAATAAAAAAACTACCAAAAACAAATCTTTAAAAAAAAAAAAAAAAAAAGATCCTAGGTGGTCTAGCACCTGAGTTATTGGTAAAATGACAGCAGGTGGCGGCCATTTTGGGAAATGGCTGCCATAGTTACCACAGGACAAAACTGCGATGGCCCTATAGCCAAAAATGTTCCTTATGGCATGCCCTAACGGTGTGCCAAATGTCATGCTTTTATCGTAAAGTGTACGATTTTTGCTCGAAACGGCCGGACTAATATTGTGTTGAGTTTATACGGTTAGCTTGGTTTGTTATCGGTTCATGAAATACAGATTGAAAAGTATTATAAAAAAATGACAAACATCACTGAGTGTTAATTAGGTGTGTAAGCCTATTAGTGATCTGTTTAATGTTTTGTTTCAAATACACTTTCTTTTCTCTTTTTATCCCACGATTTTTGTATCCCATTTTTTTCACCCAGTGCCAATTGACTAAGCTGTAATCCTGGGCACTACTCTCCCTCTGCCAGCCTGGGGGAGAGCCCCGAACTGAGCTCACTGACCATGATTCTGAGCTCAAGTAGAACTGCTATTAAAAAAATATATGTATTGAATATGTATATTCTTTTAAAGCAAACATTTGTAACTCAAATCTTTGCTTCTAGGCGGGGGTCCCTGGAACAACATGGTCTCCCCTACGTCCGTGTTCAAATACATATCACTTTGGGGGTCCTTGACATGAAAAAGTTTGAGAACCACTGATATAGCATCATTTTTTAAAACAATTTGTAGACTCCCTCAGAAGCAAAGATTTGAGTTACAAATGTTCACTTAAAAATATATAAATATATATTCAACAATTTGCACATATTTTCACGACAAAGATAGCATATCTACAAGCGCATAGCCAGCCAAGGATATGAAGACTGACAGATGAATTCCCCCAATCACATGACACCCCTCTACTACTTGCCCCGCCCGTTCTCTGTCTCTGCCACATTCTCTGCTGTGAATCCCTATTCCCACAGAACCAACCTGGCAACCTGCACTGCAGCTGCACTGCAGGAGAGATCACTGAGAGCGACAGAGTCACAGAGCCCAAACAAATTAATACTAATCTAAATACATATGGAATCCACACAAGACAGCACACACACCTTGCCCATCATCTCAGTCTTGCCAGAGGGCTAAGCGTTCCTTTCTGATAACATTGGTGAGTTGCTACAAACTTTTGTTAGCTACTTTAGCAGCTAAGCAGGTGTTTTGTAGTGATACAAGGACAGGACCATTGCTAAAAATGCATTGCTTGATTTGTTTACCTCTTGTTCAGCATAAGGTATATTGAAGGACTTTGAATGAAAGAAATGTATTTCTGCAACAAAGGAATGTGGTGCTATGGATAATAAGAACAAACTAAACCAGAGTTGAGTTTGCTACTCTTTCTGTAAAGTGTGTTGAAAATGAAAGGTTTGAATTGTACATAGCAAAGGAAGGTATTTGATATGACTGTATTTCATACATTATGGTTAAAAAACACGTCATTATTTCATGTCATTATAAGCCCTTGAAAAAGGTTAAAAACAGTGTTTCATGAGTTAAAAACAACTGCTAAAAAATCATCACTTATTAGAATAAGTGATGATGTCGAAGTCATCTGCCTTAATTCATTGTAAAGTAATTACAGTAATGCTGACTGATCGTCAAAGCCATGTTAAAAAGCACTTTCAGTACAGTTTGAATGTTCTATTATTTACATTTGGAGCTTAAGTGAGCTAGTGTTATGATAGCCACCTGTTGTTCTTGCACAACGTATGGGAAACTAACAGAGTATTTTATTTGTTTTTGTACTGTCTTGCCAGTTCTTACGTTGATCTTTGGATCGTAATCAATTCATGATCAGTTCAAGTCTTATATCTTTCGGTGGGGACCGCTACACACAACTTGATGAAATTGTCTGAAAATTCCAATGCACTGCATGATTCTTTGATGCCTCTTATTCCACATGATGAACAAGAAAGGCAAAATGATTGGTTCTCAAAGGTCAATAAATATAAAGATGGATTCATTAAAGATGTTGATGCCTGGTTCTCAGTAGCCAGAGGACCCCCAAGCCAACCTCAGCTAGAGGCTCATGACAGGCCTACTGAAAGGCCCCAGCAGCAGAAGTAAAAGTAAAGCAAGTAAAAGTCTGGAATTCAAAATGTACTCGAGTTAAAAGTACAGAAGTATTGGCATCAAAATGTACTTAAAGTACCAAAAGTAAAAGTACTCATTTTGCAGAAATGTCCCATTTCAAGTTTTCAAAATGTATAAAAATCTTTTGAAAATAGCAGATCTACAAGCTCACAATGTGTCGCATCGCGATGCATTATGAGCTTGTAGATCGGCTATAACTATTTTCAAAAGATTTGTATGCATTTGAAAACTTGAAAAGGGACATTCTGCATGAATACTTTTACTTTTGGTACTTTAAGTACATATACTTTGGTACTTTATGCCATTACTTTTTTACTTTTACTCAAGTCAATTTAGAATTCTGGTTTTACTTACGTATTTCTATATTGCAGTATTGATTGTTTTACTTAAGTAAAACATTTGAGTACTTTTTCCACTACTGGTCTATCAGGGGCGTCAATTGGGTATAGCAAGGTATGGCATTATTTTCAATCATACATGCAAGCATTAAAAGGATATGCTGCTTGCTATTTTCCAAATGGAATAGTTACAAGACATGTGCTTCATAAAATAAAATCATGAATGTGATCTATGTCTACAGCATTGATTATTATGTTATTAAATTACTGTAAAATAACTACAAATTCAAATTAGAACAAAATGATGGCTTTCCCTATGGTATATACCCAAATGGTATATTCCCCGGTTCAGTAGGTCAGCACAGGTGCAATGCATTATTGTTAAGATTTTTTTCTAGTCAGTGGCAGACAGTTGTACCACTGTTTGACTAATCATGCCTGTTTCATTAAGTTCATCTTAAGGTATAACAGCACTAGTCTTTCTTTCCAAAATTTGGGGTTCCTCCCTGGGGGAGACTAGGGTTGGATCTGGACGTCGTGGCTGCACGTCATTGAGCTGGACGTCTAACGATGACACACGAAAGAAGAGGATGCCTGAGTATCACTTCTGTTTGTAATCTATGTAATATCTGTTTGTTTATCTTTGTAATATATGTTTCATTTTGTTGATTTGCAGTGACCTTTGGAGTTGCATCATGGCGAGGTAACTACACAATCCAAACCGCACACACACACACAGGCACACCGGAAAAAGTGGAGTGGATTCCTGGAGCTACCCCCCCCCCTCCTCTCACACAAACACGGTATACAGCTGGTTGCCTCAATCATTCGTTCGCCACCACGGTAAAGGTCGTGGGGCATTTTTATTTTGTCTTTATTTCATTTTGGTTAACCAAGGTTTCAATACATTTGTGAATAACCTGTTTTGAAGGAACAGTGGGTTGTGAATAGTGACTCTCTGTGAACTGACACTAAACTGCGTGGTATTGGACAAACTGTGGACTGGATTGGGGATTATTTTACAATACAAAGTCAAACTGAGGTTTTTTGTGTCTGTGTATTTCATTCATTCTGTTGTTTATTGAGTTGAAGGTATTCTTTTGTGGGTAATCAATCCCTGGTTTCAGGTTTTAAGGTTCATTTGGTTCTACTAATTGTGCATTTAAATCCTGTGTAAGGTTGGCTTTTAAAAAAGTGTTTTTTTTTGTCCAGACTGGACTAAATTCGTGTTAGGCTTTGGCCTAACTGGCACCCCAAACAGTAATATCAAAGCTAAACCGTTACATAAAAAGTGGCACCCCAGATGTTTAAAAGGACCTCAATCTCAAGCAAAAACAACTGAGTTCACAGGTGCAAAACCGGATCATTTTCAACAAACAAAGGAACAAACAAGCAAAACTGTGCAAACAAGCTCAGTGGGAAATAACAATTTTATTTATTCAAACGCAATCAAAAAGGGAACATTTGCAATTTCAAAATGGAAAAGTTTGATGGAAACTTGTGGGTCTTTGATGAAATAGAAACTCAGCACCCGTGTTGGTGTCAAACCCACCACCCTCAAACAAATCATCACCACCACCACCACCCTCAAACAATGTCAACTCAAGCTAACCAGCCTCAAATACATGAACCGGATGGAAATTCACCTGCAGTAAGTGAAATAAATCAGATCAATGAACCGGATGGAAATTCACCTGCAATAAGTGAAATAAATCAGATCAATGAACCGGATGGACATTCAACTGCAATGAGTGAGCATGAACTGGAAATTGAAACGCCATACTGAAGTTCTGAGGGTTGTAAATACTGCTCTGCCCCTATTGTACACAATTTGGAACACACTCAATCATCAGTAGCAACATGCTTGAAAAATCTGGAGACCATGAATACAGAAATATTAACAATATTAACACTACTTCAGTGGCTGGAACTGCTGTTCAAACCACACTACAAACCAGTTCTCCTGTCATACCACCTACTGCACCATCTGGTAAGGCGCATCAACATCTGCAGTCCACGCTACGCACTGGTGGAGGTACACGTCGGGAGAACGTACAAGGTGACCTGCGAGGAGGATTTATGGGCAAATCTCCCATTAAACTCCAATTAACCACCTTTGGACAGCGTGAGGACACCTCAGATCTATTGCGTTATTTGGAAAAGTGCCGTGACTTTCTCGCCATGCAGCCCCTGTTGGATGAGGAACTCATTGTGACACTCAGGAATGTGTTGCATGGCACTGCCAGAGACTAGTGGGATGTAGTAGGCCAGGAGACCAACACCTGGGCGTGTTGGTCTATGAGGACGAATTGGCTGAGAGTTCGAACCCGAGTACAGGGTGAAGACGAAAGCCTTAGACATTTTGCCTATATGTACAGGTCTCTGTGCCAACGTTGGCAGCCTCAGCACAAGCAAGCTGCGAAGCAGTGGAGTGAACACGGTGGATTGCGTTGGTTCGACTTGGACAACAGCTGGCAAAAGACAGGGAAAATCGGCGTGTTTATGACCAGAGAGTACAGACAACAACACCAAAAACAAGACAGAATAATGCTGTAAAAGTCACAGTCACTGTGAATACAACCACTTCTTCCAAAGCTCCAGCACCGTTCTGTTGGCGTTGCAAGGGCACACATGCTCCTGCTACACGTCCCCTTGCGGATGATGGAAAGAAAAGTAAGGGATATCAGTCTTTTTCAGGACAAGGTCCCCAGGCTGGTGCCAACACGGTAACTTCTGTGCAATTATTTTCCCTGAAGCTTTCCGCATCTCACCCACTTAAACAAACCTCAAAGCAGCCATCACTCCAATTGATGGTGCCCGTAGCGATAGGACATTGGAAAGGGAGAGCGATTGTGGACACTGGCTCCTCCTTCACACTGCTTAATCGGGGCCTATGGACAGCAATGAAGGAAAGGGGAAAAGGTGACATGACTCCTTGGACTAAGGGTCCCATATACTTGGCCGATGGAGAGCAGAAAACACCAGTGGGTCAGAGTGAAGTGAAGTACAACTTACATGGCAACTTACAATGGACTCAAGCCACTGCTGTAGGTGTTAGCTTTCGCTAGCAGAAGCCTAAACAAAGCGGAGAGAAATTACTCAACCAGCGAACTGGAGTGCCTAGCTGTTGTGTGGTCCGGAAATAATAAAAACTTCCGACTTTATTATTTTTTTCTAGATAAACTTTATTTTGACGCGCTATTCCTCCCACAGTTTGGGCCTGACAGACTGCAGTATGCTTATGCAGACTGCCTATCACATAATCACCTCTGTGTCCTGTACAGGCCACCATCGGAGGCCGGTCTCTTTGATGTGGGACCTGAGACGAGGGCGTGGCTGCACGTCATTGAGCTGGACATCTGATGATGACACACGAAAGAAGGAAAACGCCTGAGTATCACTTCAGTTTTTAATATATTGTAATATATGTATTATCTGTTTGTTTATGTTTTTAATATATGTTTCATTTTGTCTCTCTGTTGATTTTCAGTGACCTTTCGAGTTACATCATGGCAAGGTAACGACACAATCCAAACCCCTACCAAAGTGTGTATGTGTGCGCGATTTAGTGTTGACTATAGTAGACTATAGATCTTCCGGGTTTCTTCTTCTTTCTTTCAAGATAAAGTTTATTTTGCCGCGCTACTACTCCCACAGTTTGGGCCTGACAGACTGCACAGTATGCTTATGCAGACTGCCTATCACATCATCACCTCTGTGTCCTGTACAGGCCACCATCGGAGGCCGGTCTCTTTGATGTGGGACCTGAGACGAGGGCGTGGCTGCACGTCATTGAGCTGGACATCTGATGATGACACACGAAAGAAGGAAAACGCCTGAGTATCACTTCAGTTTTTAATATATTGTAATATATGTATTATCTGTTTGTTTATGTTTTTAATATATGTTTCATTTTGTCTCTCTGTTGATTTTCAGTGACCTTTCGAGTTACATCATGGCAAGGTAACGACACAATCCAAACCCCTACCAAAGTGTGTATGTGTGCGCGATTTAGTGTTGACTATAGTAGACTATAGATCTTCCGGGTTTCTTCTTCTTTCTTTCAAGATAAAGTTTATTTTGCCGCGCTACTACTCCCACAGTTTGGGCCTGACAGACTGCACAGTATGCTTATGCAGACTGCCTATCACATAATCACCTCTGTGTCCTGTACAGGCCACCATCGGAGGCCGGTCTCTTTGATGTGGGACCTGAGACGAGGGCGTGGCTGCACGTCATTGAGCTGGACATCTGATGATGACACACGAAAGAAGGAAAACGCCTGAGTATCACTTCAGTTTTTAATATATTGTAATATATGTATTATCTGTTTGTTTATGTTTTTAATATATGTTTCATTTTGTCTCTCTGTTGATTTTCAGTGACCTTTCGAGTTGCATCATGGCAAGGTAACGACACAATCCAAACCCCTACCAAAGTGTGTATGTGTGCGCGATTTAGTGTTGACTATAGTAGACTATAGATCTTCCGGGTTTCTTCTTCTTTCTTTCAAGATAAAGTTTATTTTGCCGCGCTACTACTCCCACAGTTTGGGCCTGACAGACTGCACAGTATGCTTATGCAGACTGCCTATCACATAATCACCTCTGTGTCCTGTACAGGCCACCATCGGAGGCCGGTCTCTTTGATGTGGGACCTGAGACGAGGGCGTGGCTGCACGTCATTGAGCTGGACATCTGATGATGACACACGAAAGAAGGAAGATGCCTGAGTATCACTTCTGTTTTTAATATATGTATTATCTGTTTGTTTATGTTTTTAGACTATAGTAATCTTCCGACTTTCTTATTCTTTCTTTCAAGATAAAGTTTATTTTGCTGCGCTACTACTCCTACAGTTTGGGCCTGACAGACTGCACAGCATGCTTATGCAGACTGCCTATCACATAATCACCTCTGTGTCCTGTACAGACCATGTGGGACCTGAGACGAGGGAGTGGCTGCACGTCATTGAGCTGGACATCTGATGATGATACACGCAAGAAGGAAGACGCCTAAGTATCACTTCTGCTTTTAATATATTGTAATATATGTATTATCTGTTTGTTTATGTTTGTAATATGTTTAATTTTGTCTCGCTGTTGATTTGCAGTGACCTTCAGATTAATCAAACTGTGTGATGAAGCAAGGGAAAGTCATTCATCATTGGTGGTTTTGCCATTACCTGAGGAGGAAATTGCAAGGCAAAATTCATGGTTTCAACCAAAAATGTATATTCTGGAAGGTTTTGTACAGGATGTACACCTGTGGCTATCAGAGGTGAAACAGCAAATGCATGTCATTATTCAGAAGGAACTACCAATACATGTCACTGTTGAAAAGGAGCCACAAACACCGGTCACTGCTGAAAGTGAAATGTGGAGTGCTGTACATTCGGATGACATTGGACCCCATGACAGTATATCAAATGTATCAAAATCCACACACAAATCCACTCCATCAAAATTATCTTCAACTTCATCTGCTCATCATAGCTCAGGCTGAAAAGGCTGCTCTCATGGAACAGGTGGCTGGCTTACACAAAAATATGAAATTGAAGCATAACAGGAACAACTCAGAATGCAAAAGGAGCAACTGGAAATGGAGACTCAGCTGGAAGCAGCAAATGCAAAGGCCCATGTACTGGAAACCATGGGCCAAGGAACTCATTAAGAGTGTCAAGTGGGACAAACTCAAAGAAAGGAGCTGCTGCTCCAAAGGAAACAACCCCATTCAACCCAAATGCAAATACATACCTACCTACCTAAAAAGGAAACAATGGAAACCACAAAGCCTCCCTCCCAGCCACAGGTTGTGAGACCAAAACAACCACTTCATGAAAAATCTGCCAAAGCTAATTACATGACTCCTCTAATGCAATACTCTCTCCCCAGGCAAAATGTTCAAACCGAAAATATAATAAACCAAAATGTGCAAACTGAAAATGTACAGCTTCATGGGAAAAAGAATGTTCAAGGTCATGTCACTCACACTACACCCCCTGCAGGTGATATTTGTAATGTGCTACGAAGACAGAATGAAAAAACTGCTTTACTGGTTAAGCAAAATCTGTATTCCACTTTACCACCAAGAGACATTCCAGTTTATGATGGTGACCCATTGCAATATGAAATGTTTATCAGGGCATTTGAGAGAGGAGTGGAGAAAAAGACTGACGATTACAGTGACTGCTTACATTACTTTGAACAATATACAAAAGGCCATCCATACAAGCTCGGATAAACCTGGAGGAACAAGGCATGCAAGCTACAGGAGAGGCATGGACATCGTGCTAAGCTTTATGACCTTGTACAATTCATAGAGAGACAGGTAAAAAATACTGTCTGACCCACTGTTTGGAAACATACAAGATGCTAAGCAAACTACAACTGTCAAAACCTCAACCATCATCAAACCAAGAGACACAAGAGACATTCCAAGAAGCAGTTTTGCCACAACAGTAACACCCATAGAAACGGCAGTGCAGTCAAATGGAGTGGAAAGAAGTGTATTCTTCAGCTATCATAATGATTGTCTTTTCTGCAATAAAAGTGGTCACACATTGGAGCGGTGTCCACAGATGAAATAGAGAAGACACAGAGAGAAGATGCACTACTTAAAGGAAAAGGGAGTCTGTTTTTGGCTGTTTGAAAAGATGACACTTAAGCAGAGACTGCACAAGTCGTTTAACCTGTGATACGTGTGAACAAAACCATCCTGATATACTCCACATTGAAG
Organism: Gymnoscopelus microlampas; assembly: GCF_963454915.1. Taxonomy (NCBI): domain Eukaryota; kingdom Metazoa; phylum Chordata; class Actinopteri; order Myctophiformes; family Myctophidae; genus Gymnoscopelus; species Gymnoscopelus microlampas. Next base: position 36,325,056 of record NC_139957.1, read on the forward strand.
AAACCAGTGGTGAGCTGTGGATTTTTGAACTAAGGGTACTGTATTTTATGACGTCACGTGCGCAGGCATGTGCACATAGCCACTTACTAATACTGTATTCAACATGTGATTATTAATGTATCTATATTTCTTATTATTTTGTTGCATTGTTAATTTGTTGTTTTTATTTTTGTTTCAATTAATCAATTATTTTATTTTCCTTTAGTTTTATATAAAAGCCCTTTACATAGACTCACCCACAGATAAGCAGTTAAAATAATCAGACAACTTGTCTTTGTCTTGTCTCAGAGAACTGGGTGCTCTGCTAAGCAATCCCCTTCACACTCTGCAGTGCACATTCAATTCAAGTACATGGCTTTTCTCCAGTAGCCTAATGTTATGCAAAGCAGCCAGGTAGACGCTATTGAGAATGTCTCGCCACTGACGGCGCTAACCTTCAGAGGCTATTGTTTAAACTTTAAGGTGTTAACGACCGCCGCTGACGGTGAGTGCATGTTGAGCACGCGCGGCCCCCACAGTCTCATAACTAAGGGTACGCCGTACCCGCCCGTACCCCCTAGAGCTCAACCCTGGAAGAAACGGAAAAGAAATCAATAGGAAACAATGCTGTCGTCTCACCTCACACATGTGGTCATATTGGGGCCGGTGATGAAACGTCCATCTTCTCCATAGTACCCGTTCAAGTGAAGAGCCACAGGGAGACAGTGTTGCAAACATATGCATTTTTGGACCATGGAAGCACATCCACATTCTGCACTGAAAACTTAATGAGAAGGCTAAACATTACCGGACAAAAAACTAATATTCTTCTCCGCACAATGAACCAAGTGAAGCCTGAGACCAGTCACCATATCTCAGGTTTGGAAATAGCCAAGTTGGACAAAAATGACTTCATACGACTCCCTAATGTGTTCACTCATAAAACCATGCCTGTCTCACAACACAATATTCCAAAAACAACAGGGCTTGTCACCATGGCCTTATTTGAAACATATCAAACTGCAAGAAATAGACTCTGGTGTTGACCTACTGATTGGCAGAAATGCTTCAAAGTTATTGGAACCTTTTTGGAGGTGGTTAACAGCCAGGCAGATCGACCATATGCTGTGAGGACCCTATTGGGGTGGGTCATCTATGGTCCCTTGATAGGAGACAACAATGTCAGGGATGAGACTGGCTGCACTGCTGCGGCTGTCAATCAAATCATATATCCAGAAAAACAATCAGGACTTCAGTGAAAGAACAAGCAAGGAAATGGAAGCCAAGTCAGGGTAGGATGAAAGATGGACTACTGCGTGAAACGGATCTGTTCCGCAAGGTGGCTTGCCTCCCACAAGAAACGTTGGTGGTTATGTCCTCATACCCTTTCGCCATGGTCTGGAACAGCAATATTAAAGGTTACATTTTATTTTTCTTTCAGCTAGTTCCCATCATGGCTGCACCTTCCTCGATCATCACCTGCTTGTCTCTCTCAGCACACCCTAAATTTGCTATTTGTCTTGCGTTTCAGCATCCTTCTCCCTCCGCCTCAGATAAACCATCTCTACCTCACCTCTCGCTTTATCCACCTCTCTTGCTTTATCGTCTAACCTTCTAACCTGGGCTTATACTCAAATGTAGTCATTTCTGTTCTCATCCCTCCATGTTGCTTCTAATGAGAATCGTAGCATTTTCAATCCGGCCGCCTCTAGTTCTTTGCCCTCTACTAACATGACCACTTGCCCGGTGATTTATTGACTATGGTTCACATAATTTATTTTCTGATATTGCACTAACATGTTTGTGCTGTCTTTTTCAGGTCATGTATGCCAGGGATGTGTGGTTGGAGGATGGAAAGGAGACAGAGGGTACAATTCCTAATAATTGGATCGACAGGGGTAAGGGAACCATTAGATGGCCAAATGCCAAACAAACACAACTTACAAGATGAGAAAGGACCCCCAGGAGGACTGGCTGACGTCCCAGTTAGTCAAGATAAAGATGACTTCAGGCAGGTTTTTGGATCATTTACTCAATAATTCAAGTACAAATAGTTGAATCAATGTTTACAGTTGAATTGTATAACTTCTAGTTAAAGCTTGTGAATGTGACAACTACAACCTGACCAGCCAAGCAGAGGAGGAAGAGGAGGATGTGGATGTGGTGATAAGGGAAGAGGAAACCTGTTAAAAGACAAGATGATGACTGATGTAGAGTTCATATGTTTCTCAAGTAACTTCTAAATATGAAATGTGTTAACAGAAACTGGGCCTCACATTGTAGACCATTCATGTTTTATATGACGTTTTGGACCATTATGGGTAACTTTCTTCTATAATCAATTTATAAGTCCATTGTCAAAAATGACAATCAAATGCTTTAATAAGGCTGTCTATTTTAGATATGGATATGTTTATTTTTACTTTATATTGCAGCCGTATAGGTGCCCTCCTTTCCTATCGCACCAAGGAAGTTGCAGTCCAGCCAGGACAACAATGTGTTACTCAATGCTTGTTGAGTATTGATGTCAATTTATGAAATATGATAATGATGTATTGGGTACACACAACATGAAATCAGTTACAAGCTGATTGTTATGTTTCAGACTCTGAAAATCAAGCCCTGGATGGCCTGGTGGATGTCGTGGTGGACACCATGTCTGTCGAGTTGGAGCATGCTGAGGGGTCTTGGCACAGGGAGATGTCTACACACAGTGAGTATGAATCACATTTAAGCAGTCACCTTTTGTATTTCGATCTAAGAACATTCTTTGTCTTTTCCAGGCTCCCGACATGCAAGTGTAGCACCTCGGAGCAGAGAAATGTCCACACCCCGTGAGTATTCACTTTCTCCATTGCACCAACACATTTTAAGTACAGTCAGTACAAGGTGTTACATGTTGTGCATACTAAAGAAATCATTACCATACCTAATTCACAAGCAATGAGTAAGTAGTTACAGGCTCAATGTGTTGAACTATGTGTATCAGAGGAGATGTGTGATTGTCAACATCTAAGACCAACCAGTAGGGGTAGTCTTTTTCAGTCTGACATGGTGTTGTAGTAGTATTATGTCCAAGTATTAAGTCTTTAGTGATGGCTCCAGCCATCAGGCACAGTGATGGCTCCAGACACAGTGTCGGATACCGGCACAGCATCAGGACCAGCCACGACTCCAGGTACAGCAACAGCTCGGAGGCACTCTGTCAGGTCCAGACATGATGACAGGTCCCACCGCAGTGATGGGTCGAGGAACACGGTCAGGTCCAGACATGACAGATCCAGGGACACGGTCAGGCATGGTGAGTTGTCCAAAGGCCCCAAGTAATCAAAACCTTTACAATTCAGCAAGTAGTATCGTGCACCCCTAATTGTTACAATATGACATATTTATTATTTCTCATCTAATGTATAGTCATCTGTCTTGGAAAGTTTTAATGCAAAAATATCACTTTGTAATTTCTAAAATGTACTTTTGTTCTTATTACAGGTGCTATGCAGTGACTGAGAGGCCAACATGGGCATTCCCATTGCCAGCACAAGGTAAGTTCTGAGCTATTTCAATGAAGACCCCCAACAAACTGGGGGACACTTAATTTGCAACCCTTCTCTCTTCTGCCCATTCTCTCCTTTCTTCCTTTACTGTTCTCTCTGTCTCCTCTCCTATGGGGACACAAAAACTGCTCTTCAATTATATCAGTGTTTTGTATCATTGTAGGGTGGTGTCTATAACATGTCTCTGTGTACACTTACTTATTTTTCAGTATACCAGAAGAAAGTCCTGACCATATCAATATTCACTAAAGAACCTGCCTCTTCAGCGGCCAGTCATGTTGAGAGAATGGAGGACTTCCAGAGAGAGGAGCAACTCCTCAGTGATGTCCAAGCTTTTAATACCCTGGTAGGCTTTTCAAGAGTCTGGAAGTAATGAACAGCATAAGATGCACTCGCACACTTTTTACGTTCCTCTGGGATATGTCAGTGAAAGTTTTCATGGACTTATTCCAACAGGTGCTGCAACTTTCCCGTTATAGAGGGAAGGACGTTAAGGACTGTGTCCACAAAGTTCTTGACAGGTATGTTTCAACATACACTATGACTTAACCCCTGTGTGATGTTTGGGTGCGCTGTGGTTTTCAATGTGTGAACACTTATTTGGTTAATTCTTCTAGATGAGCGCCTGACTGCATGTTTCCATTAATTTGCCTTTTTTTTTTAGCTTAACACCTGAATCCTCTGTTATGTCATGTCAATGACATAATGGTTGAACATTAAGTGAAAATTAGTAGTATAAAGGGTTTATACCATGTTTTACAATAAATCCTAATCCTACTACATTATCAAATGTAATTTGTTTTTCTTAAGGCTCTTCAGTAACAGTCTGATGGCACAGTTGAACATGAAGGGGGAAAAAGAGAAGACTGCGGCTTTCAGCGCAATACAAGGTAAGCCCATATTTCATGTTGACCAAGGACAAAATCAAAATGTAATTGGGTAAAACATGTCCTTTCCGGTTGACATAAAAAATACAATACAATGCCAACTGTCTACCGTTACCGTTGCTATCATAACATTTTAAATAACTGGTGGTTAGGTGTAGAAGGGAGATGGCTTTGTATTAAACTAGTTGTGGATGTACAAGCATTTTTGCATGTCAATATGGAGACTCGCAATCAGTTTTATTGTCACTTCCACAACACACACTAGGCAAACAGGGGAGCAAAATGCCATTCTCCTCAACTCATGATGCACATTAAAAAGAGGCAAACATTAAAAAGTAAAGAGCAGACAACATTGGTAAAAAGTGCTGATGCATTCAAAGTGCAATCCATCTTTCAAGATGTTGGTTTTGGGGGCAATACATGGTTCAGGGTTCTGATGGTTTGGGGCAGCTGTTGGATGACCTGCTGGTGCTTCCCCCTGAGCTCTTGAACCTCCTACCAGATGGCAGGAGTTCAATCGAGCTGTGTATTATGTCAGATAGGGACTAGGACAGCATGTTGCCTTTGCACATTTTTTATTGCCTTTTTCTACTATGCAGATGCAGTCATGAAATTCGACCCAGAAGCCACAGAGGACCTCATAAGGCAGCATGCCGCAGACCACCTCAAGCATGCTCCAGCGAGAAGGGGAGGACACACAGCAGGCACTCAGGACTGATTTAACTTGAACTTTCACTGTCCATTGTGGGGGATCTTAGTGTCACAGTATTGTACAGTGTTGTGTAATTTGAACTTGTGTTCTGTTCAACGAAGTAGCTCTGGTTGGACCTTACCCTGGTAGCTCACTGGCTATTCAGTACAGCACTTGTTTAATATGTTTCAGTTGTTGTGGAACCGGCCCAAGCAAAAAGGGTGTCCCTGCAAAGTAAGCTGTGCTATTATGTTTTATTATTATTTTATTTTCATTCGACTAGTGACGTGGACTTGGACTTAGCCCCCCTCGGACATACCTGTGGACTACACCAGGTACAAATGACTTTTTTGTTGCTCTCCCTCATGGAGCTACTTGCGGATTATACCAGGGTCAGTCCACCCTAGGTGGACACGCACTGACCTTTTGCACCTTAATCCCATGTATAACGCACTGACTTTTTTGTCTTTTTTTTTATTGTACTCTTTTTCTCTAAGCACCTTAACGTCATAAGTATATCATGCACAGTATACGTACATTGCTGCTATGCTCAGGCACCTTAGTTTTTATTATCTCAGGTACTTTGTAAATATGTAGATAACTTGTTTGGCCTTCTGCTGTTCTCTTGTTTGATCTCCTTCCCACTTGCCCCCCACCCCTCTTCTTCTTCCCCCCCTCTTCTTTCTATGGAAATTAACGTTGCGCTGGGAACGATGTACAAAAACGAATTTCACCCACTTTTGTACCTTGTAAACCTGTGATGTGACAATAAACCTGATTCTGATTCTGACGTGTAAAAAAAAAAAAGAGAAGTTAACTGCTCTGTTCTGGATCAAGCTTAATCAGCCCTGGTGACTGCTTTGTGTGTGCTTTGTGTTAAGTGGCTGTCCCGCTTCTGTTCTGTCAAAAATAATTCAAAGCTGGCTTGATCTGCTGTTTGTTTGAATACTTAATTAGTCAGATAGGTAAACGTCATGAGGTACGTTAAGGCTAAAAGGATAACACAAGTCCTGGGGACTTGTTTCCATTGTGGTCCTATGAACTAGATTCCATTTCAGGGGGTCTAGTTCCAGTCCACAAATATTCCACAATCATATGGAATATTTGTGGAATACTGTAATTGTGGAACATTTGTTTGCGCAGCTGTGTATTCACAAGAAGAATAAAGAGATAATAAGGAAATAAGTGTGTATTGAATTGTGATTTGTTTGTAAACCTCTGTGTACTGTATTCCCAGTTTTCAGAAGGTGGCATAACCATTTGATCTTGTTCATTTTCCTGTAGCTTTGTTTGATTAGCTTAACAGCATGTTTACTACTAACTATGTTAAAGCTACAGGAAAATGAACAGGAAATGGGGATTACAGTTATGCACCGAGCCTAGAAGAAGTGGATTGTTTGATTAGTTTATTTGAATATTAAAATTCAAAAGGATAAAAAACACAAGAAAGCCCGTAGGCTTGTTTCAATCGTGGTCCTTTGGGAAAGGGGACATAGGGAGCTACAATACAATACAATATAATAACATAAAAAACATAAAACAAGGCCAAATAAAACTTACAAATTCAAAAAGGACAAACAGAAGACTAAACATCAACTAAACAAAAATTAAGATTGGGGTAAAGATGTCTATAATTAGTCTAAATTTGACGTAGAAAAGATGACCACATTTGGACTAGAATAAGCCCTTATGTAGAGGTTTGGACGTTCAGAAGACATCCGACAAAGACGCAATTAAAACTTTCATTCTGCACCCTTCAGGGACCAAAATGGGACGTTCAAAAATGACCTCATTGCACATTGGGAATAAAATAATATACTGTATATGTGAAAACATCTGTTCCATTCCTGTTGTTCCCTGAAGATGAAATGGTCGAGCTCGTTTGCCTGACCCCCAATTGTTATAATTGATCGTTCCTTCCGACCGACCGAGAGGCATACCGGACCGAGGTGGAAGGGCAACACTGCCCTCTAGTGGATACATCCAGTTTGTACATGCACATGTTAACCCAGAGTACAGAAGTCCTGACGTCACTCGTCCATCCCCTGGGTCGTAAAGTCATTTCCCTATGGAGAATAACATTGGGTCATCATAGAATCGTCTCATAAGAATTGTGGTCCAAAAATAAACAAACTGCCTCGGCGATATTGTCAGGGAGGAGCCTCGGCATTGTTTATGATAGTCAGTCACTCATATTTGAAAAAGTCAGTTTCTGGCAAATTTAACTAATTCGGCAGAAGTAACATTAGCGTTTTCTCACCGTCAGTTGATGCTTCATATCCATAAGAGTAAAACCGCCGGGGTCATTTGTTTATGTTTGGAACACAGTTCTTATTTGACGCGATATTAAACACGTCTATGGGAATTCAGAACAGGGGGGAAAAGGTTTTAAAGGTTTACGGTTCTAGAGGTTTTACATCTTCTAAAGCTCTAAGGTATTCTCTAAAATTCAAATGGTAGCCGATATGTCCTAAGTAGGCCGAACGTTGTAGAGTTGGAACGGAGTTTGTAGCTAAAAGTATGAAGGACTAGTTAGGGGTCAAAAAACGGGCCGAATACGTAGTGACAATAACGTCAGTGTGCTCGCTAAGTATATACTGTTAGGCACATACGTGAAATGTGTCCTCTGCACTTTAACAGCCTCCAATCACTCTAAGATTGCCACATTGTTGACCTGACCTGGAATCGTACCCAGCACATCCAGGACCTCTGGTTCACCAGGCAGGCCCACTAACCACTCAGCTAATAGCACTCTGATTAACATCATGTCAGAAAATGAAATGAAACAGAGGTCTGACTATACTGAGTCAGAGTCAAGCTTTACAAAATGTAAGTTGTGTAAAAAAAAGTCTCACTATACTAAGTTGTTATTTGTTTGTTTAAGTCAGGCTATACTCTACTCAGAGTCATAAGTTTACAAAATGTACTAAAGTACAGTGAACGTCTGTGCGGTTTGTCTTCATCACTGAAAATAACGTACATGTAAACAGATATAAAACTGCTGTCATGTGCAGTTGGGGTGAAGAAACACAACCATTTCACTCCTAATAGTACCTATTTGATTTGACATCCTGACTTGCTGCTGTGGCTGAGGCTTGAACCTGTTACCTGCGGCTCACTAGTCAGTGACTCTATCCATTCACCTACAGCTGTTTCCTTGTAATCTGTGGTTCTAAAACGTTTTGTTGTCAACCCCCCAAATTGACATGTATTTGGGCAGTGGACCCCAATGTGAAAAGATGTAGTGTCAGGGCCCCCCATGAAAAAGATTTATATTTATGCTGTAACACATTTTAAAGTTATTTGTCTTGTTTGTTGTTCAAGTCAAAGCACCAGGAAGGCTGTACTTGAGAGCCATCTGTTAGCTCAATGGGTTGAGACACAGTATTCATGATCCACAGGCCATGAGTTCAAATCCCATTGATGTCTTTCCTATGAGTCTTTCCTTTGCAGACTGGCTTCCAGAAGATCAAGTGAAAACCATCAGGAAGGCTGTATTTGTCATCCAACTCTTAGCTCAATGGGTTGAGACGCAGTATACATGATCCAGAGGCCATGAGTTCAAATCCCACTGGTGTCTTTACTGTGATGCTTTCCTTTGCAGACTAACTTCTAGAAAAACAAGTTAAAAGCACCAGGAGACCTGTAACTCTCAGCCAACAGCATAGCTCAACTGGTAGAGCGTCTGTCCAATAACATGACTTAACTTCACTTGAGTGGGTTTGATTCCCACTTGAGTGAAGTTTCCCCGGTATCTTGGGGCAACGGATAAATTGACTGATATCCTTAGTGATGCTTCCCTTTGCAGACTAACTTCCAGAAAACAAGTTAAAAGCACCAAGAAACCTGTAACTCTCAGTCGACAGCATAGCTCAACTGGTAGAGCGTCTGTCCAATAACATGACACTTCACTTGAGTGGGTTCAATTCCCAGTCGAGTCAAGTGTCCCCGGTAACTTGGGGCAACGGATAAATTGACTGATATCCGTAGAATAACTTGTAGGAGTGTGCTGGTTCAAATCCAGTTCAACCCAGGACCGAGCGGTCCTGGGTTCGATTCCCACTAACGTCAAGTCCCCGGTAAATTGGGGCAGCGGATAAATTGACTGATATCCGTAGAATAACTTGTAGGAGTGTCCTGGTTCAAATCCAGTCACCACCTTAGTAACTGAGACCGAATCTGGCCAATTCGGTCTCAGTTACCTGAGATAGATAGAGGGTGTGTAGAGTGGGCGGAGTAGAGTAGGGGTAGAGTAAAGAGGGAATGTAGTGGGAGGAGTAGAACTAGGGGGAGGAGTAGGACTAGGAGTAGAACTAGAGTAGGGGGCCAGAGTAGGAGTAGAGGCCAGAGTAGGGGGAGGAGTAGGGCCAGAGTAGGAGAAGGGGGAGGGCCCAGAATAGGGGGAGGAGTAGGGCCCAGAATAGGGGGAGGAGTAGGAGAAGGGGGAGGGTCCAGAGTAGGGGGAGGAGTAGGGCCAGAGTAGGAGAAGGGGTAGGGCCCAGAGTAGGGGGAGGAGTAGGGCCAGAGAAGGGGGAGGGCCCAGAATAGGGGGAGGAGTAGGGCCAGAGTAGGAGAAGGGGGAGGGCCCAGAATAGGGGGAGGAGTAGGGCCAGAGTAGGAGAAGGGGGAGGGCCCAGAATAGGGGGAGGAGTAGGGTCAGAGTAGGAGAAGGGAGAGGAGTAGGGGGAGGGCCCAGAATAGGGGGAGGAGTAGGGCCAGATTAGGAGAAGGGGGAGGGCCCAGCATAGGGGGAGGAGTAGGTGGGTGGAGTAGAGGCCAGAGTAGGGAGCCAGGAGAGGGATATGGTTTTGGTTTCTGTATGGAGGTGAAATTTTATTAGAGATTTGCAATATCGCGTGTGTGGAGATTTGCAATAAGAGGACAACTAGAGGGAAATAGGAATGTTGGCCTTAACTACCTTCCCTCCATCCCCCTACTCCTGGCCTCTATTCCTACTCTGGCCCCTACTCCTCCCCTCCTATTCTGGGCCCTCCCCTCCTATTCTGGGCCCTCCCCCTTCTCCTACTCTGGCCCTACTCCTCCCCCTATTCTGGGCCCTCCCCCTTCTCCTACTCCTCCCCCTATTCTGGGCCCTACTCCTCCCCCTACTCTGAGCCCTACCCCGGCCCTACTCCTCCCCCTACTCTGGGCCCTCCCCCTTCTCCTACTCCTCCCCCTATTCTGGGCCCTACTCCTCCCCCTATTCTGGGCCCTCCCCCTTCTCCTACTCTGGCCCTACTCCTCCCCCTATTCTGGGCCCTCCCCCTACTCCTCCCCCTTCTCCTACTCTGACCCTACTCCTCCCCCTATTCTGGGCCCTTCCCCTTCTCCTACTCTGGCCCTACTCCTCCCCCTATTCTGGGCCCTCCCCCTTCTCCTACTCTGGCCCTACTCCTCCCCCTATTCTGGGCCCTCCCCCTTCTCTGGCCCTACTCCTCCCCCTACTCTGGGCCCTACCCCTTCTCCTACTCTGGCCCTACTCCTCCCCCTACTCTGGACCCTCCCCCTTCTCCTACTCCTCCCCCTATTCTGGGCCCTACTCCTCCCCCTATTCTGGGCCCTCCCCCTTCTCCTACTCTGGCCCTACTCCTCCCCCTACTCTGGCCTCTACTCCTACTCTGGCCCCCTACTCTAGTTCTACTCCTAGTCCTACTCCTCCCCCTAGTTCTACTCCTCCCACTACATTCCCTCTTTACTCTACCCCTACTCTACTCCGCCCACTCTACACACCCTCTATCTATCTCAGTAACTGAGACCGAATTGGCCAGATTCGGTCTCAGTTACTAAGGTGGTGACTGGATTTGAACCAGGACACTCCTACAAGTTATTCTACGGATATCAGTCAATTTATCCGCTGCCCCAATTTACCGGGGACTTGACGTTAGTGGGAATCGAACCCAGGACCGCTCGGTCCTGGGTTGAACTGGATTTGAACCAGCACACTCCTACAAGTTATTCTACGGATATCAGTCAATTTATCCGTTGCCCCAAGTTACCGGGGACACTTGACTCGACTGGGAATTGAACCCACTCAAGTGAAGTGTCATGTTATTGGACAGACGCTCTACCAGTTGAGCTATGCTGTCGACTGAGAGTTACAGGTTTCTTGGTGCTTTTAACTTGTTTTCTGGAAGTTAGTCTGCAAAGGGAAGCATCACTAAGGATATCAGTCAATTTATCCGTTGCCCCAAGATACCGGGGAAACTTCACTCAAGTGGGAATCAAACCCACTCAAGTGAAGTTAAGTCATGTTATTGGACAGACGCTCTACCAGTTGAGCTATGCTGTTGGCTGAGAGTTACAGGTCTCCTGGTGCTTTTAACTTGTTTTTCTAGAAGTTAGTCTGCAAAGGAAAGCATCACAGTAAAGACACCAGTGGGATTTGAACTCATGGCCTCTGGATCATGTATACTGCGTCTCAACCCATTGAGCTAAGAGTTGGATGACAAATACAGCCTTCCTGATGGTTTTCACTTGATCTTCTGGAAGCCAGTCTGCAAAGGAAAGACTCATAGGAAAGACATCAATGGGATTTGAACTCATGGCCTGTGGATCATGAATACTGTGTCTCAACCCATTGAGCTAACAGATGGCTCTCAAGTACAGCCTTCCTGGTGCTTTGACTTGAACAACAAACAAGACAAATAACTTTAAAATGTGTTACAGCATAAATATAAATCTTTTTCATGGGGGGCCCTGACACTACATCTTTTCACATTGGGGTCCACTGCCCAAATACATGTCAATTTGGGGGGTTGACAACAAAACGTTTTAGAACCACAGATTACAAGGAAACAGCTGTAGGTGAATGGATAGAGTCACTGACTAGTGAGCCGCAGGTAACAGGTTCAAGCCTCAGCCACAGCAGCAAGTCAGGATGTCAAATCAAATAGGTACTATTAGGAGTGAAATGGTTGTGTTTCTTCACCCCAACTGCACATGACAGCAGTTTTATATCTGTTTACATGTACGTTATTTTCAGTGATGAAGACAAACCGCACAGACGTTCACTGTACTTTAGTACATTTTGTAAACTTATGACTCTGAGTAGAGTATAGCCTGACTTAAACAAACAAATAACAACTTAGTATAGTGAGACTTTTTTTTACACAACTTACATTTTGTAAAGCTTGACTCTGACTCAGTATAGTCAGACCTCTGTTTCATTTCATTTTCTGACATGATGTTAATCAGAGTGCTATTAGCTGAGTGGTTAGTGGGCCTGCCTGGTGAACCAGAGGTCCTGGATGTGCTGGGTACGATTCCAGGTCAGGTCAACAATGTGGCAATCTTAGAGTGATTGGAGGCTGTTAAAGTGCAGAGGACACATTTCACGTATGTGCCTAACAGTATATACTTAGCGAGCACACTGACGTTATTGTCACTACGTATTCGGCCCGTTTTTTGACCCCTAACTAGTCCTTCATACTTTTAGCTACAAACTCCGTTCCAACTCTACAACGTTCGGCCTACTTAGGACATATCGGCTACCATTTGAATTTTAGAGAATACCTTAGAGCTTTAGAAGATGTAAAACCTCTAGAACCGTAAACCTTTAAAACCTTTTCCCCCCTGTTCTGAATTCCCATAGAAGTGTTTAATGTCGCGTCAAATAAGAACTGTGTTCCAAACATAAACAAATGACCCCGGCGGTTTTACTCTTATGGATATGAAGCATCAACTGACGGTGAGAAAACGCTAATGTTACTTCTGCCGAATTAGTTAAATTTGCCAGAAACTGACTTTTTCAAATATGAGTGACTGACTATCATAAACAATGCCGAGGCTCCTCCCTGACAATATCGCCGAGGCAGTTTGTTTATTTTTGGACCACAATTCTTATGAGACGATTCTATGATGACCCAATGTTATTCTCCATAGGGAAATGACTTTACGACCCAGGGGATGGACGAGTGACGTCAGGACTTCTGTACTCTGGGTTAACATGTGCATGTACAAACTGGATGTATCCACTAGAGGGCAGTGTTGCCCTTCCACCTCGGTCCGGTATGCCTCTCGGTCGGTCGGAAGGAACGATCAATTATAACAATTGGGGGTCAGGCAAACGAGCTCGACCATTTCATCTTCAGGGAACAACAGGAATGGAACAGATGTTTTCACATATACAGTATATTATTTTATTCCCAATGTGCAATGAGGTCATTTTTGAACGTCCCATTTTGGTCCCTGAAGGGTGCAGAATGAAAGTTTTAATTGCGTCTTTGTCGGATGTCTTCTGAACGTCCAAACCTCTACATAAGGGCTTATTCTAGTCCAAATGTGGTCATCTTTTCTACGTCAAATTTAGACTAATTATAGACATCTTTACCCCAATCTTAATTTTTGTTTAGTTGATGTTTAGTCTTCTGTTTGTCCTTTTTGAATTTGTAAGTTTTATTTGGCCTTGTTTTATGTTTTTTATGTTATTATATTGTATTGTATTGTAGCTCCCTATGTCCCCTTTCCCAAAGGACCACGATTGAAACAAGCCTACGGGCTTTCTTGTGTTTTTTATCCTTTTGAATTTTAATATTCAAATAAACTAATCAAACAATCCACTTCTTCTAGGCTCGGTGCATAACTGTAATCCCCATTTCCTGTTCATTTTCCTGTAGCTTTAACATAGTTAGTAGTAAACATGCTGTTAAGCTAATCAAACAAAGCTACAGGAAAATGAACAAGATCAAATGGTTATGCCACCTTCTGAAAACTGGGAATACAGTACACAGAGGTTTACAAACAAATCACAATTCAATACACACTTATTTCCTTATTATCTCTTTATTCTTCTTGTGAATACACAGCTGCGCAAACAAATGTTCCACAATTACAGTATTCCACAAATATTCCATATGATTGTGGAATATTTGTGGACTGGAACTAGACCCCCTGAAATGGAATCTAGTTCATAGGACCACAATGGAAACAAGTCCCCAGGACTTGTGTTATCCTTTTAGCCTTAACGTACCTCATGACGTTTACCTATCTGACTAATTAAGTATTCAAACAAACAGCAGATCAAGCCAGCTTTGAATTATTTTTGACAGAACAGAAGCGGGACAGCCACTTAACACAAAGCACACACAAAGCAGTCACCAGGGCTGATTAAGCTTGATCCAGAACAGAGCAGTTAACTTCTCTTTTTTTTTTTTACACGTCAGAATCAGAATCAGGTTTATTGTCACATCACAGGTTTACAAGGTACAAAAGTGGGTGAAATTCGTTTTTGTACATCGTTCCCAGCGCAACGTTAATTTCCATAGAAAGAAGAGGGGGGGAAGAAGAAGAGGGGTGGGGGGCAAGTGGGAAGGAGATCAAACAAGAGAACAGCAGAAGGCCAAACAAGTTATCTACATATTTACAAAGTACCTGAGATAATAAAAACTAAGGTGCCTGAGCATAGCAGCAATGTACGTATACTGTGCATGATATACTTATGACGTTAAGGTGCTTAGAGAAAAAGAGTACAATAAAAAAAAAGACAAAAAAGTCAGTGCGTTATACATGGGATTAAGGTGCAAAAGGTCAGTGCGTGTCCACCTAGGGTGGACTGACCCTGGTATAATCCGCAAGTAGCTCCATGAGGGAGAGCAACAAAAAAGTCATTTGTACCTGGTGTAGTCCACAGGTATGTCCGAGGGGGGCTAAGTCCAAGTCCACGTCACTAGTCGAATGAAAATAAAATAATAATAAAACATAATAGCACAGCTTACTTTGCAGGGACACCCTTTTTGCTTGGGCCGGTTCCACAACAACTGAAACATATTAAACAAGTGCTGTACTGAATAGCCAGTGAGCTACCAGGGTAAGGTCCAACCAGAGCTACTTCGTTGAACAGAACACAAGTTCAAATTACACAACACTGTACAATACTGTGACACTAAGATCCCCCACAATGGACAGTGAAAGTTCAAGTTAAATCAGTCCTGAGTGCCTGCTGTGTGTCCTCCCCTTCTCGCTGGAGCATGCTTGAGGTGGTCTGCGGCATGCTGCCTTATGAGGTCCTCTGTGGCTTCTGGGTCGAATTTCATGACTGCATCTGCATAGTAGAAAAAGGCAATAAAAAATGTGCAAAGGCAACATGCTGTCCTAGTCCCTATCTGACATAATACACAGCTCGATTGAACTCCTGCCATCTGGTAGGAGGTTCAAGAGCTCAGGGGGAAGCACCAGCAGGTCATCCAACAGCTGCCCCAAACCATCAGAACCCTGAACCATGTATTGCCCCCAAAACCAACATCTTGAAAGATGGATTGCACTTTGAATGCATCAGCACTTTTTACCAATGTTGTCTGCTCTTTACTTTTTAATGTTTGCCTCTTTTTAATGTGCATCATGAGTTGAGGAGAATGGCATTTTGCTCCCCTGTTTGCCTAGTGTGTGTTGTGGAAGTGACAATAAAACTGATTGCGAGTCTCCATATTGACATGCAAAAAATGCTTGTACATCCACAACTAGTTTAATACAAAGCCATCTCCCTTCTACACCTAACCACCAGTTATTTAAAATGTTATGATAGCAACGGTAACGGTAGACAGTTGGCATTGTATTGTATTTTTTATGTCAACCGGAAAGGACATGTTTTACCCAATTACATTTTGATTTTGTCCTTGGTCAACATGAAATATGGGCTTACCTTGTATTGCGCTGAAAGCCGCAGTCTTCTCTTTTTCCCCCTTCATGTTCAACTGTGCCATCAGACTGTTACTGAAGAGCCTTAAGAAAAACAAATTACATTTGATAATGTAGTAGGATTAGGATTTATTGTAAAACATGGTATAAACCCTTTATACTACTAATTTTCACTTAATGTTCAACCATTATGTCATTGACATGACATAACAGAGGATTCAGGTGTTAAGCTAAAAAAAAAAAGGCAAATTAATGGAAACATGCAGTCAGGCGCTCATCTAGAAGAATTAACCAAATAAGTGTTCACACATTGAAAACCACAGCGCACCCAAACATCACACAGGGGTTAAGTCATAGTGTATGTTGAAACATACCTGTCAAGAACTTTGTGGACACAGTCCTTAACGTCCTTCCCTCTATAACGGGAAAGTTGCAGCACCTGTTGGAATAAGTCCATGAAAACTTTCACTGACATATCCCAGAGGAACGTAAAAAGTGTGCGAGTGCATCTTATGCTGTTCATTACTTCCAGACTCTTGAAAAGCCTACCAGGGTATTAAAAGCTTGGACATCACTGAGGAGTTGCTCCTCTCTCTGGAAGTCCTCCATTCTCTCAACATGACTGGCTGCTGAAGAGGCAGGTTCTTTAGTGAATATTGATATGGTCAGGACTTTCTTCTGGTATACTGAAAAATAAGTAAGTGTACACAGAGACATGTTATAGACACCACCCTACAATGATACAAAACACTGATATAATTGAAGAGCAGTTTTTGTGTCCCCATAGGAGAGGAGACAGAGAGAACAGTAAAGGAAGAAAGGAGAGAATGGGCAGAAGAGAGAAGGGTTGCAAATTAAGTGTCCCCCAGTTTGTTGGGGGTCTTCATTGAAATAGCTCAGAACTTACCTTGTGCTGGCAATGGGAATGCCCATGTTGGCCTCTCAGTCACTGCATAGCACCTGTAATAAGAACAAAAGTACATTTTAGAAATTACAAAGTGATATTTTTGCATTAAAACTTTCCAAGACAGATGACTATACATTAGATGAGAAATAATAAATATGTCATATTGTAACAATTAGGGGTGCACGATACTACTTGCTGAATTGTAAAGGTTTTGATTACTTGGGGCCTTTGGACAACTCACCATGCCTGACCGTGTCCCTGGATCTGTCATGTCTGGACCTGACCGTGTTCCTCGACCCATCACTGCGGTGGGACCTGTCATCATGTCTGGACCTGACAGAGTGCCTCCGAGCTGTTGCTGTACCTGGAGTCGTGGCTGGTCCTGATGCTGTGCCGGTATCCGACACTGTGTCTGGAGCCATCACTGTGCCTGATGGCTGGAGCCATCACTAAAGACTTAATACTTGGACATAATACTACTACAACACCATGTCACACTGAAAAAGACTACCCCTACTGGTTGGTCTTAGATGTTGACAATCACACATCTCCTCTGATACACATAGTTCAACACATTGAGCCTGTAACTACTTACTCATTGCTTGTGAATTAGGTATGGTAATGATTTCTTTAGTATGCGCAACATGTAACACCTTGTACTGACTGTACTTAAAATGTGTTGGTGCAATGGAGAAAGTGAATACTCACGGGGTGTGGACATTTCTCTGCTCCGAGGTGCTACACTTGCATGTCGGGAGCCTGGAAAAGACAAAGAATGTTCTTAGATACCAAATACAAAAGGTGACTGCTTAAATGTGATTCATACTCACTGTGTGTAGACATCTCCCTGTGCCAAGACCCCTCAGCATGCTCCAACTCGACAGACATGGTGTCCACCACGACATCCACCAGGCCATCCAGGGCTTGATTTTCAGAGTCTGAAACATAAAGGACCCCCTGCCACTGCAGCTCACATAAAATGCCGTAACTCGGGGGCTTGCCCCCCACAAACAATCCCTCCACACAACTAGGAACCAATCGCCGTTACAGCCCTCTTCTGTATACATGTGACCTACGGTCGCTTATCTCCCGATTAGGGAGTCTTACTGGTATTTCATAAATTGACATCAATACTCAACAAGCATTGAGTAACACATTGTTGTCCTGGCTGGACTGCAACTTCCTTGGTGCGATAGGAAAGGAGGGCACCTATACGGCTTATTAAAGCATTTGATTGTCATTTCTGACAATGGACTTATAAATTGATTATAGAAGAAAGTTACCCATAATGCTCCAAAACGTCATATAAAACATGAATGGTCTACAATGTGAGGCCCAGTTTCTGTTAACACATTTCATATTTAGTTACTTGAGAAACATATGAACTCTACATCAGTCATCATCTTGTCTTTTAACAGGTTTCCTCTTCCCTCTTATCACCACATCCACATCCTCCTCTTCCTCCTCTGCTTGGCTGGTCAGGTTGTAGTTGTCACATTCACAAGCTTTAACTAGAAGTTATACAATTCAACTGTAAACATTGATTCAACTATTTGTACTTGAATTATTGAGTAAATGATCCAAAAACCTGCCTGAAGTCATCTTTATCTTGACTAACTGGGACGTCAGCCAGTCCTCCTGGGGGTCCTTTCTCATCTTGTAAGTTGTGTTTGTTTGGCATTTGGCCATCTAATGGTTCCCTTACCCCTGTCGATCCAATTATTAGGAATTGTACCCTCTGTCTCCTTTCCATCCTCCAACCACACATCCCTGGCATACATGACCTGAAAAAGACAGCACAAACATGTTAGTGCAATATCAGAAAATAAATTATGTGAACCATAGTCAATAAATCACCGGGCAAGTGGTCATGTTAGTAGAGGGCAAAGAACTAGAGGCGGCCGGATTGAAAATGCTACGATTCTCATTAGAAGCAACATGGAGGGATGAGAACAGAAATGACTACATTTGAGTATAAGCCCAGGTTAGAAGGTTAGACGATAAAGCAAGAGAGGTGGATAAAGCGAGAGGTGAGGTAGAGATGGTTTATCTGAGGCGGAGGGAGAAGGATGCTGAAACGCAAGACAAATAGCAAATTTAGGGTGTGCTGAGAGAGACAAGCAGGTGATGATCGAGGAAGGTGCAGCCATGACGGGAACTAGCTGAAAGAAAAATAAAATGTAACCTTTAATATTGCTGTTCCAGACCATGGCGAAAGGGTATGAGGACATAACCACCAACGTTTCTTGTGGGAGGCAAGCCACCTTGCGTAACAGATCCGTTTCACGCAGTAGTCCATCTTTCATCCTACCCTGACTTGGCTTCCATTTCCTTGCTTGTTCTTTCACTGAAGTCCTGATTGTTTTTCTGGATATATGATATGATTGACAGCCGCAGCAGTGCAGCCAGTCTCATCCCTGACATTGTTGTCTCCTATCAAGGGACCATAGATGACCCACCCCAATAGGGTCCTCACAGCATATGGTCGATCTGCCTGGCTGTTAACCACCTCCAAAAAGGTTCCAATAACTTTGAAGAATTTCTGCCAATCAGTAGGTCAACACCAGAGTCTATTTCTTGCAGTTTGATATGTTTCAAATAAGGCCATGGTAATCTGAGTTCCCAGAAGTTTTCGCCAGCTCTGGCGAGGAACTTCTGGGCCACAGCCCTGGTATTTGTGGGCGGGATGTACGTCACGCTCTGAATCTGAGCGGACACGCCTCTTACCGGTCTGAGAGCTGTGCAACTCGTCTAAAAAGTCCGACGAGAGGCAAACAGCAGTACACAACAATGGCGGCCGAAATTTCTCAAGGGGAAATTGCTTCCCGTCGATCCTATTTAGATGCATCACCCACTGCATGTGGATCCCGCCCCCTTTTCTTCATTGGCTGTTGATTTGAATCACAACGCAGTGGCCGCGCCCCTGCTGTCCAAGCTCCGACGCTAACCCTCCCAGACTAAGGCCATGGTGACAAGCCCTGTTGTTTTTGGAATATTGTGTTGTGAGACAGGCATGGTTTTATGAGTGAACACATTAGGGAGAATGAAATCATTTTTGTCCAACTTGGCTATTTCCAAACCTGAGATATGGTGACTGGTCTCAGGCTTCACTTGGTTCATTGTGCGGAGAAGAATATTAGTTTTTTGTCCGGTAATGTTTAGCCTTCTCATTAAGTTTTCAGTGCAGAATGTGGATGTGCTTCCATGGTCCAAAAATGCATATGTTTGCAACACTGTCTCCCTGTGGCTCTTCACTTGAACGGGTACTATGGAGAAGATGGAGGTTTCATCACCGGCCCCAATATGACCACATGTGTGAGGTAAGACGACAGCATTGTTTCCTATTGATTTCTTTTCCGTTTCTTCCAGGGTTGAGCTCTAGGGGGTACGGGCGGGTACGGCGTACCCTTAGTTATGAGACTGTGGGGGCTGGGGGCTCGCGCGTGCTCAACATGCACTCACCGTCAGGGGCGGTCGTTAACACCTTAAAGTTTAAACAATAGCCTCTGAAGGTTAGCGCCGTCAGTGGCGACACATTCTCAATAGCGTCTACCTGGCTGCTTTGCATAACATTAGGCTACTGGAGAAAAGCCATGTACTTGAATTGAATGTGCACTGCAGAGTGTGAAGGGGATTGCTTAGCAGAGCACCCAGTTCTCTGAGACAAGACAAAGACAAGTTGTCTGATTATTTTAACTGCTTATCTGTGGGTGAGTCTATGTAAAGGGCTTTTATATAAAACTAAAAGGAAAATAAAATAATTGATTAATTGAAACAAAAATAAAAACAACAAATTAACAATGCAACAAAATAATAAGAAATATAAATACATTAATAATCACATGTTGAATACAGTATTAGTAAGTGGCTATGTGCACATGCCTGCGCACGTGACGTCATAAAATACAGTACCCTTAGTTCAAAAATCCACAGCTCACCACTGGTTTCTTCAATGTGGAGTATATCAGGATGGTTTTGTTCACACGTATCACAGGTTAAACGACTTGTGCAGTCTCTGCTTAAGTGTCCTCTTTTCAAACAGCCAAAAACAGACTCCCTTTTCCTTTAAGTAGTGCATCTTCTCTCTGTGTCTTCTCTATTTCATCTGTGGACACCGCTCCAATGTGTGACCACTTTTATTGCAGAAAAGACAATCATTATGATAGCTGATGAATACACTTCTTTCCACTCCATTTGACTGCACTGCCGTTTCTATGGGTGTTACTGTTGTGGCAAAACTGCTTCTTGGAATGTCTCTTGTGTCTCTTGGTTTGATGATGGTTGAGGTTTTGACAGTTGTAGTTTGCTTAGCATCTTGTATGTTTCCAAACAGTGGGTCAGACAGTATTTTTTACCTGTCTCTCTATGAATTGTACAAGGTCAGAAAGCTTAGCACGATGTCCATGCCTCTCCTGTAGCTTGCATGCCTTGTTCCTCCAGGTTTATCCGAGCTTGTATGGATGGCCTTTTGTATATTGTTCAAAGTAATGTAAGCAGTCACTGTAATCGTCAGTCTTTTTCTCCACTCCTCTCTCAAATGCCCTGATAAACATTTCATATTGCAATGGGTCACCATCATAAACTGGAATGTCTCTTGGTGGTAAAGTGGAATACAGATTTTGCTTAACCAGTAAAGCAGTTTTTTCATTCTGTCTTCGTAGCACATTACAAATATCACCTGCAGGGGGTGTAGTGTGAGTGACATGACCTTGAACATTCTTTTTCCCATGAAGCTGTACATTTTCAGTTTGCACATTTTGGTTTATTATATTTTCGGTTTGAACATTTTGCCTGGGGAGAGAGTATTGCATTAGAGGAGTCATGTAATGAGCTTTGGCAGATTTTTCATGAAGTGGTTGTTTTGGTCTCACAACCTGTGGCTGGGAGGGAGGCTTTGTGGTTTCCATTGTTTCCTTTTTAGGTAGGTAGGTATGTATTTGCATTTGGGTTGAATGGGGTTGTTTCCTTTGGAGCAGCAGCTCCTTTCTTTGAGTTTGTCCCACTTGACACTCTTGATGAGTTCCTTGGCCCATGGTTTCCAGTACATGGGCCTTTGCATTTGCTGCTTCCAGCTGAGTCTCCATTTCCAGTTGCTCCTTTTGCATTCTGAGTTGTCCCTGTTATGCTTCAATTTCATATTTTTGTGTAAGCCAGCCACCTGTTCCATGAGAGCAACCTTTTCAGCCTGAGCTATGATGAGCAGATGAAGTTGAAGATAATTTTGATGGAGTGGATTTGTGTGTGGATTTTGATACATTTGATATACTGTCATGGGGTCCAATGTCATCCGAATGTACAGCACTCCACATTTCACTTTCAGCAGTGACCGGTGTTTGTGGCTCCTTTTCAACAGTGACATGTATTGGTAGTTCCTTCTGAATAATGACATGCATTTGCTGTTTCACCTCTGATAGCCACAGGTGTACATCCTGTACAAAACCTTCCAGAATATACATTTTTGGTTGAAACCATGAATTTTGCCTTGCAATTTCCTCCTCAGGTAATGGCAAAACCACCAATGATGAATGACTTTCCCTTGCTTCATCACACAGTTTGATTAATCTGAAGGTCACTGCAAATCAACAGCGAGACAAAATTAAACATATTACAAACATAAACAAACAGATAATACATATATTACAATATATTAAAAGCAGAAGTGATACTTAGGCGTCTTCCTTCTTGCGTGTATCATCATCAGATGTCCAGCTCAATGACGTGCAGCCACTCCCTAGTCTCAGGTCCCACATGGTCTGTACAGGACACAGAGGTGATTATGTGATAGGCAGTCTGCATAAGCATGCTGTGCAGTCTGTCAGGCCCAAACTGTAGGAGTAGTAGCGCAGCAAAATAAACTTTATCTTGAAAGAAAGAATAAGAAAGTCGGAAGATTACTATAGTCTAAAAACATAAACAAACAGATAATACATATATTAAAAACAGAAGTGATACTCAGGCATCTTCCTTCTTTCGTGTGTCATCATCAGATGTCCAGCTCAATGACGTGCAGCCACGCCCTCGTCTCAGGTCCCACATCAAAGAGACCGGCCTCCGATGGTGGCCTGTACAGGACACAGAGGTGATTATGTGATAGGCAGTCTGCATAAGCATACTGTGCAGTCTGTCAGGCCCAAACTGTGGGAGTAGTAGCGCGGCAAAATAAACTTTATCTTGAAAGAAAGAAGAAGAAACCCGGAAGATCTATAGTCTACTATAGTCAACACTAAATCGCGCACACATACACACTTTGGTAGGGGTTTGGATTGTGTCGTTACCTTGCCATGATGCAACTCGAAAGGTCACTGAAAATCAACAGAGAGACAAAATGAAACATATATTAAAAACATAAACAAACAGATAATACATATATTACAATATATTAAAAACTGAAGTGATACTCAGGCGTTTTCCTTCTTTCGTGTGTCATCATCAGATGTCCAGCTCAATGACGTGCAGCCACGCCCTCGTCTCAGGTCCCACATCAAAGAGACCGGCCTCCGATGGTGGCCTGTACAGGACACAGAGGTGATTATGTGATAGGCAGTCTGCATAAGCATACTGTGCAGTCTGTCAGGCCCAAACTGTGGGAGTAGTAGCGCGGCAAAATAAACTTTATCTTGAAAGAAAGAAGAAGAAACCCGGAAGATCTATAGTCTACTATAGTCAACACTAAATCGCGCACACATACACACTTTGGTAGGGGTTTGGATTGTGTCGTTACCTTGCCATGATGTAACTCGAAAGGTCACTGAAAATCAACAGAGAGACAAAATGAAACATATATTAAAAACATAAACAAACAGATAATACATATATTACAATATATTAAAAACTGAAGTGATACGCAGGCGTTTTCCTTCTTTCGTGTGTCATCATCAGATGTCCAGCTCAATGACGTGCAGCCACGCCCTCGTCTCAGGTCCCACATCAAAGAGACCGGCCTCCGATGGTGGCCTGTACAGGACACAGAGGCTGTGCAGTCTGTCAGGCCCAAACTGTGGGAGTAGTAGCGTGGCAAAATAAACTTTATCTTGAAAGAAAGAAGAAGAAACCCGGAAGATCTATAGTCTACTATACTGCCCTGCCAAGCCAAAGAGCAGTAACTACGTTTTTGGACACACCGACTTCTTTGGGTTGCCCAAAGGTCAAATTAGCCGTTGTGATGTTGGGGGATAAACAATTACCTCAAGAACAGATGTACAATTAGTGTAATATCACTTATATGCCAATATCTCATTTGGCTGACCAGTTGAATCACTTTTAAACCCATTTTTCAGTTATTTTTGTTTTCGTAGTTACTGCTCTCTGCCTTGGCAGGGCAGTATAGTCAACACTAAATCGCGCACACATACACACTTTGGTAGGGGTTTGGATTGTGTCGTTACCTTGCCATGATGTAACTCGAAAGGTCACTGAAAATCAACAGAGAGACAAAATGAAACATAAATTAAAAACATAAACAAACAGATAATACATATATTACAATATATTAAAAACTGAAGTGATACGCAGGCGTTTTCCTTCTTTCGTGTGTCATCATCAGATGTCCAGCTCAATGACGTGCAGCCACGCCCTCGTCTCAGGTCCCACATCAAAGAGACCGGCCTCCGATGGTGGCCTGTACAGGACACAGAGGTGATTATGTGATAGGCAGTCTGCATAAGCATACTGTGCAGTCTGTCAGGCCCAAACTGTGGGAGTAGTAGCGCGGCAAAATAAACTTTATCTTGAAAGAAAGAAGAAGAAACCCGGAAGATCTATAGTCTACTATAGTCAACACTAAATCGCGCACACATACACACTTTGGTAGGGGTTTGGATTGTGTCGTTACCTTGCCATGATGTAACTCCAAAGGTCACTGAAAATCAACAGAGACAAAATGAAACATATATTAAAAACATAAACAAACAGATAATACATATATTACAATATATTAAAAACTGAAGTGATACGCAGGCGTTTTCCTTCTTTCGTGTGTCATCATCAGATGTCCAGCTCAATGACGTGCAGCCACGCCCTCGTCTCAGGTCCCACATCAAAGAGACCGGCCTCCGATGGTGGCCTGTACAGGACACAGAGGTGATTATGTGATAGGCAGTCTGCATAAGCATACTGCAGTCTGTCAGCCCCAAACTGTGGGAGGAATAGCGCGTCAAAATAAAGTTGTTGTTTAGTTGTTGTCCAAGTCGAACCAACGCAATCCACCGTGTTCACTCCACTGCTTCGCAGCTGGCTTGTGAGTTTAGGATTCACATTCTCTAAAATGAGTTTAATGACGTCCTCCTCACTGATCTGAGGCTGCCAACGTTGGCACAGAGACCTGTACATATAGGCAAAATGTCTAAGGCTTTCGTCTTCACCCTGTACTCGGGTTCGAACTCTCAGCCAATTCGTCCTCATAGACCAACACGCCCAGGTGTTGGTCTCCTGGCCTACTACATCCCACTAGTCTCTGGCAGTGCCATGAAACACATTCCTGAGTGTCACAATGAGTTCCTCATCCAACAGGGGCTGCATGGCGAGAAAGTCACGGCACTTTTCCAAATAACGCAATAGATCTGAGGTGTCCTCACGCTGTCCAAAGGTGGTTAATTGGAGTTTAATGGGAGATTTGCCCATAAATCCTCCTCGCAGGTCACCTTGTACGTTCTCCCGACGTGTACCTCCACCAGTGCGTAGCGTGGACTGCAGATGTTGATGCGCCTTACCAGATGGTGCAGTAGGTGGTATGACAGGAGAACTGGTTTGTAGTGTGGTTTGAACAGCAGTTCCAGCCACTGAAGTAGTGTTAATATTTCTGTATTCATGGTCTCCAGATTTTTCAAGCATGTTGCTACTGATGATTGAGTGTGTTCCAAATTGTGTACAATAGGGGCAGAGCAGTATTTACAACCCTCAGAACTTCAGTATGGCGTTTCAATTTCCAGTTCATGCTCACTCATTGCAGTTGAATGTCCATCCGGTTCATTGATCTGATTTATTTCACTTATTGCAGGTGAATTTCCATCCGGTTCATTGATCTGATTTATTTCACTTATTGCAGGTGAATTTCCATCCGGTTCATTGATCTGATTTATTTCACTTACTGCAGGTGAATTTCCATCCGGTTCATATATTTGAGGCTGGTTAGCTTGAGTTGACATTGTTTGAGGGTGGTGGTGGTGGTGATGATTTGTTTGAGGGTGGTGGGTTTGACACCAACACGGGTGCTGAGTTTCTATTTCATCAAAGACCCACAAGTTTCCATCAAACTTTTCCATTTTGAAATTGCAAATGTTCCCTTTTTGATCGCGTTTGAATAAATAAAATTGTTATTTCCCACTGAGCTTGTTTGCACAGTTTTGCTTGTTTGTTCCTTTGTTTGTTGAAAATGATCCGGTTTTGCACCTGTGAACTCAGTTGTTTTTGCTTGAGATTGAGGTCCTTTTAAACATCTGGGGTGCCACTTTTTATGTAACGGTTTAGCTTTGATATTACTGTTTGGGGTGCCAGTTAGGCCAAAGCCTAACACGAATTTAGTCCAGTCTGGACAAAAAAAACACTTTTTTAAAAGCCAACCTTACACAGGATTTAAATGCACAATTAGTAGAACCAAATGAACCTTAAAACCTGAAACCAGGGATTGATTACCCACAAAAGAATACCTTCAACTCAATAAACAACAGAATGAATGAAATACACAGACACAAAAAACCTCAGTTTGACTTTGTATTGTAAAATAATCCCCAATCCAGTCCACAGTTTGTCCAATACCACGCAGTTCAGTGTCAGTTCACAGAAAGTCACTATTCACAACCCACTGTTCCTTCAAAACAGGTTATTCACAAATGTATTGAAACCTTGGTTAACCAAAATGAAATAAAGACAAAATAAAAATGCCCCACAACCTTTACCGTGGTGGCGAATGAATGAATGAGGCAACCAGCTGTACACCGTGTTTGTGTGAGAGAGGAGGGGGGGGGGATAGCTCCAGGAATCCACTCCACTTTTTCCGGTGTGCCTGTGTGTGTGTGCGGTTTGGATTGTGTAGTTACCTCGCCATGATGCAACTCCAAAGGTCACTGCAAATCAACAAAATGAAACATATATTACAAACATAAACAAACAGATATTACATAGATTACAAACAGAAGTGATACTCAGGCGTCCTTTTCTTTCGTGTGTCATCGTTAGACGTCCAGCTCAATGACGTGCAGCCACGCCCTCGTCTCAGGTCCCACATCAAGAGACCGGCCTTCGATGGTGGTCTATACAGGACACAGAGGTGATTATGTGATCGGCAGACTAAATAAGCATACTGTGCAGTCTCTCAGGCACAAACTGTGGGAGGAGTAGCGCGGCAAAATACAGATTATCTAGAAAGAAAGAAGAAGAAGAATAAAGTTGGGAGATTACTATAGTCCATACTAATAACTATAGTCCATACTAATAAACACAGATCATTTGTGGTGCAGTTGATTAGTTACAACATATCCGTCATAACCACAAATTAGACAGCACGGCACTGTACCAAATCCCATTAAACAATAATCTCTCAAAAGAAAAATAACACAAACAACAACTTACGTAGCCCACATGGTTGTGTAAATCTAAGCATAAGAAGACATCCCAAATCACCTTCACACAACAAAGTTAACTAATACAGGTCTAAGGAGTTAATAATCAATAGAGTCACACTTACAGACAATGCTTGCCTGGCACAACAACAGAAATGGCAGCAAGGGTTTTAAATGCTTTGGTTTTGGCTGAATAGACTGGGATCTAACTCTCTAACCTGTGCTGACCTACTGAACCGGGGAATATACCATTTGTCAAGATAGAGGGAATACAAGTGTTGTGGAGAATATAATACCTTGTGAAAGCCATCATTTTGTTCTAATTTGAATTTGTAGTTATTTTACAGTAATTTAATAACATAATAATCAATGCTGTAGACATAGATCACATTCATGATTTTATTTTATGAAGCACATGTCTTGTAACTATTCAATTTGGAAAATAGCAAGCAGCATATCCTTTTAATGCTTGCATGTATGATTGAAAATAATGCCATACCTTGCTATACCCAATTGACGCCCCTGATAGACCAGTAGTGGAAAAAGTACTCAAATGTTTTACTTAAGTAAAACAATCAATACTGCAATATAGAAATACGTAAGTAAAACCAGAATTCTAAATTGACTTGAGTAAAAGTAAAAAAGTAATGGCATAAAGTACCAAAGTATATGTACTTAAAGTACCAAAAGTAAAAGTACTCATGTAGAATGTCCCTTTTCAAGTTTTCAAATGCATAAAAACCTTTTGAAAATAGTTATAGCCGATCTACAAGCTCATAATGCATCGCGATGCGACACATTGTGAGCTTGTAGATCTGCTATTTTCAAAAGATTTTTATACATTTTGAAAACTTGAAATGGGACATTTCTGCAAAAAGTACATTTTGATGCCAATACTTCTGTACTTTTAACTCGAGTACATTTTGAATTCCAGACTTTTACTTGCTTTACTTTTACTTCTGCTGCTGGGGCCTTTCAGTAGGCCTGTCATGAGCCTCTAGCTGAGGTTGGCTTGGGGGTCCTCTGGCTACTGAGAACCAGGCATCAACATCTTTAATGAATCCATCTTTATATTTATTGACCTTTGAGAACCAATCATTTTGCCTTTCTTGTTCATCATGTGGAATAAGAGGCATCAAAGAATCATGCAGTGCATTGGAATTTTCAGACAATTTCATCAAGTTGTGTGTAGCGGTCCCCACCGAAAGATATAAGACTTGAACTTGAAATTGATTACGATCCAAAGATCAACGTAAGAACTGGCAAGACAGTACAAAAACAAATAAAAGACTCTGTTAGTTTCCCATACTGTGTGTAAGAACAACAGGTGGCTATCATAACACTAGCTCACTTAAGCTCCAAATTTAAATAATAGAACATTCAAACTGTACTGAAAGTGCTTTTTAACATGGCTTTGACGATCAGTCAGCATTACTATAATTACTTTACAATGAATTAAGGCAGATGACTTCGACATCATCACTTATTCTAATGAACTTGTCTTTTTTCTTTTTTAGCAGTTGTTTTTAAACTCATGAAACACGTTTTTTAACCTTTTTCAAGTGCTTATAATGACGTGTTTTTTAACCATAATGTATGAAATACAGTCATATCAAATACCTTCCTTTGCTATGTACAATTCAAACCTTTCATTTTCAACACACTTTACAGAAAGAGTAGCAAACTCAACTCTGGTTTAGTTTGTTCTTATTATCCATAGCACCACATTCCTTTGTTGCAGAAATACATTTCTTTCATTCAAAGTCCTTCAATATACCTTATGCTGAACAAGAGGTAAACAAATCAAGCAATGCATTTTTAGCAATGGTCCTGTCCTTGTATCACTACAAAACACCTGCTTAGCTGCTAAAGTAGCTAACAAAAGTTTGTAGCAACTCACCAATGTTATCAGAAAGGAACGCTTAGCCCTCTGGCAAGACTGAGATGATGGGCAAGGTGTGTGTGCTGTCTTGTGTGGCTTCCATATGTATTTAGATTAGTATTAATTTGTTTGGGCTCTGTGACTCTGTCACTCTCAGTGATCTCTCCTGCAGTGCAGCTGCAGTGCAGGTTGCCAGGTTGGTTCTGTGGGAATAGGGATTCACAGCAGAGAATGTGGCAGAGACAGAGAACAGGCGGGGCAAGTAGTAGAGGGGTGTCATGTGATTGGGGGAATTCCTCTGTCAGTCTTCATATCCTTGGCTGGCTATGCGCTTGTAGATATGCTATCTTTGTCGTGAAAATATGTGCAAATTGTTGAATATATATTTATATATTTTTAAGTGGACATTTGTAACTCAAATCTTTGCTTCTGAGGGAGTCTACAAATTGTTTTAAAAAATGATGCTATATCAGTGGTTCTCAAACTTTTTCATGTCAAGGACCCCCAAAGTGATATGTATTTGAACACGGACGTAGGGGAGACCATGTTGTTCCAGGGACCCCCGCCTAGAAGCAAAGATTTGAGTTACAAATGTTCGCTTTAAAAGAATATACATATTCAATACATATATTTTTTAATAGCAGTTCTACAAGCTCATTGAGCTCAGTTCGGGGCTCTCCCCCAGGCTGGCAGAGGGAGAGTAGTGCCCAGGATTACAGCTTAGTCAATTGGCACTGGGTGAAAAAAAATGGGTTACAAAAATCGTGGGATAAAAAGAGAAAAGAAAGTGTATTTGAAACAAAACATTAAACAGATCACTAATAGGCTTACACACCTAATTAACACTCAGTGATGTTTGTCATTTTTTTATAATACTTTTCAATCTGTATTTCATGAACTGATAACAAACCAAGCTAACCGTCCATAAACTCAACACAATATTAGTCCGGCCGTTTCGAGCAAAAATCGTACACTTTACGATAAAAGCATGACATTTGGCACACCGTTAGGGCATGCCATAAGGAACATTTTTGGCTATAGGGCCATCGCAGTTTTGTCCTGTGGTAACTATGGCAGCCATTTTCCAAAATGGCCACCACCTGCTGTCATTTTACCAATAACTCAGGTGCTAGACCACCTAGGATCTTGATTCTGGTGACTAATCCTACATTTTCAAGGATGAGGAATACAGTGGTACTATTTACAACATGCTACTACCTAACTACATATATCTGGCATTCAGTTAATTCAATAATTGTAAACCCATCAAAATATGTAATGATGTAGTACAGTAGCCTACATGTTTTCAAACTGACACGTGAGAGTCAAGAATGCAGTACTTCACTGTTTTCACTCTTTTATTAGTAGTCGCATTGCATAATTATTTTAAATGGACTATAAGACACAACAAAGACAGAGTACTCATGAGTCATAGCATAATGGCATATAGACCAATTATTTGCGCTGGTTTCACCCAGCGCAAATACACCCCAACCCCCTCTTGTGTGTTGGCTAGTGAGGTGCGTCCTAGCGAGACCTGATAGAATGGGTTTCATTGCGCACATACTGGTTCCGCACATATTGGTTCTTAGCAGTGTGACGTCGTCTGTTAAGGGGTCTATTCAATAAAGCCAGATAATCTACACAATGTTAGTTGCACAGTCCACCACAGTAGCAAAGGGCAGTACACTGAAGTGCTGTCTTAACACATCTGCATTGTCCACTGCATCCCTTTTTGCAACCACAGCGGAAGAGTTCCCGACAGGCCAGGCTCGCTTCTGTGTGGTCCAGTGCACTTCCCATCCTCCTGTCAAAATTAGAATCAGCTTTATTGTCAGATCACAGGTTTACAAGTGTAAAGAAGCGGATTAAATTATTTGCATTCACCTGTCTCCTTCCTCTTCCACCCCCATTCACCTGGGGATGGGAGTTCAGGGGCTGCAACCATCGCCTGTCCCCAGCAGTGGCCAGCTTGGTAGGCTGCCCTCTTTGTATGTTGAATCAGTGCAGCTCGTGTTGGGGGGAGTCCATCAATTGTTCTGCCCTTCTAGGTGAATAGCTGCTTCCGTGCCTGATTCACTGATGCCTGGCCGCTAGTATGGTCATAGAGCAATACCACAAATGGTCAGTATCATTATCATGGTCAGTATCATGGTCAGTACCAAGGTCAGTACCATGGTCAGTACCATGGTCAGTACCAGTACCATGGTCAGTATCAGTACCATGGTCAGTATCATGACCGGTATCATGACCAGTATCATGGCCAGTATCATGGTTAATTATGGTCAGTACCATGGTCAGTATCATGGTCAGTATCAGTACCATGGTCAGTACCATGGTCAGTATCAGTATCATGGTCCATACCATGGTCAGTATCATGGTCAGTATCAGTACCATGGTCAGTACCATGGTCAGTATCAGTATCATGGTCAGTTTCATGGTCACCATGATACTGACCATGATACTGACCATAATTAACCATGATACTGGCCATGATACCGACCATGATACTGACCATAATTCTGACATTAAACTGACCATGATACTGACCATGAAACTGACATTCTACAGACCATGATACGTACATGATATTGACATTATACCGACCATGATACTAACCATCATACTTGCCAGGAAACAACAATTTGAGCCGTTATTGTCTCCGCCAGGCCGAAAGGCATGGCGAGAGAGTATGTTTTACCCCTGTCCGTCCATCCGTCCGTCCGTCTGTGAACAGCTAATCTCTGGCACCGTTAGCCCGGTTTATTACTGTAAATGTATTACATTATGAGCAGTTATTACATTATGAGTTGCTACAGCAACTCATAATGTAATAACGGCTCATAATGTAATAAACGAAATGTAATAAAAGCTCATAATGTAATAAACTAAATGTAATAAAAGCTCATAATGTAATAAACTAAATGTAATAAAAGCTCATAATGTAATAATCAGCTCATAATGTAATAAAATCATGAGCCCATAATGTAATAATGTGTTACATTAAGAATCTTGCGTAGCCACTCATAATGTAATAACACTGCATAATGTAACCAGAAAAAGTGCTCCCCGGAGCACAGGTCTCCGCCAGGTCAGGGAGGTTATTGTGGCCTCCTGGTGGCGCTATAATAGGCCAATGTGAAAAGGGTGCTATTTCTTCTTAGGCCTTTCAATCGGACACTGCATTCATGATTTGAGGCATTTTGTTCCAAAAATGTGTTTTTCTAAATTAGACCTGCTGGTGGCGCTATAACAGGCCAATGTGAAAAGGGTGCCATTTCTTCCTCGGCCTAGTGGGAAGGTGTGCGCAAAATTTCACGGCAATCGCACACTGCGTTGATGATTTGAGGCATTTTGTTCAAAACGAACCAATCCTGCAAACTTTGGAAGCCAATCTTAACCAATCAGGATAGAATATAAAAATCGGAGAGACCCGTGTTGATCACATGACTATATAGATACTGTGTACCGATTTGCGTGAGGTTTGGACAAAATCTGTAGGAGTGATATCCAAAAATGTGTTTTGCACAAATCGGCCTCCTGGTGGCGCTATAACAGGACAATCTGAAAATTTTGGGGCAGATGTTCGGCTTTGGCATCCAGGGAGTGTGTGTGCACAGTTTCGCAGCGGCCGGGCTAACAGACACACGGACGGACGGACGGACAGACAGGGGTAAAACATACTCTCTAGCCATGCCTTTCGGCCTGGCGGAGACAATAACAGTTCAAATTGTTGTTTCCTGGCAAGTATGATGGTCAGTATCATGGTCGGTATAATGTCAGTATTATGTACGTATCATGGTCAGTATCATGGTCTGTAGAATGTCAGCATCATGGTCAGTATCATGGTCAGTATCATGGTCAGTATCATGACAGTATTATGGTCAGTTTAATGTCAGTATCATGGTCAGTATCATGGTTAGTATCATGGCCAGTTTAATGTCAGTATCATGGTCAGTATCATGGTCAGTATCATGTCAATATAATGTCAGTATCATATACGTATCATGGTTAGTATCGTGTCAGTATCATGGTCAGTTTAATGTCAGTATCAAGGCCA
Source organism: Gymnoscopelus microlampas (assembly GCF_963454915.1). Taxonomy (NCBI): domain Eukaryota; kingdom Metazoa; phylum Chordata; class Actinopteri; order Myctophiformes; family Myctophidae; genus Gymnoscopelus; species Gymnoscopelus microlampas. The sequence continues at coordinate 36,358,204 of NC_139957.1, forward strand.
GTATCATGGTCGGTATCATGGCCAGTATCATGGCCAGTATCATGGTTAATTATGGTCGGCATCATGGCCAGTATCATTGTGACCATGAAACTGACCATGATACAGACCATGATACTGATCATGATACTGATACTGACCATGGTACTGACCATGGTACTGACCATGGTACTGACCATGATACTGACCATGATACTGACCATGATACTGACCATGATACTGATAATGATTATTATGATGTAACACTTTACTTTTCTCAACAATATGAGACATTATTACATTATGAACTTTTATTACATTATAAGCGGCCACGTGAGATTTATAATGTAACACATTATTACTGTAGTAACTGAGTAGTACCACTGTGATATGCCTGACTACGCCACCTCCTGCTTGTGGAGGAGGCAGGAGGAACCCCTAAACCTTATACTGTTCAACTTCCCTTAAACAGGAACAATTATTTTACTAGAGGCAGTTTGTGGAAAAATATAACAACTTTATTACCATAAAATTACAAAACACATCACTGTCTATTACAAACTAGGACAACAATTAAGGTATTTAAGGCAAGGTATTTAGTATTAAAATGGCAATCTAACAGTTACCTCTCACATTATAAGGAAGGGCGGGTGCACACAGTGAATACCAAAATAACTAGGGGAAAAGAAAAGGGGACAGGCCTCAAAGAAATTATGCAATATAAATACAAAACTCAAATACAAAACATGCAGTGCCAGGTTATATGAATACACACCAATAAAACCAAAGGGGTCCCCAGTGCAGTCCCAAGCTGAGAGGAGAGCCGTGTGCAGCAGGGCGGACCCGGCCTTGAACAGGGTTACATGAATTAAACTGTAACAGAGAAACAGTTAAAATATGCCAATATGGATAAATGTTAAAACCTATGCCTACAGTGTACCTTGGCTAGATGGCTCAAACAAACAAAACAAAAAGAGTAAATTAACAGTGGAAAACAGTGGCCGGTGTGGTCCCTTTAAGGAGACAAACAAAACGCATTAGTTGCCAGCCCTAGTATCACACTATAAAACATTATATTCAAATCATTAAAAGAACAAAACAGCTTAAAACCTACTTTGTGTTGCAGTAATGGTGCACACAATGCAAGGCCAAGGCGAGGGGGCAACCTCAACACCAGAGCTGCTGTATAAAAGACAGTGATGTTACAAACTAAAATACACTAAAATCCACAAAGAGGCAATGCATAAAATGTATACTGCTTTACCCGTGTCTCCAGGTAGGGCAGATAGAACAGACACCACCAGGAGGTCACTTCATTTGTAAAACTGAAATAATAAATAAATGCATTAAAATAAGATAATAAAACACAATGCTGTTGGCTAAATTAAAGTGCTAAAGAGAATGGGAAGCCTCCATGTGCTCAACAGAAAATAGGCAACCAAACAAACAAAAGCCAGTAGTAACATGTGCTCAAACAATAAGCTAAACATTAGCATGAGCTACAACAAACAAAAGGGTCGCACAAAGTAGCAGATCTACAAGGTTCAGTTTTTGGCCTACCATGTGTTCTCCTTCTCCCTGCATGAACCATGCTGCCTACAGCAGAGACAAATGGCTCTCTACTGGGAGGAGCTGGCTTTTATACTTCCTGGTCATGGTGGTCAGGTGCAGTGGGTGCACCAGTCACCTAGATTCCCACATTACATTATAGAAAAATCTGTTATTACGTTATGCGCTAATTCTTTTATTACATTATGAGCTGATTATTACATTATGAGTTTTTATTACATTTAAATTATTACATTATGAACCATTATTACATTATGAGCCGTTATTACATTATGAGTTGCTACAGGGGCCCTGACACTACATCTATTTTTGAATAGCCAAAGTACAAAAGTTTAAAGTGGGTAGAATTATCGTGATGCTATATTAACACATTTTGCTGAGGACCCCCTGGTGTCCCCGGCCGGACCCCACTTTGAGAACCAATGCCCTATATGACTCAACTCAAAGACATTTCTTAGAACTTTGAACATTCATATAAGAAATACCTTCCTATTTTCAATGGAAACGAGGTGAGAAGGTCAGTCTATCATTGATAAACATATTTTAAAGTTTATCTATCACTAGGCCTGTCAAAACAATAATTATTTGAGATAATCGCAATTACTTTTGCATAATTGTCATAATCGTGACAGCCCTCACGTCTATCACTGGTAAACATATAACATTTTACTGTTCCAAATTGGAGAAATCTCACTTAAAAAAAACCTATATGTCTAAACTCAAAGACATTTCTAAAAACTTTGAACTTTCATCGAACAAATACCTTCATACGTCTGTTCACTTTTTAGATGGAAACCAGGTGAGAAGGTCATAGTCTATCACTGGTAAACATAATAAAAGTTTACTGTTCCTAATTGAATTGATGTCACTTTTAAATCACCTATACCAGTGATTCTCAACCATTTTAATTTCAAGGACCCCCAGTTTGACATGCATTAGGCTACGGACCCCCATTTAATGGCATTTATACCTCTGGGACCCCAATTCATATTGTAAAATCAATGTTAATTTAACTCTGAGAGTGTACAAATGGAACCAAATGGACCCATTAGGGTCCATTTGGTTCCATTTGTGCACTCTCAGAGTTACAGACCCATAAGGGTCCATTTGGTTCCTGTCCATCATTTAGCTGGGGACCCCCTGGAACCCTCTCAAGTACCCCTGGGGGTCCCCAGACCCCACTTTGAGAACCAATGACCTATACGACTCAACAGTCACTCAGACATTTCTCAGAACTTTGAACATTCATCTAACAAATACCTTCATATGTCTGTTCACTTTTTCAATGGAAACCATGTGAGAAGCCGGTCATAAATAGTCTATCACTGGTAAACATATAATAAAGGTTTACTGTTCCTAACAATACGACTCACCAGAAACACAGACTGTACTGTAGGGCTGTCACGATTACACATTTAAGTTGACATTTAATTGTCACTCACATAATTGCAATTAACGATTTAATTGTGTTTCTGTTGTTAAAAATGTATAGAACATTATGAATAAAAATTAAAATTCTGTTTGGCTTTTAGCCTTCGTAAACAAAAGTATTTTTACACATATTTAATTACTTTATATTTAAAAATAAACATTAATAGTGGAAATTGCCTATCTATAATCTCAAAACACGTCGCATCGCGTTTGTAGATCTGCTATTTCCACTTTTTTTGACATTTTTTTTTAAATATTACATTTTTTAACATGGAATTGATTATGACGATTATGCAAAAAATAATTCTGATTATATAAAATAATTGCGATTAGACGATTATTAATTGTGACAGGCCTACTGTACCGTCCTCCTTGAGGTGTAGCAACCACAATTAGACAGCAAGCCAAACTCCATTCACAGGACATGAGAGTCAGGATGTACAGTAAGCTTCAACTCCAAAATATTTATTGAAGACTTAAGGTGCATGTAGCTGTGAAACACGGAGTGCTTGCTTATAAAAATGAGAAGAGGTAAGTAAATGTAAATATAAATGTAGGATACATTTATGGTTATGGTAAAGATATGTAGGCAACTGTAGCAATGAGGTAAATATTAATTTCACAGGCATTATGAACTGTACCAAATCCCATACTACAATAATCTCTCAAGAGAAAAATAACACTGATTAACCCATTAAGACCTGGAACGCAACGCATCTGTGTCACTTTTTCATTTGAGCTAAAAAGCATTATTTTACACTTTGGCTGTTCAAAAATAGCAGAAATACAAGCTCATATTGCAGCACTCTACGAGCTTGTAGATCTGCTATTTTTGAAAAATCGTGAAAATTTGTGCAAATCTTTGAATATATATTTTTTAAAGCCAACATTTGTAACTCTAATCTTTGCTTCTGGGGGTCCCTGGAACAAAACATTTTGAGATGGGGGTCGGCGGGCAAATACATATCATTTTGGGGGTCCTTGACATGAAAAAGTTTGAAAACCACTTAGGAACATACGTTTTTTTCAGAATACTGTTGGGATTTAGAAGACATTTGTATGGCTGTGTAAAATCTAAGCATACTGTAAGAATACATCCCAAATCACCTTCACACAACAAAATGAACTAATACAGGTCTAAGGAGTTAATAATCAATAGTCACACTTACAGACAATGCTTGCCTGGCACACCAACAGAAATGGCAGCAAGGACTTGCTCTGGTTTTGGCTGAATAGACTGGGATCTAGTACTCTGTAGTAATGTTTGTTTGTGGTGGATTGCAGTGGATCCTGCTTCCTGGGATGTTGTGTCATGGACTGTACCATTACACTGGGACACTAGGGGGTGCCAAACACCACAACAATATATCATAATATTATTGAGAACCAATGCTCTAACCATTTCAGTGAGCCCAGGACCCTAAACCTGGAGAAATCAAGAAGGGTTTTATTTGTCATTATACAAGTACAAACTTGTATACTGTAAGTTATCTTTTAACAACACAGTGTAACAATGTTGTTTTCTTTTGACGACAAAGTATAGACAGTGCTATGCACTATATTTTAAGGTGATTTATTTGTCATTGTAGACCGACAATTGAGTAGAGAAGGACAGAGGAAAGCAAAGGGCAGAGCAGAGACCAGCCATGTGGCTCAAGTTTCTTAACCAGAATCAAACCGGTGACCTTTTGACTACACTGCAAGTTCGGGGTGTTTGGGACAAGCAACCTGCTGATTACCTTAATTCAATTAGGAACAGTACACTTCTATAATATGTGTATCAGTGACAGACTATGACCTTCTCATCTGGTTTCCATTGAAAAAAAGTGAACAGACATATAAACGTATTTGTTAGATGAAAGTTCAAAGTTCTGAGAAATGTCTGTGTTCTGCCCATCAGTCAATTGTATCCCTTGGTGTGTTATTTGTCACCCCTACCTACACTAATGCTGTGTGATGGTTATGGTACAGCTCTTTATATTGTTGTAGTGTTTGGCACCCCCTAGTGTCCCTGAGTAATGGTACAGTCCATGACACAACATCCCAGGAAGCACAAATGGAGAGTGTACAAATGGAACCAAATGGACCCTAACGGGTCCATTTGGTTCCATTTGTACACTCTCAGAGTTAAATTAACATTGATTTTACTATATGAATTGGGTTCCCAGAGGTATAAATGCCATTAAATGGGGGTCCGTAGCCTAATGCATGTCAAACTGGGGATCCTTGAAATTAAAATGGTTGAGAATCACTGGTATCGGTGATTTAAAAGAGACATTAATTCAATTAGGAACAGTACACTTTTGTGTTTACCAGTGATAGACTATGACCTTCTCACCTGGTTTCCTTCTCATCGTATTTGTTAGATGAAAGTTCAAAGTTCTTAGAAATGTCTTTGAGTTTATACATATAGGGGTTTTTAAAGTGAGATTTCTCCAATTTGAAACAGTAAAATGTTATAATATGTTTACCAGTGATAGATAAACTTTTATAATATGTTTATCAATGATGGACTGACCTTCTGACTTTGTTTCCATTGAAAATATGAAGGTATTTCTTTCTTAGAAATGTCTTTGAGTTGAGTCATATAAGGGTTTTTAACGTGAGATTTATTCAATTTGGAACAGCAAAATGTTATTTTATTTACCAGTGATGGATCATGACCTTCTCACCTGGTTTCCATTGAAAAAGTGAACAGACATATGAAGGTATTTCTTATATGAATGTTCAAAGTTCTGAGAAATGTTGAGTCATATAGGGTTTTTTTTAATAGTGAAAATAAACGATCTACAAGCTCACAACACGTCTCATGTTTTGAGCTTGTGTGTCTTTAGGTAAAAGTTTAAATATAAATGAGTGTGAAAGTTTATGTGTGATTTTCTTGAACCTGTAAATGAGTCAAGAGGTAAAAGACACTGGTATGGCTCTCCTGGTTCACTAGGACAGGGTTCAAATCCCTGCAGTGTCCCTCTGATTGCATTTACAGGTTAAAAGTGTATTCATAAGTGTAGTAATTTACAGGTACATTTTGCAATCGAACAACGAGATGAAGCAACATAAATTCCAGAGGTGTTTTAACCCATTAAGACCGGGAGCGCATCTGTGTAACCACTTTCAGCATTATCTTTGGCTATTCAAAAATAGCAGATTTACAAGCTCGCAACGCCTCGCAACTTGTAGAACTGCTAATTTTTTAAAAAAATGAAAATTTGTGCAAAATCTTTGAAACATTTTTAACTCAAATATTTGCTTCTGGGGGATTCTACAAATGTCTTCTAAATCCTAACGGTTTTGAAAAACTTATGTTGCTATAATATCAGTGGTTCCAGGCACCCCCAGAAGCAAAGATTTGAGTTAAAAATGTATATATTCAAAGATTTGCACTCAGAATGACAAGATCAACATTTATTTTATTTTCTTTCTGCCTTAAGTTACAACAAACGTTTCGGCTATCCAGCCCAAGTCGGTGTGTGACACGCTTTTGTTGTACCTAAGGCATTATGGAGAAATAAAGGAAAATAAACTTTGATCCTGTCATTGTGAGTGTGGCCTAGGGATTTCACCAAAAATAATAATACATTATTATTTTAAAATAAATTATAAATCAGGGCAGTATATCTACAGCAAATATGCAGCTGTGGGCCCTGAAACAATTGTTCTCTTTATACATCCATGGGTAATTGTTGTCAACCAAATCATAGTTGTCAAATTCTGTTGTGCCTTCAGTGTGGGGCGCTCAAACAGCAGACATAACTCCTTAAATTGTGATTATTTAACCCTTTACTGGTTGTATCTGAGAAGTTTTTGATGACAATTGTTAAGTGTTAATGGATGAAAAAAAAAGATATATGATATATCTCCACAACTAGTCGACTACTTTGTGTTAGTAGTTGACCATTATTAAAATCCAGTAGTCGTGAATGCCCACTCTTCGAATGTTAATGTGCACTTCATCATCAATGTATGATCATTTGTTTAATTGTTTTTTCAATTTCACCTTTTCTTCAGTAAAACCCTGCCAACTACATCACATGGCCTGTTCCTATGAAAAAAAAGTAATTCTACACTGTGTCCTATACATGAAGTCATGCAATACGTTAGTTTAAACAAAATGACATACAGTACTGTTATTTAAAAAAAGAAAGCTTTACATACCATAATACTGTGTTCTTGTTAACCTAAATTGTGCTCCGTGGAGCACTTTTTATAGTTAAATCTAATATTAATATGCAAATATTTTAACGAAAAAAGCACTAAGTGAGGAGGCCAAAGAAAAAATCGTGCCCCCAAAAACCTGTTTTGAGTACGTTTCAGGCAATTTAGAGTTGATTGGTAGTACTTTGTAGTGTACATTTTTTTTTCACCATTATGTCACTACCGAAACGAAAGTTTGTCACTACCGAAACGAAAGTTAAATCCGAAAAAAGCACTAAGTGAGGAGGCCAAAAAAAAAAAAATCGTCCCCCCAAAAACCTGTTAGGAGTACGTTTCAGGCAATTTAGAGTTGATTGGTAGTACTTTGTAGTGTACATTTTTTTTCACCATTATGTCACTACCGAAACGAAAGTTTGTCCCTACCGAAACGAAAGTTAAATCCGAAAAAAGCACTAAGTTAGGAGGCCAAAAAAAAAATCGTCCCCCCAAAAACCTGTTAGGAGTACGTTTCAGGCAATTTAGAGTTGATTGGTAGTACTTTGTAGTGTACATTTTTTTTTCACCATTATGTCACTACCGAAACGAAAGTTTGTCACTACCGAAACGAAAGTTAAATCCGAAAAAAGCACTAAGTGAGGAGGCCAAAAAAAAAATCGTCCCCCCAAAAACCTGTTAGGAGTACGTTTAAAGTTGATTGGTAGTGACTTTTTTTTTTGTCCCTAACATTCATCGAGCTCTGGACTTAGTAATTTTTTTTCCGTTTCGGTAGTGACACAATGGTGTCACTACCGAAACGAAAAAAACAATGTTCCCCCAAAAACCTGTTAGGAGTACGTTTCAGGCAATTTAAAGTTGATTGGTAGTGACTTTTTTTTTGGTCCCTAACATTCATCGAGCTCTGGACTTAGTCATTTTTTTTCAGTTTCGGTAGTGACACAATGGTGTCACTACCGAAACGGGAAAAAAAATGTTCCCCCAAAAACCTGTTAGGAGTACGTTTCAGGCAATTTAAAGTTGATTGGTAGTGACTTTTTCTTTGGTCCCTAACATTCATCGAGCTCTGGACTTAGTAAATGTATTTTTTCACCATTGTGTGGAGGGAAGTGTGGAGGCCAAAATCGTCCCCCCAAAAACCTGTTAGGAGTACGTTTCAGGCAATTTAGAATTGATTGGTAGTACTTTGTAGTGTAATTTTTTTTGGTCCCTAACATTCATCGAGCTCTGGACTTAGTAAATGTATTTTTTCACCATTGTGTGGAGGGAAGTGTGGAGGCCAAAATCGTCCCCCCAAAAACCCTGTTAGGAGTACGTTTCAGGCAATTTAGAGTTTATTGGTAGTACTTTGTAGTGTACATTTTTTTTTCACCATTATGTCACTACCGAAACGAAAGTTTGTCACTACCGAAACGAAAGTTAAATCCGAAAAAAGCACTAAGTGAGGAGGCAAAAAAAAAAAACGTCCCCCCAAAAACCTGTTAGGAGTACGTTTCAGGCAATTTAGAGTTGATTGGTAGTACTTTGTAGTGTAACATTTTTTGGTCCCTAACATTCATCGAGCTCTGGACTTAGTAAATGTATTTTTTCACCATTGTGTGGAGGGAAGTGTGGAGGCCAAAATCGTCCCCCCAAAAACCTGTTAGGAGAACTTGGAGTGGAACTTGGAGCTTCTCTCCTCTCTGGAGTATGTTTGTTTGAATGAGCACCTCCATTCCTCCTAATCAGATAACGAACAGCCATTTTTCTGCTGCATTCTGGGAAGTTATTGTAAAGATAGTCTGGCATATCTACCAAATGCATGCAGTTTTAACATAATTCAGCACTATCTATGTGTTTTAAGTTTCAATTGTACAATGTGTGGCCCTTCACTCACTTTATCAAAGTCAGTATGGCCCTCTGGAAATAAATGCTGCCCACACCTGGTATACGATGTAGTACTGGGGGTCCCTGCTTCATCTCCATCTCTCTCTGCTAAGGGGTCCTTGGCCTGAAAAAACTTGAAGACCCCTGCTCTAACTTGTCCTAGTATTTGGATGTTTAGCAGTAAAAACACCAGTCAACAAAGTCATCAACTACTGTATCATGACAGCTTACATTTCTATTTAAAACACTTACCACCAAATCTTCAGTGGACATAAAAAAAACTAAATATTGCTGGCTGTGACAGTCATCCATACAGAGCTGGGATTCTCAACCTACACTGTAAAATCTGCAGTGTTCGTTTAAAGGGATAGTTCACCCCCAAAATAACCTTTTTTTTTATCGATTAGTCACCCCATGGAGATTCCCACCCCAATAATTTGATGACCGCCTTCTGACTGTGTTTGCTCAGACTGATCTGGCTCTTACAACAAGGTGCCCATCATTATTATTAGTAGGTTGTATTTATTCATATTCTTACGATCTGTTGGCCTGTAACAGAGCATACTACTTATTCATCTGCAGGAGTCTATCCCAGTTACTGTAGCTGCCGCCCAGTGCGCCCACCAATCTGCACAGCCAATGCAAGCTAGAGAAGTTAAACGACTAGCTAGTGGTAACCAGAGCCTTGGATAGGAGACTGATTTTCCCTGCAGGAAGACAGGCTGATGATACACAATTGACTGTACACAATTCCTAGATTTGACCAATGCCACAAAATGAGAAAGAAATACCTGTAGGCAACTGTCATCACTTGCATGCACCATCTTCAGGCATCCACTTACTGTAGCACCTTGGACAGGGGCATTTGTAGCCAAATTCTGTCCTTTGCCAGTCTAGATTTCTGACATGCAGTGATATGGAGCTGGAGAGAGAGCATTACAATAGAATAATAACGTTCATATCCAATCAATTATATTTTACACTGTAACATTATATTATCCTACTCCTCAATGAGTCTATGAATCATTCAAAAACTTCACGTGCAGAGCATTGGCATAGAAAGGACTAAAATAGCCTATGTTGATTTTTTATTTCTCCCCAAATTATGCTGTATATGAAATACAATACAAAAGTATTGGCATCAAAATATTCTTAAAGTACCAAATGTAAAATGACTCATTATGCAGAATGTCCTCATTTCACAGGGTATTATATGTATACAATGTATTGCAATCTTTTGAAAATAGCAGATCTACAAGCTCACAATGCGTCGCTTTGCGATGTGTTGTGAGCTTGTAGATCTGATATTTTCAAATAGCCAAAGTATTTTTTAGCAGGGTTGAAGTAGTTTGTATTTTGTAATATTAAAAAATCTACAAAGCAACTAGAAACTCAAGTTTTCATATCATTGTATCAGAGTAAAAAGTACAATATTTGCCTCTGAGATGTAGTGGAGTAGAAGAAAAGTTTTGAAAATTGGAAAGACTAAAAAGATTTCTCAAAGTGTATTTAAAGGTAGGGTACGTGATTTTCTTTGGTTAAAATAAGTGTTAAATAGCTCTATTTAACTAGAGAGTGTTTGTTCAGTAAAAGGAGTCTCCTTGTCTCTCCAGCTCTTTATAAAACAGAAAATGCATTTGTTTCAGTTTCATTTCCAATTTTATCCAATCAGGATTATAACCGTTCCTAAATGATATTGTTCTGAGGCAGAATAAACCATGCTTCACTGGTGTAGTTCACGAGGGCTCTTTATTGTATCCCCATGTAGACAACGTGAAAAACTGTAACACAAAAAAAAAATATATATTTTTAAACAATGAATTATAAACATCATGAAATATAAATGTCCATGTTGACAATCATACTGTCTTTTTAAGTGTCCATGAATGAATTGTTTGTCCATATTATCAATGAAATGTCCATTTTCACATAAACATAAACACATCCAATACAAACAACAATAATGACATTTTATATAAAGGAAACACATAACAAAAAACATACCGTGTGCGCCTTCTGCACAGATATCTAGGAGATTAGATTTGCTATAGTTTTTAGAAACTCTTTTTAGCTGAAGGAGAGCTCCTTCCCTCTTCAGCAACTCAGTGGTACTGATCTAACTAAGTCTAAGGTATAACAGGTGAACCCAATGTTCAGTGATTGGTACTACGTGACCACGTCCTGAACTGCAGATGGCACTGCAGTAATATACAAATAATCAATACAGTGTTTCACTCATATAAACCACATTCAAAATGTAAATAAAATACTAAAAAAAGTACAACCCTTTTATGGCGACAGCTACAAGGATAGAGAACTCAATCAGGATATAGATTAAACAAGTGGAATTGGAAGTGATGACACTGACAAAGAAATGAGCAGGCAAAATTGGAACTGGAACACTATATAAATTAAGCTTAAAAATGGCTACTTTCTCCTGATTGACTGAGATTTTGACAACTACCGGAAAATGTATTTTCTGTTTATTAAAGAGCTGGAGAGACGGGGAGACATCTGTTACTGAACAAACACTCTATAGCAATGATTACTATCATAATATAGTGCTTTAACCTTTTAACAAAATACTTTTTGTTTTAACCAAAAAATATCACTTACCCTACCTTTAAGTACAGTACTTGAGTAAATGTACTTAGTTACTAGTTTCCACCACTGACAAATACTGACGCAAAACTGTACACATAGGACAAAGCTGACACGCCTTCATTTTGAAATTTAATTGTTATGTGAACGCGCAGCGCGCTGACGTCACATCCTCGGGAGCGACGACAGGTGAATTTGAACGTGGGAAAACGTTCAAACTTGAAACGGGTAATTATTTTACATTTTTAACTAGTTGGTTCGCAGTTTTCTAACTTTATTATGCTGATATCATTTAGCAGGCTTTAATGCAGAATCCGGCGAAAGTTAACTTGTGTTAAAGTTGAGTCTATCTATCGGTAAACGTACCATTTATCTGCATTCTGCATTACAGACGTTCCGTTTGGAATGAGCTTAGCCATGGATCCAAGACGGGCCGTCATGGATGAACTTCAACATAGTGTTTGCACTTTCTCCCTTTTTGGCCTGCACATCTACTTAAACGTTCAGATTTAAAATATAAAAAGCTTACCCTATGGCCATGGATTTTACGATTATGTACGGGTCCTCAGAAGTACCCGTATTTTCCGTATTGTTCAATAAAAAGCATTTTAATCCGACCGTTGGCCATTTTCTCATATAGTTATAATGTATTAGAGTGCAATACACCTCCCAACCGATAGAGTCGCGTAATTGAAAGCATATAAAGAAAATGGCCACCAATCGGATTAAAATGCTTTTTATTGAACAATTCGGAAGATACGTGTACTTCTGAGGGGTCGTACATAATTGTAACATCCGTGGCCATAGGGTAAGCACTTCATATTTGAAATCTGAACGTTAATGTAGATGTACGGGTCAAAAAGGGAGAAAAAGCAAACACAAAGTTCATCCATGACTGTCACGTACAGGGCTAGAATGAGCTAGACTGAGGTGCTGTTTACGTTTTGGAAGTGTCTTACTTTCTTTCCCAACAACTGTATGGAGTGATCTCTTAACATTAATTTGAGCTCATAGACTGTTCTTTTTGGCCAGCGACACCATTGTACCACGGATTATGGATTCATCTTTGAGTTATGGGCTGATGTCCTATTAACGTTAGTTGACAGTTGAAAATCAATCTCAAAATGTGTTCTATTGGTTCTACAGTTTAACAGGTCCTGAAAACATGCTTAGAATTTAGTGCTAAAGTTATGCCTCAGTTGCTTAAAAATGAATCTGTTTATTTGTTATAAATTGGGAAAAGTAGGCAAATCTGTTCCTATATGCGACCATGCTCTTGTAGTGTATCTGGCCCAGGCTGTTGCTATAATGGAATTAAGAAATGTTTGGAATTATCCAGTGTCATATATTGGAGTCTAATAATGGAGAGCATACCTAAACCAGAGAAGTTGTCTGTTCCTAATCTCATCTCAGTTTGGTCTCTAGGTTACCTTCAAGAGAGTAGAGGTAAAGAATGGTAGCCTACATAAACCATTGGTTGACTACAGGAAGACCTTGCAAGAGCCTTTAGAGACTGAATCCACGTGTCACCCTAGATGCTGATGCTTCCAGCACTGCCTCAGTCATTATTCTGTGTGCCTCTGCATTGACTGACAGTTATTCCTCCAAAGCTTTGACGAATGTGCCTAAAGCAGAGCATGCTGAGGATTAGTTATTTTTCACTTGCTCCATATCTCACTATGGTGGTTACAGTACCCCCTGGCACATCAAATAAGTATTTTTCATACAATCCAGACAATATTTTCATTGGTTCAAACTAAGTCATGCTCATCCAATGTAAGCAAGGTAACCCGCCACCCCGCCCCCTTTGCCACTAGTAACTAGAGGCTAACCAAACTCTAAGTTGCAATTCCCTCCACTGACAGCCGAATTCATGAAACAGAAAAGTAAGATTTGATTAAATGACACCAAAAAGATTTGATTAAATGACACACTCAAGGGAACAACGTGATGTTCCCTTGAGTGATCCGTCAAGTTGGGGCAGTTGGGACAGGCTCACCGCATCCATCCTGAGCTTCTCCATGAGAAGATTTTCCTGAGCCAGAAAGAAGACTCCCTCCCTCCTCTTCCCCAAACAGGAGCCCAACTAATGGACTGAGAGTAGAGGAGATGCTTTAGCAAGGCCTAGTTCTTTTCATGGTTTTACATTTGTAGATTTCCGCGCGTTAACACAGTGTCAGAGTGCTCAAATTTCACAGTGGTTGTTAATGTGTGCACTCCCTCATGTTTTTTGTTTTGTGCTCCATATTTTTTTTTAGGTAAAGCCAGCCATGAGAGTTCGTCCACCAAAGGCCGATGTCCTGTCATCGACCCCCCCTACCTCCTATCATCCCTACAAGTCTAAGACAAAAGTGCGGCGACCAACAGCTAAGGTGAAGTTCACTCAGTCTGAACTGAACGTGAACACACGCACGCCATTGAAGGTCCGCTCTTATAACAGTGGGATCAACTTGAACAACGCTGAAATCTGTCTGAAAAAAGTGAACGGTGCCTTACGTCCAAGAGTGTTAAATCATGTGGCCACAACAACAACAACAACAACCCACCAACACAAACGGATCAAGACAGAGCAGCCAGAACACAAAGTTACAAGTTCGGCGCACACAAAACCCACCAAGAAAGAACCTGCTCACAAATCCATATCAAGGTAATGTACATCTGTGGTTTCTCTGATCATCCTCTAGAGGGAGCAGTGTGACCATGGTTCACATTGATCCACCTCCACAATAAACTAAAGATGTTAGGTGAGATAAAAAATGCAAAAACATTTGATGAGGTGAATGATACAGTATGTGTACTGTATGTCCATAAGCCAACCCAATGCAACCACTGTAGTCACTGACTGTCCCTCTTGTTTGCCACAATGATAGCCTAGGTTATTTTACTATACTTTTATTATCATACTATTTCATCCATATATCATATGAGCAAATGCAATCATATTTATTCATGCAAATACACGTTTTAGTCATTTTGTTGGCTTTTTCAGCCTTTATTGACAGATATAGTGTAGAGTGACAGGAAACACATAGACAGAGTAGGGGAGTGACATGCAGCAAATGGTCCGGCCCGTCGGTAATCGAACCAAAGAGTGCATGTGTTCTGCACCCTAACCATTCGCATATTGGGTTAGTAGTGTTCCATCCCTCCTGTAGAGTTCTAGAGACTTGTACAGTCTATGCTAAGACGCACTGAAGCTATTCTGGTGGCTTGTCGTGTACTAAGCAATCTTATGCTGTTTTTTCCTTTAGTTTGTTACCCTTCTTATCTGTCTAATCTGATAACTTAATGTAATTATTTATAATAATGTTACTCTTCACTGCAATGCGCCAACCTCACCAAGTCAAAATCCCCATTTGTGAAAGCATATTTGGTGAATAGAATAATTCTGGTATTTTACATAATGTCAACTTGGATTGGAAGTTAGGTATGGGTTGCATCATAATTCATTTTTACTCTTACAGACCAACAGTTGAAAACGAGGAGCATAAGCGTGTCTACATTTCCATGGTCAGAAGACACATGAAGGAGTGTCCTGATGATGAAAAAAGTGAGTAGTATGATACACATCTTCCCATATTGCTGTGACTTATTTTACCATTGGTGGGATGAGGTGATTAAGTCAGATGTCATTATCCATCAACTGAGCAACTTCATATCGCTGTTGTCAGCAGAAACCTCCTATCTCCATATTCTAAACCTTTTCTGCCCTATCTTGGCCCTAATTTTTCAAATAGCCGATCTACAAGCTCACACCGTGGCGATGTAGATCGGCTATTTTAACTATTTTAAAATGTTTTCCAAAATAGTAAAACATGCCAAAAAGGTTTAGGCATAAGGGGTATGGCAGCGCGTACATTTCTTTGTAAATTAACTCCCTACTCGATCACACACTACAGTGTCACCCAAAAGCATCAAAAGTAACAGATCCGCAAGCTCGAAACGCGTGACGTGTGTCGAGCTTGTCGATCTGCTATTTTTGAATTTGACGTGTACCTATGTTTATGTTTTGTTCTTATTCCCGATTAGGCTCAGTCACACCTGTAAAGACCGAGCTGCAGAACCTGATGACCCGTGTGGCCGGACAGACACGTTCTGACAGCACGCGATGGCAGCATCCATCTGACCTCACATGCAGGTATTTATTTTAAAAAATCTTAAATTCTCTCTCTGTGAAAGCGTATTTGCCAAATAAAATAATTCTGATGATGATGGTATGGATTTACATACTGCCAACTTGGATTGGTAGTAGCTTTAGATATAAGGGTTGCATCATAAATTGTTTCATTGTTCCAATCCAGACCAACAGTTGAAAGTGGTCAGTATAATAGATGGGAATTTGTTTGAGTAGGATATTAGTTGTACTCGCAACACTGAAAACACCAACTCAAAGAGAGTACGATGGTAGTCTGGGCAGGTGGTCCATAGACATGCTCCTCACACACCTTCTACTGTACGTACACGCTTGCCTTCCTTTTATGAGAATTAGAAACATCACATGGTAGGAGTAGCACTGATATCAACATTTTTTGTCAGTGTGAGAGCCTTTTCTGTTTATTTAGGACTGATATTTTCTCATCTTAGAGACCATCCATGCCTGCTGTTTAGATAGTGGTGCTCTAAACCAACATGGGGGGGAAAAGTTGAATGAAAGGTTGTAGTTATAGTTTTAGTCCACCTAAATGGCTTTGACTTTCACCATTTATAACCGCATGCATCAGTGTCTAGGAGCAGTAACCACAAAACTATGTGCAAACATTTTAGGGTTGTTTTGAGAGCAGTTTATTCACCCACAGCATGCCACAAAATGATGTCTCTGCAATGAATGTAGCATGTTTGTTGGAATAAATTCATCATGTCCTGGTAAAGATCTCCAGATTGAAACATAAGCTCCTCTTTTTTGACTTTTGCAGTGGCCGCAGCACCCTACCAAATACAACTTTATTAATCCATGATGGCAATTTGCCGTAGACTGTGCCCTGCCATCTCCTTTTACCCTCTTAGGCCCTATATATATATATATATATATATATATATATATATATATATATATATATACTTCCTTGGACGATGAATATTGAAAATGGCAGATCTATAAGCTCACATCACCTCCATTCGACGCATGTAGATCTGCTATTTTCATAATTTTTGAAAACCGGGATCCTCACCTCGCTGAGGAAAGTTATCGTTATGCACATGTCATCAGGGCTGAGTTGCAGGCTGTTGAGGCTGAGTTTGTTGTCTACATATTTGCATCACTACTGGATACTCTGAGCAGTGTTGCCATGTCCGCTTATTATAAGAGACTTTGGGCTTGTTTTTCTTTAAAGTCGCTTGTAAATATTGGTAGTTGCGGGTTAGGTTTTCTTTTTTGGGCTTGTTACTAAAGTGTAGTTCCGTATTTGGGTTTCCTAATGTTGTTTAAACCAGTGATTCTCAAACATTGTCATGTCAAGGACCCCCTGGCACGACCCCCATACCAGAATTTTTTCCTCAAGGTTTTCTTTTGAATATAGCAGATCTACAAGCGCACAACGTGTCGTGTGATTTTCAAATAGCCAATGTATATGTGTAAAGTGCTCGTGTGGCCCAGTCGCTTCTTTTGGGCTTGTTTTCATAGACCTTGTTGCTTATTTCTCTCGCAAAATCTGGCAACAGTGGCTCTGAGCTGAAAGTAACTGTGTCTGAAAAGCAACACGGCTTGTCTGCGTTCTCTGATGTAACTCCTGGAATTGATGTACACACAAGCTTCAATCAGAGTGGGGTTGTGACTAAAATGGTCATCCTTATATTTTTCCTGAATATTGTAATCTCTGGATTGTTAATCACAATTATTGATTATGATGATGAAGTATACGGGGGGAAAAAACACAGCTAGCAAGAGCAACTGTAATGCTTCTGAACCGGACAAAGAAACAGGAGCAGTCCCCACAACAATATTTACGATTCTGTGCCTATCGGTACATAACTCCAACGGCGCTGAGTAGGCTCAGGCGAGCGTCGCACCGCTCAGGACGGCAACTCGGTCGCTTTAGCTCCCTCGGTGGTCCTTTGCGGGGCTCCAGCTCGCCTGAGACTGCGCGCCTCCGTCATGGTCCGAAACCAAAACAACCAAAACCAAAACCGAAACTGAACTATTTCATCTCCGTTGGTAGGTCAGTATGTCTGATAACACCCAATGAATGGTCTGATAAATCACGAATGGTCTGATAAATCACGTAAGTAGGTTGCCTACTTCGCCCATTCAATGGTCTGATAAAACGTGATAATCTCCCATTCAATGCATTGATAGCATCCGAATCAGGTGGTCTGGCACTATCAGGGCACGCTACCATCTTGCGCACGGATCATAATGCATCTGAAGCCGACACACTCATGTTCAACATGGTAGATGTCATTTTTAAGGGACTACGGCACTGTATGTTTTGGGAAATTGTCGGCATCCGACAGTAATGTCAACTATACAGTGATGCATAGTAAATGGGCTAAATGCCAGGCCACCAGTATGGTCCGTTATGATGCAATAGTCATAATGCCAGACTGTGAACTAGAGATTGACTTGCTGTAGCAGGTCAAAAATCACACCAAGATTGGCCCACCCATTTGGTAAGCTTGGCCCAATTTTGGGCCTGGCTCATGGAAGTATTGTTAGAAGGCAGTCCTGCTCTAGTTCCAATATATGCTTATTTTCAGAAAGTACCGGAGGCGATTTGAACAGAGGACTCCTGTAGTCTCTCTTGGTGAATGGCAGGACCAGAACTTGAGGACTGGCCGACGCTTTTCCGGAGTCCCACGGACTTGGAGGACTCCAGTTATTCACTAGTGTACAGACTAGTCCATTTCAGGACTCTTTTGTTTGCACTGTTTTTGTGGATTTTGTTATTATTTGTTTTAATATACTTGTGGATTAAATGCATGCGTTAGCATTTTGCACTATTTTAGTTTAGTTTGCTCTTGTTTTAATAATGTGTGGCTTAAATGCATGTTTGAACTATTTTTGTGTATGTTGTTTATTTTAATATAAGTGTTGTGCTGCCGTAATACGTTTATTTGTGAGAGAAATATGTATAGATTGTTAATGTTTCAAACTGATCAAACATCTGAAAGTTATTATTGTTCTCGAAGTTGTTCTCGACCAATTTTGGCCTCGGGTCTGTTCTAGACAAGCATCGGCCTTGGTCTCTTTTGAGATGGTCTAGGCAACAACACCGTTATTAATTCAAATGTTAACACTTTGTTGAGGGCAAACGGAACACATCTGTCATTGTAGCTCTAGTTTCTGCTGGTTGCGTTATCACAGTGGTGCAGCTTTAGCTGCGGCATGTGGAACTTCACAGCAACTCAGGGGGTTCGGGGGGAGCGTGTGTTTTTCGTTGAGACCCCACACTGTCCCTAGAGTTTGAGATTGTGTGTTGCCCAGAGAGTTCTTTAATCTTGTTTTGATCTACGTTCTTTCTATAAAATGTTTTATTCACAAAGCTGACTCTGTCATCATTTACAGTATGTATATTTTGCATTCTGCTTCTTCCCGCAGATTTTTATTATATACCGTGCAGTAGCACCTTCCCAGCCAACAACAGCACAAAGCCATTTCACAAAAATAAAAGTGGAGACAAATCAGAGAAGAAATAATAGAATAGCAACAATGTAATGAAAGCGAATGCATGTCCCAGTCTTACGGCATACACCAGGTGGTCAGAAATGAAAAACCGGCTGCACTCAGAAGCCACGTAGAAGGTCTTATCAGTGTGGCCTCCTCGTCCACTGAATAATGCAGGCTGTTTAAAGTAAAAGCCTGTCTCCACAGTTACTGGGGCAACCATGTCTCTGGCCAGCCAACCACAAGGGCCTTGTGGTGGTGCAGGCTGTGTGCAGCACGTGTACTGGAGACGGGCGCTATGGGACCCATGCCCAGTTTACTGTATGCTCCCTCATACAATGGTTTCGCTCGCCATCAGTGGTGGAAAGTAACTAAGAAAACTGGTAGAAAAAGACTTGCTTGCTGCATAAACTATTAAGGAAGACTAAGAAAATGTTATTTATTTTATCTTTACATGCTCATAAAGTGCTCTGTGCTCAAACTAGTGAGGGAACGTTTCGGTCGTGGGACCATCAGTGCTATACGAGGAAGGTCCCAGGACCGAAACGTTTGCTATTGTTTTGCACCCCTCACTTTGAGCAGAGAACACTTTATGAGCATGTACAAATAAAAGAAATACAATTTTCTTAGTCTCTGTCTAAGGAGTCTTCCTTATAGTTTATGCAGCGAGTGAGTCTTTTTTTCTTTCTTTTTTTTTTTTTTTACAGTTTCCTTTATATTTTTGAGACCACCGCACCTGCAGTCAACCCTGAACAAAGGACATAGAACGCTGCAACAGTTTACCCTGTAGGAAAGTAACTAAGTACATGTACTCAAGTACTTAAGTACAATTTGAGGTATTTCTTTTACTTTAATGGAGTACTTGCAATTTTCAATAATTTTACTACTTCTCCAGTTCACTACATCTCAAAGGCAAACATTGTACGTTTACGCCACTATAATTATTTGAAAACTGAAGTTACTTTGTAGATTTAAATTATTATTACAAAACCGCTTCAGACCCATATGCATACTTTGGCAATTTGAAAATAGCAGATCTACAAGCTCACATTTTGTTGCCGACGTATACATCATGCTTCATCCAGTAACTTTTACCACTCATGAGAATGGTATTGTGAGTGAAATAAATTAATGATAAAATGATCATGCTTGCCTGTCTTGCAATATGAATTTTATAGTGGTGTGTTTGAGAGGTGAAAACCAAAATGCTTGTCAACTTGTCATCTGTGCTGCTCAAACATGTGATCAGGACAGGGATTGGACTCGTATTGATGCGTACATTGGAGAGACGTCTGTAAACATAATCTAGTGTGGGAATTGAGTGAGATCAAAGCCATTTGTAGGATTATGCTATGTGGAACATCGATATCTTGGGACATTGGGAGTCCCGACACGTTTTATTATGGAGGTTGTTGACACCACATTAAACGCGACTGTTGAGTGGATTCTTCATGAGGATTAATGTCTTGCTTGATCAGAACTATACACGACTTCAATAACTCAAAGGGATATTGCATGGGAGATTTCAATGGGGAAAGTGAGAGTTGGCGAAGCCTGAGATTCACATGCATTAATTATTCAGAGGAAAATTCAAATAAAGTTCAGTTTTAGTGGGAGTGTTCCTTTTCTTGATTGTTCTTCACATTATTCTTCTAAATAAAGCCTATTCTTATAGAGCGTGCCAACACGTCGTCACCACGGGGGCGTTGGCATTGGGCGTGGCATTGGGCAATGTTAAGTCAACCTGGTTTTTACCCCTCAAAGATGTCGACAGCTACCAAAAGACACTTGTTGACGCCCCTTTCAGGAATTTTGGCACGCTCTATAGGCCAAAGCCACGATTGATAAAAAAAATAAAATAAACAAAAGCACAGTGAATCTTAGTGGAAAATATTTTATATATATTTATTTGATTTAAGCATACACAAGAAAGCATACACCATATTCTTCATAACTGAAGCTGTGTAACCTTGTGCATAATAGTTGAACCATGCTAGCCCTCTTACAGCAATGTCTATACTTAACACACATGATGGTATGGATAGAGCAGTTCTTCTTTGTCTACTGTCTAATTTATGCTCCCGTCTACACACCGGGAGCGTTTATTTTGTGCGATTAATTTGCATTAATTTAAACTGCTGTTGTGCCACAAGTAGGCCTACATCCACACCGAATGCGAATATAACGAGGCGATAAAGTGATGTAATTATTTTTCCAGAGCAGGTCGATTTTTCACCGCGAATAAAGGCATCAACCTGTATGAATGAGGCATCAGCAAATGTAATAGTTGGATGTGAAATACTTACGACACATTTTCAGATTGTTTATTCGTCACGCTCCAGGTGTGTAAGGACCTTTACGACGGTGTTGCGCACCACAAAAATAGCCTAAAGTTCAAGCTGACAATGTGTCGCAGATGCGACGCATTGTGAGCTTGCGACCACAACATGGTCGGACGACAAAGCATAAATAAGGCTTCAACCATGCTTCTTTGTGAATCTAGTTTTTCGTACTCCCGTAATATGAAACATTTCTCTCTGTATATCTGCATTCTTTACATGATGATGTAGGCTACACAACCTAGTCTAGGTCTGTTTTTAGGTTCTCTATAATAGGCTACCATTCTGAATCTGAAAACTCCAATTTGTGTATACTTCTTTTTTGAAAGCCCGCTGTGATTTGTCTTTTTTTCTATCGGGGGAAAAACCCATCTTTCAAACAATGCATGAAATGTCTGCAGCTTCTCAGTCATCAAAGATGGCTGAAATTGTCAGTATCTTATAAAAGCATGGCTTGCTGCCACAGGGCCCAAAGTGGAATGTTAAGTTCTTACAGTCGTCACCATAATGTCTTTTGTTATTGAGAAAATATAAGTTTTTCACCTCCATTTTTGCATTTCAGCACTAAGGTTTATATTGTGTGTTAAGAAATGTCTAATGGATAGGATATGCTACTGTAAGCTTACGAACAGCTTGGACGATAAGGAGAAGTTGATATAAACAGGCCACATTCATGGCAGCCTGCAGAGTAAAATATCTAGTTGAATTCCACAAATATAATCCTCACTCTGTGACATTGGTGTGCTGCTGCTGGATAATGGGGTAAAAAGAAATAATAATAAACTTGCATGTTTATTGAAATAACATCCATCAGGAGTCATGTTTACTACCCAGCTGAGGCAGCTGGAATCCAGTCCCTGCCAGGGAATAGTCACTCAAGCGTGTGATAATATTGCCTTGATGCAGAAACCTTTTCTCTCTAGAGGCAAAGTTAGACACCCCTGCATGGCAAAACAAGGAAATATGTTTAACATTAGCCCTACAATGATGATAACATTAAATAATGTGATATTTAAAATGGCAACAGATAACTGTCTTAAATAATTGGTAAATTAGTTTCTCTTAATTGAGAATGAGCTTCGTTTAGATTAGGCTTTCAAAATGAGCTTCTAATGTTGCTAAGGGGGAGCTTTAAAGAGCTGTGGCTTTAAAGTTGAGATGTGGACGTTTTCATTCAACGGCAACTGTCGTAGGAGAGCGGAGGAAAAATGTGTAGCGGAATTGCCGTTGAGAAATAATAATGCTGGCAAAATAATAATGCTGGCAAACAGAAGCCATGGCTGCAGTTCAAATGAATCATTCAAGGAGGAGAGATCATCTGTTACTGCGTGTAGATGGATGGACGCCGATCGATCGGGGTGCAGTGGTCCCAGGGACAAATGGTTTCAACCTTCAGCACAAAAGTTTTCAGTGAAGTGCTGATCACTCCGGGTAATGCAGCAGAACGTCATTTACCTCCAAGTTTGTCTAGGGAACAGTCACACGTCTATGTTAATTAATCACAGGGCCCCGCGTGGCTCTCTAACTCTCCCCTGACCCTGGCTCTTGTGCCCTCCCTCCTTCTCTACGTAAAACCCACTCCCGTCTCTGACACGGACCCGCACTTATGGGAGAAATGAAATCGGCGTTCCTCCACTCTTTCTCATTAGGAGTGGCAGTGGAGAGCGAGAGAGAGGGACTGATAAAAGCCTGCTATTTCATTAGTCATCACTCTGCCCACTCCTCTCAACCAGAACCACCTCCTCTCTCATCTCTACCCCCCCCCCCCCTCTAGCCACCCACTCATGTACTGTACAGTACACACGCACACGCTAAAGTCTGCACATTAGCAGGCCAGGATGTTAGCGTGCACACACGCGTGCTCATGCATGTGCTTAATGAGATCCACGTAGAATAACAAATGCATAAATCATACTGCATTTCAACACAGATTTGAATGTGAACGTGAATTTCTCACGCTAGATTCATGGTGGATTATAAAGCCTGCGGCCCTAAACAAGATTATCCTCACAAATGCTTTCCATACTAGATAGAGCAGAATGAAGTAGAGTATGTCAGTGTTATGAATAACTGAATTTGTAGCTTTCTCAGAAACCACACTTTTATGGGCCCCAAGTACTTTGTCTACAAATATATACCTTCATCAGTGCCCTCTTACGATAGGCGACGGTCCAGGGTACTTGTTTCACATTCAATTTTTTGTCCAAAGCTTTCTGAGTTCACACCACCAAACAAAAATGGCGATATAAAAATGTATTTACACGTTGAAATGCAATGCCCCCCAAAGCAATCTCTCCAGAAACATTGCATTCAACCATCCAAATCTGCAAATAACCTCAACTCTTGTCATCACTAGTATGTTTCACAATTATTAGCAAAAAGACAGCTTAGCATCGGTGGAAATGCAAAGAATACAATGGAAAAAGTGAGACATTGGGCTTCTGGCATTCCATACTATAAACTAAAGTGGAAGATTTTGATATCTTTAAGGCAGTACTATTGTATTTGAATCAGCCCTCAAAAACACGTTTTCTTTATTTAATGAAGCTTAACCCTTTAACCGCCATAATACACATTAGTGGGGAGGGTTTGTTTGGCCCATTCAGAAGCTGCACAGTATAAGTCCTCATACAACATACAGTGCACAATACTATATGGCATTATTTTAACTAACATTGTATTTTGCTTCCAGGACAGGGAGTGTCAGCACTAATGGTGACATTGAGTTGAAAATACATCTTGGTAGAAGCCCTTCTGTCGGGGTGACATCTGTTGACAACGTTGAAAGGGAGCATTGAAGCATTGAATGTTGGGCCCAAGAAACCTCGTGAAGCCTCCCCCCTCTCCAGAAACCTCGTAGAAGATATCGGTACTGTCTTTTCGACTTTTCAGTGAAAGTTCAGAGAAAGACGCCCTAGGATTCCCCAATATGACCTCCCGCTGTCTTAATCTTAGTTTGCCCTGCGTCAAGTAAGGCTGCTTCTTGTGCCCAATTAAGCCGGTACATGCGGGGAAGCCAGGTTTGGTGGATAGATGCAAAAAAGGGGTAATTGGGGTTGAAACTTCATTGAGTTTTTCTGCTGCTTCCTTCTTTGACCGAGGGCCATTATTGCTGACAAGAAGTCCACTTCACACACGTGAGTCCAACAGTTCACTTTTTACATGACCACACCCGATTAATTGGCCTCCTCAAACGCTTATCACTACAAAGGAGCAAGACACAAGGAAATAGTAAAGGGTTCACCATAGATGTTTTTTTTTCTTTCTTTTTTTCAATTATTGTGGAATGTTAAGTTACAGGCAGATCAATAATAAGCATTAAATAAGTTAGAAACCAATTTAAAAAGCAAATAAAACAATATAATTCCAAATTTGATCTCAATGAGGATGCTATTGTAGGCATGTTTAATGTTAGAGTCGCCTTGGACTTATGCTTAATTTATACTCCATCGTATGACGGTGTTGCATGCTGAGAATGAATTACTGATCCACAAGATCACAATGCGTCACGTTGTGAGCTCGTAGATCGGCTTGTATGTGTGCCTATCATATGACGGAAGTATAAATCGGGCTTTGCGACCTTCTGCCGTCACATTTGATGAGCTTTGAGTTTTCAGGAAAAGTGAGATGTTTCTGCCCTGGTGGTACTGGCGATACTGGTGGTGCCGGACCGATGGTACTGGTAGTACATCCTTGTTGATGCTGCTCTATGTTGATCGTGCCTCATGTCAGAGATGGCTCCTGAATTAGCGAAGTGGAGTCTACATTCCCTGAGGGGGGAAAAAACGAGCTTGCAGAATGAAAACATTTCCCAGAGGATGTCAAAGAGGACATCTATAAAAACCAAGTACCAGCACAGTATGGTACAACTCCTTCTCAAAAGAATCCATATAAAAAAATATAATGATATACCATACTAGAATGACTGACCTTTTTAAAAGTAATTTGACCAAACTAGAGAAATTGTACAAAAGTGAGGATACGATTATACTGTACAACAGATGAAATAGGATGTTGTGAAGAAAACAAGGTCCGAGTTGAGGTTGAGGGGACATTACAGTACACTAGACAGGGGCGTATTTCTGCAAAGTGGACAGACCTCTGTGGTGCTCCGTGGTAAACTATTACAGAAGTAGGAAATGGGCTGGTTTGTGTTCATTGATCGCACTGAGAGATGGGGAGAAGAAAGATGGAGAGAGACAGCAGAGAAGAAAGAAGTGATGCACAGGGGAGAGAGAAAGAGAAAGAATGGGTCTCTGGCTTCGGTCCCGGGGGTTTGTTTATCTGCGGTCTCTCCGCAATTGGAGCCACCTGGCCTCTTATCTCTGACGACCCGTGGTAGTGATTAAGCATGGTGGAGGCACGCCAGTCGTCTCTCTTCTGCAGACTCTGTACTTTGGCCCAGCGTCGGTCATAGCCAGCCCCCGGAGTCCTGCGGCTTTGTCTCAGCATCAGGCCTTGTGCCAAAAGGGGTGTGTGTGTGTGTGTGTGTGTGGGGGGGGGGGGGGTCACACCCAGAGTAGCAGCCTCAGCTCAGCGAGCGGATATGGGCTGAAAAAATGGGGCCTGTTTGTTTGAGAAGACAAAGTCTTTTGGATGAAGAGAAGGCGTTTGCTTGCGGTCACACCTCGATAAAGTTGATCGTCGGCATCCTGTTGTTGTTGTTGTTGTCGTTGTCCTAGAAGAAAAGAGGGAGATGACAACAATGAGAGACAGGAAGATGGGAGGATTGGTGGAATTATTAGTCGTTCTTCAATGAGCATGAGGATGTTCTTTTTCAGATGTTTTACCTATTCGATGGGTGATGAGACCGTGGTGGAACAAGGTTTTTTCCATTTGTTTCCCAAACACGATCTTTAGGACTGATTGTCCACACTGTTATTTGCAAATCAGATCACATAATGACATAGGCATGAGTAATGCTTAACTTACTCTTACTCTGAAAACAGTCGATCTGCAAGCTCACAATAAGTTGCGTCGCTATTTCTGGCGATCGACACTGTTCTTACAATGAAGTGTGCATCAGGCTTCAGTGCCTGAGTGCCCAGACTGAGACACAGACATGATAAAAAACAATCTGATTCCAATCTGGATAGGCCGAATTTGGGCTGCCAGTATGAACATAGCCAAGAGCAAATCGTTACGTCTCATTTTTATTTTCTGTATGACAGTTTAGCTAGTTCTGAGTTTTTATTTTCTTATTTTAACACACCAAATGAATATGATATACAGGCCTGTCAGATTCAGGGCTGTCTCTTGATCAAAAGATAAACTATGATGACCATGACCAGTCACTGTATACTTTGTTTTTGCTGTGGATTTTAGGACAACAATGTTGAAATGGTTGTATGTTTTATTGTTACCGAATCGTGTGAAACACAAGTTAAAGGACCACACCAGTCTAATTTAGACTTCTAGCCATTAGCAGAGATTGCCCCTGCCTTCAAGAAATGGTGTTTACATAAGTGTATGGTAAATGGTAAAAAAAATGCTGTGTATCTCTGTACATTTTTAAACGGCATTCACTGTCCTTCACAGTGAAATGGTGTGGAAACTTTGAAGTTGATTTTAACCCTTGTGGAAGTCACTACACCATTTATTTGATCTAATTCAAATATATATATATATTCAAATTCAATATGTCTGGAAAATAATAATACCTTGAATTTATATAGCGCCTATCATGAACCCAAGAACGCTTAAAGATAAATAGGAAAAAAGCAATGCTACATTTCAAACTCAAAGTTTAGCTTGAAGAAGGCTTTTAACGATTTTGAGCTAATAGAACAAAGCGTAAACAAACACAATATCTGAAAAAAAGAAGAATTTGGAGAGAAATGTTGACAATGATATTAGTAACACTGGTATGGTCCTTTTTAAGGTGACAGTATGAGAGTGCATGATGTTTCTAGAAGAGGTATGGTCCTTTAAAGGGATAGTTCACCCAAAGATTACTTATTTTCTATCAATTACACACCACATGAAGCCTTGAATTCATGGAGATTTTTTCGTTTTTGTCGCATTCCTGAGCTAATAATTTGATGACCGGCGGGAAGATGCTAATGTCTCCGGTAGGAGACTCAAAGTTGACACTTTGTGTCTCCTACCGCAGCCACCGCCGGTCATCAAATTATTGGCTTAGTAATGCGACAAAAAACAAAAAATCGCCATGAATTCAAGGCTTCATAGGGTGTGTAATCGATAGAAAAAAAGTCATTTTGGGGGTGAACTATCCCTTTAAGATGACAGCATGAGAGTGCTGAGGTTTCTAGAAGAGCCCAGGACCATTCACCTGCCCGGCGCCGTTGGGGGAGGGACCCCTAGGGGAGAGGAGGGGTGGTTATACCTTACTGCGCAACAGCCCACCCGTTGGGTGCTCTGGAGTGCTGCACTCTGAGGAGGTCTTAGCTTTGTCCTTGTTGTTGTTGGGTTCGTTGTCTTTGATGATGTCATACTGACGGCAGAACAGGGCGATGACACCTGGGGAGAGAAAGAGAGGAACAGGACTGCGAGCACATTATTTCTAATGGACCCACTTTTTTTTTTTTTTTTTTTTAATAATTTCAACCCTTTTCGAATTTCGAACAGATTAGGAGCTAAAAATGTTCAAAGATTTGCTGCTCCATTCACTTCAATGTTAAAATTCAAAAGGACAAACAATTCACATTGTTTTTTGGTTTAAAACTACTGGTTTTGAGCTATATTCAAACATCAGACAACACATGTTAACGAGGTCAAAATGACCTCGTTGACATTTGTGAAACCACACCTTAATCTCATCTGTGATTAGAAACCATCTGGGGATCAATCATACTGGAGGAAAAAAATCTGTGGCTACGCGAACAGGTACCAAAATCGTTCAAAACCCTGGCAGAGGCTACAGACTGTTCTGAAAAAACTCTGGCAGTCAATGTGTTAACCATATGGCTCAGGGCATGTTAGTTTCAAATGCTAGACATTTACAATGTACTTTATAGCAATGGTTCTCAAAGTCTTGAGGGGGTTCCAGGGGGTCCCCAGCAAAATGAGTTAATATAGCATCGGAAATCAGTTTAACCACTGTCTGTAACCCTATATACAGTACAGTACAGCGGATATTTATCCCATCTACAAGCTCACAAAGTGATGCGATGTAATGTGTTGTGAGCTTGTAGATCTGCTATTTTTTTTTAGATTGGTGAAAAGGTGAACATCTTTTGAAACATTTTAACTACACAAATCTTGTATGCGGGTCCCGCCCTGGCACAAAGTATTTTCAGACGGGGGGTCCGGCCGCGACCATATGCATTTTCATTTAGGGGTCCCTGTCATCAAAATGTTTGAGAACCACTGCTTTATAGACCAATATTATACCAAGTACAGTCAATACAATATGTACGCCTTCCTCCACTTGTGATGACATGATTCTTCATACCACGGGATTCTTCATACCTGCTTTTTCAGCAGTTAAGGAGATGTTTTCTTGTTTTAAGTACTTTCTTTTTTTAAAGCAACTGATAAGGTTGTCTACTGATATGGAGTGGTATGTAAATATCTGAATTTGGCTCTCATCTGTTGCCCTACTCTTCCGTTTTTGTTTCTGTATACTTGATATAGTTTGTCTTTCAATCACATAAGATGCTAACTACAGTAGCTGAGTTACGTTTTGTCCTTTCAACAGCATTTCTCCAACAATGGGGAAGATGCCAGTCGGTATTACATAACCTATGACTCCATGGTCCACATGAATAAAATATCTATTTATTAATGGAGATTCCGAGAAATATCCCGGACTGGAGCTTTAAGGCCAATGGCGAACGTCCACAACCATTCACCCTCTTTGGAGTAAAGAGTTGTGCAGTATGTGTGCGCGTGCGTGACCTTGGTTGACCTTGGAACGTTCCGGATCTCACCTGCCCACATGATCAGTACGACCACGATGATGATGCACTCCCCCGCCCTCAGCTGAGAGGACTGACCCACTTCTTCCATGGTCACTTCGTCTGGCGGGAAACAAGAAAAAAACGTGTTTTTGATTGAATACTTTATCAACAAGACTGTTAACAGTGCAAGTAGTGCAGTCAAAAGTTATGCTATAACACAAAAAAAAAACAGGTTCTTGTTTCCTTTGCGGTCCATTGTACACAATTCATCAGTAAGACATATAATACAGTACATACAGTATCAGTACAATTATTTCGAGGTTATCCATTCTTTTAGGTTAGTTTTATGTTTGGGTAGGGAGTTGACATCTTTAATGGCTTTTGGTAAGGCATTCCACTTTGTGGTGGCAGCGTAGTAGAATGCATTCCCCCCCTGTTTGAGACGAATTTTAGGGGAACAAGGTCAGATGAGCTCCTTCTGGTGTTATGCCCATGCCCACTTTCTCCAGAGAAGTAGTTTGACAGGTAACTGGGCACTGAGTATCTTCAAAGACCAGACCCATTGAAAGATGCTGCACTTTTGAACTGATCAACACCTAATTGCAATTCCTGGTGTTCATTGTTTTTTCCCTTAGAATTCTTCTATTACGGTATATATCTACTATATATATTCCAGGAATCTCTGTATGTACAGTATGTCTTTCCACATGATTGTCCTTCGCATATCGTTAGCCTCATAGCATAATTGCCTGAGTCATATTTTTAAGGTTTTCAGAAAAGAAGAAATGAAAAACAAAAATCTAATTTTGCTTAAGTCATGTTTATCTGCCTTTATTTATTTCTGCCTAACTCTCCTAATACTGCTGCTTCACCCTGCCTCAGCCTATCAGAATGCTTGTTACATTCAACAAAAAAAATCTACCTAAGTCAAAAGGTTAAAATAACTTAGGCAGAAAGTGGAATTTTGGAATGTATTTCAACAATCTGATAGGCTGAAGACAGGCAATAGGACACAATGAAGCAGCAAGTTTAGGAGAGTAGAGTTAGGCAGAAATGTCAATTTGACCAAAAGATTACTTTCAGGCTATGTGGCTAATGATATCTCGAGAACAGATCATCCGATAGACTTCCCACTTGGCCGGAGTATTGCTCAAAGAAGTACAGTGTCGAGTGTGAAATTGATGGGATGGGCGGTTAATAAATGGCCGCTCTGAACCGGCCCTCATTCCGAACGTTCGGCCATGTCCCCAACGGTCACTGCACTATAGTTCCTATGAATCTGCTTTAGTTGCTGTTTTTTACCACTTTTTCACCCCCTCAACACTGCAATGTACCTTAAACTCAGGATGCTGACTCAGCAAAATTACATCTATAGAGGTGGAACTGGACTTGAACTGGAGCCCAGTATGTGTGATATCTACAGCAGCTTCAAGGAGGGACACGGCAAGCAAGGTGCTTATCAGTTAGAGCGGAGGTTTTCAAACTGTTTGCGCATCAATGGTCAAAATCTCAAGGCACACCTGTATTCATATCAAAATATGAATTTCATATGAATGAATGGTTTATTTTCGGTCTTTGTTGATAATGATAAAACACTTGAGAAAATCATCATCATAAATGTACACATCCAACCAACTCGCACACAAAATCCACATTCAATGGACCCAAAAAAGGAATAGGCTGAAGCACAATGCTTATTCTTTCCCTATCCTTTACAATCCATAGATCTACATTAAGTTCACAATGTGTCGCTTAGCCTGTAGATCTGTAGGCCTTCTGCCCCTCAAAAAATGATAAGCCCTGAGGCCACAGTGGCCTTGATAACCATTGCCCCAATTGATTGTACCATGTTCTCCTCTGACTCTTTCCTGGCAATATGTTTTTGAACACCAGTGTCTTTTGTTGAGATTCTTAATTTTTATCTACCCCTGACTCCCCATCTTCTAAAATGAGTTCAGTGACTCTGATTAGTCCAGGGCAGAGCATGTATGAAATTTCGATTCAGGAGTTTCTACAAATATTGATAATATGTAAATGCCAATACATCATTTTGTGAAATAAACAGGCTAGGCTATTTATTTATTTAGTTCACTGATAGTTATACTATGTATTAACAAAATGAATGAAGGAAAAATAAATTCAATTAATTATTTTCATCCACCTAAAATCCTTGTTTTATTTGATGGTCTTCCTGCCTGGCATTTGGCCTTTGTGCCTTTAAAAGAGTAAGGCCAAATGGCCGTGGCCCTAAAATGATGAACTTCCAGGCCTGGGTGTAAATACAGTATTGCAGTAATAATGTGTTGTCCAAAATCCCAAGGTACACCTGGAATCGTCTCACGGCACACCAGTGCATCTCGGTGCACCGTCTGGGAACTACAGAGTAGTGGTTCTCAAACGTTTTCGTGTCAAGGACCCCCAAATTGATTATGTATTTGGCCATTAACTCTGAGAATGTGCACATGGAACCAAAAATGAATCCTTTACGGGTCCACATTTGGCTCCTAACTATCAATCTAAAGCTCAGATTGCACTCTCTGCACTAACGAAGATGTACAAACCCGCTCAAACCCCAAGCAGCCTCTTCCCTCTTTAAAACGATGTGAGAAGGCGCCTAAAAGGATTACGGTACTCTACCATCATAAATCACCATGATGCCATGGCTGCTACACTAGGCCCCCTGAAACCCCAGGGGGTCCCTGGACCCCACATTGAGAACCAGTGAGCTAAGCTACCAATTACTCTAGTCTACACATTAAATTAAGGTTCACTGTACTGAAACTACACCCCCCATTCAGAGAACAGTAGCAAGCTAAGCTGCAGCAACACAGGAAAAGGTGGTTTGCATCAAAGCTATTGTTTTCTCTAACACTGAACCAAATGCATTCCAAGTCAACGCTATCTCAGAGATCAATAAAACTGTCAGTCAAACAGATGAAAGCGAAAACACTGTTCAGCTCACTTGTTTATTAAACAATATGCTGTGCTCTCTGCTCTCACTACTCAAAGAATAATTAGTCAAACACTGTGTGTGTGTGCATGCGTGCCTTCCTGCGCGTGCGGCTGTGTTTGCATGGGTATGCTCAATTTAGACTTGGGCACAACTGCATTGCAGACTATAAGTTGTGGTTCAAAACTCAAAAACCTAAGCCACAGTGCAAAACAAGCCAACTATTTTGCATGATTCTGTGGTGCATGCTTGCTGTGTAAATAGAATGTTCTTGGTTCAAAACCAAGGATGCCCCCCCCCCCCCCCCCACTAAAGAGCATGCAAGAGAATTGATTCAGTATGAACCACAGTGGTTAAGATACAGAACTTAAATAACTGAGACTGGGAGGGTAATTGCATGGTTCAAGTCCACCTTTTGTTTTGTAAGAAGGAGAAAAAAATGATAAACTTAACTTAATATTTTAAATGTAGTTTTCATTGAAGTAAGAGAGGTGTTTAAGCTCTTAAACTAGCATAACAAAAACAAAGACAAGCATGCACACAGGGAATTGAACCCAGGTCTCTCATGTCACTGGCAGCAGCACTAACCAGATGTCTATACGTCAAGGCCCACTGATGGGTTTGTTATACATCTTATACTTATACCAAGCTCATGGATACAATGTCATTGGGGAGCCAGGTGTCAATCAACTATAATCAAGGTTCTGAGAGGGGGTGGGACTAAAAAAGGGAGGAAGAGGGACAGTCTGTGAGAGTGAGAGAAACAGGTCAAAACAGTGATCAATATTCTGGTAAATTCCAGGGTGAGGATATATCAGCGATTCAGCGTGTAACCCTGTTAAAAACAAGGTTAGTGTGTTTGCAGCTGGGGTTTCACTCAGTATTTGTACCACCACCAGCTGACATTAATACTACAAGGTTAACTAACACACTAGCCTGGAGGAGAAGAGAGTGTGTGAGACATTTCAACAGGTTTCTGAGTGAGTATGGATGCTATCTGAGTCTGAGAACTGTAATGACATGGACATTTATAGTTGAAGGACTATGTTTAGTAGTGTTGTGGTGTTTTGGATAGTGTGCTTCAAAGCCCTTCTTCCAAAGCTGTTACAGTAGAGGTGCTCAGGACTTGTCACTTCATACCAGAGGATCCAGACGCACACAGACAGTCGGGTGGGGCACTGGGTTTTCCTGCACACAGACAGGTAGCAGGGTACTGGGTTTTCTAGATGGTTCTCAACCTGTGGGTCGGGACCCCCATGGGCATCCCCACATGATTTTTTTTTCTTTTGGCTTCAGGTCTCAATTAAGACCTCAACAAACTATATAAGAAAGAGGCAAAACATTTGAACGAGGCGTTGTGTGCTTGTAGATCGGCTATTTTCACAATATTTATCTGAGGGGTCCCCAGTTCAAATATGATTATTTTGGGGGGTCACGGCCTGAAAAGGTTGAGAACCACTGTCCTAGCACACAGACAGACAGGTGGGGTACTGGATTTGCACAAATTTTCACATAAAAAACAAAAAATAGCTATGAGCTTGTATATCTGCTATTTTTAAATAGCCAAAGAAATCTAAAAAATGACACAGATACTTTCCCGGATTGAATGTGTTTAAGCTATAACTAGGCTAAGTTTGAACTTAGTGTGAGGTGGTGCAACTGGCCCCTGGGTTCTCCAGCAAAAAAAAACTGCAGCAGCTTTCTAACGTTGTCAAAGCAACTGTGAGTAGACACAATACTTTGCCCAATGATTCCAAAAGAGCTTCAACAAGCATGACAACAAAACTAGTACTGTATAATAGTACCAATCGTTTCAAACACCCCGGGTATATGTTTGTTTTATTTTATTTGGGCGAGCATGACAAATTTTATAGGAATGATTTACATGGTTGTATAATAAATACCTTTCTGTTATTACATTTGATGTTTGTTGGGATATTCATGTTTGATAGTAATGTGGTTTATGTGGTAAAAATACGTTGTTTGAATATGATGCCTGGTGGTTGTAAGCTCACAATACTGTACAGCTATACAATAAGCTAACTGGGTCTTTCTGCAGAATTGGTTGATTTTATTAGGATTCAATTTCAAACAGACAAAATCCTGAGAATAGCACTTAACACATGTTTTGTGACTGACTCAGTGAGAGTGAAGTCCAGTTTCATAAGTACCAGTGGTGGAAAATAACTAAGTACATTTACTTAAGTACTGTACGTAAGTATAATTTTGAGGGATTTGTACTTTACTTGAGTATTTCCAATTCCGATATATTGTACTTTTACTCCACTACAATGATTTGAAAACTTTAGTTACTTTTCAGATATAAATTATTATATTATGAAGCATACATTATCCACTTTAGCCCTATTTTATACATAGGATATTTGAAAATAGCTGATCTACAAGCTCGCAACGCGTCGCATCGCAACACGTTGTGAGCTTGTAGATCTGCTTTTTTCAAATATTTAGCTGAGCCACGATGTAGGCTGGTTGTGGACACTGCTGAGAGGGTGGTGACATGTTCACAACCAATGTCCAACTGCTTGTAGAAATGGATCTGAACAATATATTTTCTTCCTCTGTGTTCAAGCACGTGCTGCATGCCGTAAGCCTGGAGCTCCTCACCGCTGCTGTGGAGTCTGGCTCTCATGGTGAGTCACACACCCTGTACGGATAATATCATTGTGTAATGAGTTGTTGTTTCACTATATTTATCTAATAAGCAATGGTGTAAAGTAACTAAGTACATTTACTCAAGTATTGTACTTAAGTACAATTTTGAGGTATGTTTTACTTTACTGGAGTATTACCAATTTTAGGTACTTTTACTTCTACTCCACTACATCTCAGAGGCACATATTGTACTTTTTACTCCACTACAATTATTTGAACTGTAGTTACCAGTTACTTCGTAGATTTGGATTATTATTACAAAACATACATTACCCACTTCAGCCCTATGTACAATTCGGCCATTTGAAAATAGCCGATCTACAAGCTTATATTGTGAGCTTGTAGATCTGCTATTTTCAAAAGATTTTTTATACATTTGAAACTTGTGAAATGCTTCATTCTGCATAATGAGTACTTTTGTACTTTACGTATATTTTGATACCAAGACTTTTGTACTTTTACCGAAGTCAATTTTGAATTCCGGACTTTTACTTGTAAGGGCGCGCTCCCACCGCACTTTTATTTTACCTCTGGGGCAGAATCTGCCAATGCTTTGTCAATGCAAATGCGTGGATTCTTGGAAAAAATCCGCAAGACCAGGAATCCACGCTTTTGCATTGACAAAGCATTGGCAGATTCTGCGCCAGAGGTAAAATAAAAGTGCGGTGGGAGCGTGCCCTAACAGAGTATTTCTACATAGCAGTATTGATACTTTTACTAAGTAAAACATTTGAGTACTTTTTCCAACACTGCTAATAAGTATCGATGGATAATAGCAATTGGGAATAAGGTAATATGAATGGGGATAACATAACGTGTGTGCGCGTGATCACGTGGCGGTCATTATCTGTAGCTGCACAGATTTATCTGTATTGCTGGTGGTCGTTATCTAGTAGCTGCACGGTTTAACTGCTTTAGTAAATCTGAGACTCCTTCCAACCATGTCGTTCACTCATCTCTCCATCGCAGCTCATTTGTCTCAGGAGAGAACCTGTTCCCCTGTCGTCAGCTACGTGCTTAACTGAGCTATCCAGTTTAGTAGACCTTGTATTGCGAATTTGTACTTCCATGTACTGTTATGTACTGCCATGTACTGTTCTCATGTCTTACTAAATAAAGTACATCAATCAATCAATCAATCAATCAGCCTCCAGCACAGAGGTACGCCCAGTCAAGGAGAACTTTTATTACAGTGTGTAAGTGACAGCTCATGCTCATTGTCAGCTGTGACTTAAAGGTAGGGTAAGTGATATGTTTGGGTATTTTTTTGTTTTTTTTTGTTAGAAAGGTTAAAGTACCGGTACTATATTCTGATAGTAATCATTGCTACAGAGCGTTTGTTCAGTCACAGGTGTCTTAGTGCAGGAACAAACCCTCAAAAAGAGCCTTAGTTTTTGAGATACCCCTCCCCGGAGTAGAACAAAACGGGACATTGTTTTTTCATATCCTTAGGATGTCCCCTTCGTGAAATGGATTGACCCAAGTTTTACTTCTACTGCACAAGTCATGAAATTGATCCATGAAGTGGCTCACCACATAGGCAAAAAAGCGCCTACCCTGAAAGTGGGAGCTCCAAGTAAATCCTCTCTCATTTTCTACCTGCTGGTTGTTTTTAGATCATACTTGCACATATGGTCTACAGGTAGTGTCCCTACATCCCAAACAATCAGAATGCCAATTTGTGGTTCTATTGTGAATCAGCAGCCTTTTATATAAGGCCTTAAATAGGCAGAATTAGCAAAAATGTGACATTTCTGAGCAATATTTACTTGTAACTTTTATCCAGCTCTTTATCGGGGGTAGAACTAGATGTGACATTGTTTTTTCATGTCTTTAAGATGTCCTCTTCCTGAAATGGATGGTCAGAAGTTTTACTTTCACTGCAAAAGTCATGAAATTCATCCACAAAGTGACTCACCACTGCCAAAACACGCCTACCCTTAAAAGGGGAGTTCAAAGTCAATCCTTTCTCATTTTCTACCTTATGTTTTTTGTTTAACATCATACTTGCACAGATGGTCTACAGGTAGTGTCCCTACTCCCTACATCCTAAAGCAATCAGAATGCCAATATTTGGTTCTATTGTGAATCAGCAGCCTTTTATACAAGGCCTTATTATAGGCGGATATAGAAAAAAGTGGACTTTTCTTAGAAATATTCACATGGAATACTGGTCAGGGGGTAGAACAAAACTTCACCTTGTTTTTCCATAACTTTGACTTGTCATCTTCATGAAATGGATGGTCAGAAGTTTTTCTTAGATGTCAAAATTCATGAAATGTATCCATGAACATTTGCAAAAAGAAAAAAAAAACTATGCAGAAAAGTCCCTACCTACCTAAGTTAATCCTGCTTCATTAACCATCTACTGGTTGGATCTACATCATATTTGCACAGATTGTCTACAGGTAGGACCCCAACACCCAAAACAACCAGAAAGATATGTCAAAATATTCTGTATTGTGAGGATTTTAGGCTCCTAGGCCTTGTCAAATATTATATTATGAGGGTTTTTTTTCAGAGTTACTTCTAATCCTGATATATTACTGTAAAATGCCTGCAAACAAAATTACTGTTTAATAACAGGACATGTATTCTGATACCATGTTTTTACCCACTTCATATCCATGTGGAATCTAAGGATGTTTCTCAGGTAGGCCAAATATCCTGATGCCTCAAAACAGATGGAATGACAAAATATAGTTCTATAAGCCTTCTATGGTAGCCAGACTTAAAATGCAGTATGGGCTAAGTAGAATACACTACTGTGTGCCATTCTTAATGAATAATCATCAATCAGCAGCTTATTCTCAATTTCATAAATGTATTTACTTTTTTGAGCAGTGTGTGTGTGTGGGGGGGGGGGGGGGGGGGGGCTGACTGACGGGGGCCAAACCGTTTTCCATAAGCTGCTGATTGATGATTATTCATTAAGAATCATAGATTCCATATGAATATGAAAGTAGCAGGGTAAAAACATGGTATCAGATTGTATTCCCCGAAGCAGTCATTTTGTTATATTTGTAGGCATTTTACAGTATTAATAGATCAGGATTAGAAGTAACTCTTTAATGCCTTTAATCAGGCTTAAGGGCCTATAAAACCCTGCAGATGCACAATACAAGCCAATTTTAACATATTTGTCTGGTGGCTTTGGTGTGTAGGGGTCTTACCTGTAGACATCTGTAGACACAATCTGGGCAAATATGATCCCTTTTTCATGCAAGGTGGGGGCAGTTCTGCACTTTCTTGGTGCAGAAACTTTATTGAAGAATGTCATGACCTTTGTAGTCAATGTAAATAGTTTGATGGTTGATAGTAAGTTAAGAAAAAACAAGGTCAGGTTTTGTTCTACCTCTGACCAAAATCACATATTCCTATTTCTGCCTTGAATAAGGCCTTATATTATATTAAGGGCAGCTGGACACTAACTGTAGACCATCTGTGTATAGGTACAATGTGAAAACAACCAGCGTGTAGAAAATGAACTCCCTATTTCAGGGTAGGTGTGTTTTTGCAGTGGTGAGTCACTTCATGGATGCATTTCATGACTTTTGCAGTAAAAGTAAAACTTGGGACAATCTATTTCATGAAGAGGACATCTTAAAGATATGAAGAAAAAAAAACAATGTCACATTTTGTTTTACCCCTGATAGAAGAGTAGGACCAGTATTACATGTGAATATTCCTCAGAAAAGTCCACTTTTTGCTATTTCCACCCATAATAAAGCCTTATATAAAAGGCTGTAGACCATCTGTGCAAGTATGATGTGAAAAGAACCAGCAGGTAAAATGAGAAAGGATTGGCTTGGAACGCCCTATTTCAGGGTAGGCGTTTTTTTTGCAGTGGTGAGTCACTTAATGGATGAATTTCATGACTTTTGCAGTAAAAGTAAAACTTCTGACCATCCATTTCAGGAAGAGGACATCTTAAAGACATGAAAAAACAATGTCACATCTAGTTCTACCCCTGATAAAGAGTTGGACCAAAGTATATATTGCCCAGAAAAGTCAACTTTTTGCTATTTCCGCCTATTTAAGGCCTTATATAAAAGGCTGCTGATTCACAATAGAACCACATATTGGCATTCTGATTATTTTGGGATGTAGGGCACTACCTGTAGACCATCTGTGCAAGTATAATCTAAAAACAACCAGCAGGTAGAAAATGACAGAGGATTTACTTGGAGCTCCCACTTTCAGGGTAGGCGTTTTTTGTGGGTCATTTGGTGAGTCACTTCATGGATCAATTTCATGACTTTTGCAGTAAAAGTAAAACTTGGGACAGTCCATTTCACGAAGGGGACATCCTAAAGATATGAAAAAACTATGTCCCGTTTTGTTCTACTCCGGGGAGGGGTATAGTCAACTTTGGGGCTTTTGGTTCCTGCACTATCTCTCCAGCTCTTTTGTAAACAGAATATAGTAAATGTTCGTGTAGGTGACACATTTTAAGCCAATCAGGAGAGAGCACTAAAAATGCATTTTCTGTTTAAAGGACGACTTCACCACTTTTCAACATATCTTCATATAATAGGTCCTCACTAATGCTCATGATATAATGATACCATTTTTTTCTACTTGGTCTGTGTCTCATAGGAGGGCTGTGGACAGTCCAGAAACCCGTCTACCAGTGACATCATCGTTAGGCAGAATTATTTTTCCCAAAAAGATTAACATTTTTTAATTCAGATTTTTATTAAGGCGAGAACAATGGGATCTATTATTGCATTGCAACTTTCCAGGAATATAAAGCCTGCAGTTTCTATTAGCTTGTATTCCCCATCGATGATGTCACTGGTAGACGGGTTTCTGAACTGTCTACAGCCCTCCTCTGAGACACAGACTGATTAGATTTTTTTTTTACCATTTTATCATGAGCATTAGTGAGGACCTACTATATGAAGATATGTTGAAAAGTGGTGAAGTCGTCCTTTAATAAAGAGCTGGAGAGACATGGGAGACTCCTTTTACTGAACAAACACTCTATAGCAATGAGTACTATCAGAATATAGAGCTATTTAACACTTATTTTAACCAAGGTGAATCACTTACCCTACCTTTAACTGTTGAAATGTAAATCAGTGTGAATGAATGTTAATGTGCACAAACTTTTTTTTTCCCCGTTACCACCGTGCTCTGACTCTTGACAAGGTGACTAGTGGTTATACAAGTCAACTAGTCGACTTGTATAACCACTAGTCGACACTGGCAGTAGTCGAACTAGTCAAGGTTTTAATTTCTTTTAATTTGAATTATTATTTTAAAATAAATTATAAATCAGGGCAGTATATCTACAGCTGATATGAAGCTGTGGGCCCTGAAACAATTGTTCTCTTTATACATCCATGGGTAATTGTTGTCAAACAAATCATAGTTGTCAAATTCTGTTGTGCCTTCAGTGTGGGGCGCTCAAACAGCAGACATAACTCCTTAAAATGTGCTTATTTAACTCTTTACTGGTTGTATCTGAGATGTTTTTGATGACAATTGTTAAGTGTTAATGGATGAAAAAAAAAGATATATGATATATCTGATATATCTCCACAACTAGTCGACTACTTTGGTTAGTAGTTGACCATTATTCAAATCCAGTAGTCGTGAATGCCCTAGTGTGACTCTTCGAATGTTAATGTGCACTTCATCATCAATGTATGATTATTTGTCTAATTGTTTTGTTTTCAATTTCACCTTTTCTTCAGTAAAACCCTGCCAACTACATCACATGGCCTGTTCCTATGAAAAAAAGTAATTCTACATTGTACATGAAGTCATACAATACGTTAGTTTAAACAAAATGCCATACAGTACTGTTGTTTAAAGAAAGAAAGCTATACATACCATAATACTGTGTTCTTGTTAGCCTAAATTGTTCACAGCACAGCTATCTGTTTTTGTATTTAATTCTTGATTTGTGTTTGTTGCAATAAATACATGAAATGGAAGTGGTTGGATTCAATTTACAACATTTGTTATCCCTGAGTCACTAGCATATCTCAAAACAAAACAGAATTCAGTTCACAAGTATGGGGCTCAGCCTATAATTGATCATCGATTTGATTGATATGCGGGCGGAGACCTGTAATCCGTCTGGAGCACCTTTTCTAGTTAAATCTAATATTAATATGCAAATATTTTGAATATTTGAATATTTGTACCTTTTGACCTGCCATCTCTTCCTTCAACTTCAAATATGACCTAAAACATTGACTTAATGTGAAAGGCCTGGTGGTGTGAAGGTAAAGCATAGGATTCATGTACCGAAGGTTTGGGGTTTGAATCCCGCCCAAGCTTTTTTTGTTCATAAGAGGAGGAGGATAGATTTAGCCCGCCTTCCTCAGGTTGTAGAGGGAGGGGCTTAAAATTAATAAAAAAAATAAAAATAAAAAAAGTTTTTTTCCCCTTTTTCTTAATCAATTCCCTGGCTCCTTTCATCTCCGCCATCTTGTGCCGTTGCTGTGGGAATCTCGTTCGTATCGAGGCGTCGCTGTGGGAATCTCGTTCGTATCGAGGCGTCGCTGTGGGAATCTCGTTCGTACCGAGGCGTCGCTGTGGGAATCTCGTTCGTACCGAGGCGTCTCTGTGGGAATCTCGTTCGTACGGAGGCGTCCACCATCTTTCGATTTTTCTTTCATCATTTTTCGAGGTTTCTCTGTTACCATCTTTCGGGTTTCTCTGTTCCCATCTTTCGGGGTTTCACTTTTACCATCTTTCGGAGTTTCTTTTCTGCTTTCTTTCTCTTCCACCATCGGTGAGATTTGAACTCACAGTCTTTGCCCTCTGAGGTGGTGATCTTAACCACTCTGCCACAGTGGTTCATACTTTATCTGTTCTCTTGTGCGATCTACACTGAAGGATTTGAGAAAGGTGCAAGAGCCAGGTAAAAGTTAAAAAGTGTTTCTTGCTGGATTTGAACCAAGAGCCTTCGGGTTGCAAGTCCTGTATCTTCACCATTGTACAACCATGGTTCATACTCAAACTGTCTTCTTGCACAGTCCTCACTGAACGATTCTATAAAGGTACAAGAGCCAGGTAAAACTTAAAGAAATGTCCTTGCTGGGTTTGAACCAAGGATCTTCAGGTTGCAAGCCCTGTATCTTAACCACTGTACCACCAGGCTTCATACAAGAATTGTCTTCTTGCACAGCCTTCACTGAATGATTGTTGGCTCTTGTGCTTTTATAGAATTGTTCAGTTAAGAGCGTGCAAGAGGAGAGTTCTAGTATGAACCATGGTGGTACAGTGGTTAGGATACAGGACTTGTAATACGAAGACTCCTGGTTCAAATCCAGCGAGGACATTTCTTAAGTTTTAACTGGCTCTTGTACCTTTATGGTAAAACTTAAAGAAATGTCCTTGCTGGGTTTGAACCAAGGATCTTCGGGTTGCAAGCCCTGTATCTTAACCACTGTACCACCAGGCTTCATACAAGAATTGTCTTCTTGCACAGCCTTCACTGAATGATTGTTGGCTCTTGTGCTTTTATAGAATTGTTCAGTTAAGAGCGTGCAAGAGGAGAGTTCTAGTATGAACCATGGTGGTACAGTGGTTAGGATACAGGACTTGTAATACGAAGACTCCTGGTTCAAATCCAGCAAGGACATTTCTTAAGTTTTAACTGGCTCTTGTACCTTTATGGTAAAACTTAAAGAAATGTCCTTGCTGGGTTTGAACCAAGGATCTTCGGGTTGCAAGCCCTGTATCTTAACCACTGTACCACCATGCTTCATACAAGAACTGTCCTCTTGCACACTCTTCACTGAACGATTGTTGGCTTTTGTACTTTTGTAGAACTGTTCAGTTAAGGGTGTGCAAAGGGAGAGTTCTAGTATGAACCATGGTGCTACAGTGGTTAGGATACAGGACTTGTAATCCGAAGACTCCTGGTTCAAATCCAGCAAGGACATTTCTGAAGTTTTAACTGGCTCTTGTACCTTTATGGTAAAACTTAAAGAAATGTCCTTCCTGGATTTGAACCAAGAGCCTTCAGGTTGCAAGTCCTGTATCTTAACCACTGTACCACCATGGTTCATACTCAATCTGTCCTCTTGTACACTCTTCACTGAACGATTCTATAAAGGTGCTAGAGCCAGGTAAAACTTAAAGTCCTTGCTGGATTTGAACCAAGAGCCTTCAGGTTGGAAGTCCTGTATCTTACCCACTGTACCACCATGGTTCATACTAGAACTGTCCTCTTGCACACTTTTAACTGAACGATTCTATAAAGGTGCAAGAGCCAGGTAAAACTTAAAGTTAATGTCCTTGCTGGATTTGAACCAAGAGCCTTCGGGTTGCAAGTCTTGTATCTTACCCACTGTACCATCATGGTACATACTAGAACTGCCCTCTTGCACAATTTTAACTGAACGATTCTATAAAGGTGCAAGAGCCAGGTAAAACTTAAAGAAATGCCCATGCTGGATTTGATCCAAGGACCTTTGGGTTTCAAGCCCTGTATCTTAACCATTGTACCACCATGGTTCGTACTCAAACTGTCCTCTTGAACAGTCTTCACTGAACGATTATATAAAGGTGCAAGAGCCGTGTAAAATTTAAAGAAACATCCTTGCTGGATTTGAACTGGGAGTCTTCGGGTTGCTAGCCCTGTATCTTAACCACTG
Organism: Gymnoscopelus microlampas; assembly: GCF_963454915.1. Lineage (NCBI taxonomy): Eukaryota > Metazoa > Chordata > Actinopteri > Myctophiformes > Myctophidae > Gymnoscopelus > Gymnoscopelus microlampas. The sequence goes on from NC_139957.1 coordinate 36,401,841, forward strand.
CACCATCATGGTTCATGCTGAACCTACTCTGTTCTCTTACACACTCTTCACTGAAAGATTTGATAAAGGCACAAAAAACAAGTAAAACTTGAAAAAATGTCCTTGATTGTTTCAAACAAAGAACATTCTGTTTGCAAGCCCTGTATTGTGACCACTTCACCACCATGACGATAAATTTGAGTCTGCTTTCGTGCACTCGTCACTGAAAGATTATGTAAATTGAACAAGAGCCAGGTAAAACTTGGAAAAATGTCCTTGCTGGTTTCAAACCAAGGGCCTTCAGGTAACAAGTCCTGTATCTTCACCATTGTACCACCATGGTTCATTCCGGAACTGTCCTCTTGCACACTCTTCACTGCACGATTCTATAAAGGTACAAGAGCCAGGTAAAACTTAAAGAAATGTCTTTATTGGATTTGAACCCAGAATGTTTGGTTTGCAAGCCCTGTATCTTAACCACTGCGCTACCATAGCCCATACTGTAACTGTCCTCTTGCACACTACACTGAACGATTTTATAAATGTCCAAGAGCCAGGTAAAGGTTAAAAAAAATGTACTTCCTGGATTTGAACTAGGAGCCTTCGGGTTGCTAACCCTGTATCTTAACCACTGCACCATCATGGTTCATGCTGAACTTACTCTGTTCTCTTCCACCCTCTTCACTGAAAGATTCATTAAAGGTACAAAAGCCAGGTAAAACTTGAAAAAATGTCCTTGATTGTTTCAAACAAAGAACATTCTGTTTGCAAGCCCTGTATCGTAACCACTTCACCACCATGACGATAAATTTGAGTCTGTTCTCGTGCACTCGTCACTGAAAGATTATGTAAATTGAACAAGAGCCAGGTAACACTTGGAAAAATGTCCTTGCTGGTTTCAAACCAAGGGCCTTCAGGTAACAAGTCCTGTATCTTAACCACTGTACCACCATGGTTCATACTCATACTGTCGTCTTGCATAGTCTTCACTGAACGATTCTATAAAGGTACAAGAGCCGGGTCAAACTCAAAAGAATGTCCTGGCTGGACTTGAACCAAGGACCTTTGGGTCACAAGACCTGTATCTTCACCATTGTACCACCATGGTTCATTCTGGAACTGTCCTCTTGCACACTCTTCACTGCACAATTCTATAAAGGTACAAGAGCCAGGTAAAACTTAAAGAAATGCCCTTGCTGGATTTGAACCAAGAGCCTTCGGGTTGCAAGTCCTGTATTTTAACCTCTGTACCACCATGGTTCATACTCAAACAGTCCTCTTGCACATTCTTCACTGAACTATTCTATAAAGGTACAAGAGCCAAGTAAAACTTAAAGAAATGTCCTTGCTGGATTTGATCCAAGGACCTTCGGGCTGCAAGCCCTGTATCTTAACCATTGTACCACCATGGTTCGTACTCAAACTGTCCTCTTGAACAGTCTTCACTGAACGATTCTATAAAGGTGCAAGAGCCGGGTAAAATTTAAAGAAACATCCTTGCTGGATTTGAACTGGGAGTCTTCGGGTTGCTAGCCCTGTATCTTAACCACCACACCATCATGGTTCATGCTGAACCTACCCTGTTCTCTTACAAACTCTTCACTGAAAGATTTGATAAAGGTACAAAAAACAAGTAAAACTTAAAAAAATGTCCTTGATTGTTTCAAACAAAGAACATTCTGTTTGCAAGCCCTGTATCGTAACCACTTCACCACCATGACGATAAATTTGAGTCTGTTCTCGTGCACTCGTCACTGAAAGATTATGTAAATTGAACAAGAGCCAGGTAAAACTTGGAAAAATGTCCTTGCTGGTTTCAAACCAAAGGCCTTCAGGTAACAAGTCCTGTATCTTCACCATTGTACCACCATGGTTCATTCCAGAAATGTCTTCTTGCAGACTCTTCACTGCACGATTCTATAAAGGTACAAGAGCCAGGTAAAACTTAAAGAAATGTCTTTATTGGATTTGAACCAAGACTTTTTGGTTTGCAAGCCCTGTATCTTAACCACTGCGCTACCATAGCCCATACTGTAACTGTCCTCTTGAACACTGAACGATTCTATAAAGGTACAAGAGCCGGGTCAAACTCAAAAGAATTTCCTGACTGGATTTGAACCAAAGATCTTTGGGTAACAAGTCCTGTATCTTCACCATTGTACCACCATGGTTCATTCCGGAACTGTCCTCTTGCACACTCTTCACTGCACGATTCTATAAAGGTACAAGAGCCAGGTAAAACTTAAAGAAATGTCTTTATTGGATTTGAACCCAGAATGATTGGTTTGCAAGCCCTGTATCTTAACCACTGCGCTACCATAGCCCATACTGTAACTGTCCCCTTGCACACTACACAGAACGATTTTATAAATATACAAGAGCCAGGTAAAGGTTAAAAAAATGTCCTTCCTGGATTTGAACTAGGAGCCTTCGGGTTGCTAACCCTGTATCTTAACCACTGCACCATCATGGTTCATGCTGAACTTACTCTGTTCTCTTCCACCCTCTTCACTGAAAGATTCATTAAAGGTACAAAAGCCAGGTAAAACTTGAAAAAATGTCCTTGATTGTTTCAAACAAAGAACATTCTGTTTGCAAGCCCTGTATCGTAACCACTTCACCACCATGACGATAAATTTGAGTCTGTTCTCGTGCACTCGTCACTGAAAGATTATGTAAATTGAACAAGAGCCAGGTAAAACTTGGAAAAATGTCCTTGCTGGTTTCAAACCAAGGGCCTTCAGGTAACAAGTCCTGTATCTTAACCACTGTACCACCATGGTTCATACTCAAACTGTCGTCTTGCATAGTCTTCACTGAACGATTCTATAAAAGGTACAAGAGCCGGGTCAAACTCAAAAGAATGTCCTGGCTGGACTTGAACCAAGGACCTTTGGGTCAGAAGACCTGTATCTTCACCATTGTACCACCATGGTTCATTCCGGAACGGTCCTCTTGCACACTCTTCACTGCACAATTCTATAAAGGTACAAGAGCCAGGTAAAACTTAAAGAAATGTCCTTGCTGGATTTGAACCAAGAGCCTTCGGATTGCAAGTCCTGTATTTTAACCTCTGTACCACCATGGTTCATACTCAAACAGTCCTCTTGCACAGTCTTCACTGAACGATTCTATAAAGGTGCAAGAGCCGGGTAAAATCTAAAGAAACATCCTTGCTGGATTTGAACTGGGAGTCTTCGGGTTGCTAGCCCTGTATCTTAACCACCGCACCATCATGGTTCATGCTGAACCTACTCTGTTCTCTTACACACTCTTCACTGAAAGATTTGATAAAGGTACAAAAACCAAGTAAAACTTAAAAAAATGTCCTTGATTGTTTCAAACAAAGAACATTCTGTTTGCAAGCCCTGTATCGTAACCACTTCACCACCATGACGATAAATTTGAGTCTGTTCTCGTGCACTCGTCACTGAAAGATTATGTAAATTGAACAAGAGCCAGGTAAAACTTGGAAAAATGTCCTTGCTGGTTTCAAACCAAAGGCCTTCAGGTAACAAGTCCTGTATCTTCACCATTGTACCACCATGGTTCATTCCAGAAATGTCCTCTTGCAGACTCTTCACTGCACGATTCTATAAAGGTACAAGAGCCAGGTAAAACTTAAAGAAAAGTCTTTATTGGATTTGAACCCAGAATTTTTGGTTTGCAAGCCCTGTATCTTAACCACTGCGCTACCATAGCCCATACTGTAACTGTCCTCTTGAACACTGAACGATTCTATAAAGGTACAAGAGCCGGGTCAAACTCAAAAGAATTTCCTGACTGGATTTGAACCAAAGACCTTTGGGTAACAAGTCCTGTATCTTCACCATTGTACCACCATGGTTCATTCCGGAACCGTCCTCTTGCACACTCTTCACTGCACGATTCTATAAAGGTACAAGAGCCAGGTAAAACTTAAAGATTTTTTTAAATTGGATTTGAACCCAGAATGTTTGGTTTGCAAGCCCTGTATCTTAACCACTGCGCTACCATAGCCCATACTGTAACTGTCCTCTTGCACACTATACTGAACTATTTTATAAATGTACAAGAGCCAGGTAAAGGTTAAAAAAATGTCCTTCCTGGATTTGAACTAGGAGCCTTCGGGTTGCTAACCCTGTATCTTAACCACTGCACCATCATGGTTCATGCTGAACTTACTCTGTTCTCTTCCACCCTCTTCACTGAAAGATTCATTAAAGGTACAAAAGCCAGGTAAAACTTGAAAAAATGTCCTTGATTGTTTCAAACAAAGAACATTCTGTTTGCAAGCCCTGTATCGTAACCACTTCACCACCATGACGATAAATTTGAGTCTGTTCTCGTGCACTCGTCACTGAAAGATTATGTAAATTGAACAAGAGCCAGGTAACACTTGGAAAAATGTCCTTGCTGGTTTCAAACCAAGGGCCTTCAGGTAACAAGTCCTGTATCTTAACCACTGTACCACCATGGTTCATACTCATACTGTCGTCTTGCATAGTCTTCACTGAACGATTCTATAAAGGTACAAGAGCCGGGTCAAACTCAAAAGAATGTCCTGGCTGGACTTGAACCAAGGACCTTTGGGTCACAAGACCTGTATCTTCACCATTGTACCACCATGGTTCATTCTGGAACTGTCCTCTTGCACACTCTTCACTGCACAATTCTATAAAGGTACAAGAGCCAGGTAAAACTTAAAGAAATGCCCTTGCTGGATTTGAACCAAGAGCCTTCGGGTTGCAAGTCCTGTATTTTAACCTCTGTACCACCATGGTTCATACTCAAACAGTCCTCTTGCACATTCTTCACTGAACTATTCTATAAAGGTACAAGAGCCAAGTAAAACTTAAAGAAATGTCCTTGCTGGATTTGATCCAAGGACCTTCGGGCTGCAAGCCCTGTATCTTAACCATTGTACCACCATGGTTCGTACTCAAACTGTCCTCTTGAACAGTCTTCACTGAACGATTCTATAAAGGTGCAAGAGCCGGGTAAAATTTAAAGAAACATCCTTGCTGGATTTGAACTGGGAGTCTTCGGGTTGCTAGCCCTGTATCTTAACCACCACACCATCATGGTTCATGCTGAACCTACCCTGTTCTCTTACAAACTCTTCACTGAAAGATTTGATAAAGGTACAAAAAACAAGTAAAACTTAAAAAAATGTCCTTGATTGTTTCAAACAAAGAACATTCTGTTTGCAAGCCCTGTATCGTAACCACTTCACCACCATGACGATAAATTTGAGTCTGTTCTCGTGCACTCGTCACTGAAAGATTATGTAAATTGAACAAGAGCCAGGTAAAACTTGGAAAAATGTCCTTGCTGGTTTCAAACCAAAGGCCTTCAGGTAACAAGTCCTGTATCTTCACCATTGTACCACCATGGTTCATTCCAGAAATGTCTTCTTGCAGACTCTTCACTGCACGATTCTATAAAGGTACAAGAGCCAGGTAAAACTTAAAGAAATGTCTTTATTGGATTTGAACCAAGACTTTTTGGTTTGCAAGCCCTGTATCTTAACCACTGCGCTACCATAGCCCATACTGTAACTGTCCTCTTGAACACTGAACGATTCTATAAAGGTACAAGAGCCGGGTCAAACTCAAAAGAATTTCCTGACTGGATTTGAACCAAAGATCTTTGGGTAACAAGTCCTGTATCTTCACCATTGTACCACCATGGTTCATTCCGGAACTGTCCTCTTGCACACTCTTCACTGCACGATTCTATAAAGGTACAAGAGCCAGGTAAAACTTAAAGAAATGTCTTTATTGGATTTGAACCCAGAATGATTGGTTTGCAAGCCCTGTATCTTAACCACTGCGCTACCATAGCCCATACTGTAACTGTCCCCTTGCACACTACACAGAACGATTTTATAAATATACAAGAGCCAGGTAAAGGTTAAAAAAATGTCCTTCCTGGATTTGAACTAGGAGCCTTCGGGTTGCTAACCCTGTATCTTAACCACTGCACCATCATGGTTCATGCTGAACTTACTCTGTTCTCTTCCACCCTCTTCACTGAAAGATTCATTAAAGGTACAAAAGCCAGGTAAAACTTGAAAAAATGTCCTTGATTGTTTCAAACAAAGAACATTCTGTTTGCAAGCCCTGTATCGTAACCACTTCACCACCATGACGATAAATTTGAGTCTGTTCTCGTGCACTCGTCACTGAAAGATTATGTAAATTGAACAAGAGCCAGGTAAAACTTGGAAAAATGTCCTTGCTGGTTTCAAACCAAAGGCCTTCAGGTAACAAGTCCTGTATCTTCACCATTGTACCACCATGGTTCATTCCAGAAATGTCCTCTTGCAGACTCTTCACTGCACGATTCTATAAAGGTACAAGAGCCAGGTAAAACTTAAAGAAAAGTCTTTATTGGATTTGAACCCAGAATTTTTGGTTTGCAAGCCCTGTATCTTAACCACTGCGCTACCATAGCCCATACTGTAACTGTCCTCTTGAACACTGAACGATTCTATAAAGGTACAAGAGCCGGGTCAAACTCAAAAGAATTTCCTGACTGGATTTGAACCAAAGACCTTTGGGTAACAAGTCCTGTATCTTCACCATTGTACCACCATGGTTCATTCCGGAACCGTCCTCTTGCACACTCTTCACTGCACGATTCTATAAAGGTACAAGAGCCAGGTAAAACTTAAAGATTTTTTTAAATTGGATTTGAACCCAGAATGTTTGGTTTGCAAGCCCTGTATCTTAACCACTGCGCTACCATAGCCCATACTGTAACTGTCCTCTTGCACACTATACTGAACTATTTTATAAATGTACAAGAGCCAGGTAAAGGTTAAAAAAATGTCCTTCCTGGATTTGAACTAGGAGCCTTCGGGTTGCTAACCCTGTATCTTAACCACTGCACCATCATGGTTCATGCTGAACTTACTCTGTTCTCTTCCACCCTCTTCACTGAAAGATTCATTAAAGGTACAAAAGCCAGGTAAAACTTGAAAAAATGTCCTTGATTGTTTCAAACAAAGAACATTCTGTTTGCAAGCCCTGTATCGTAACCACTTCACCACCATGACGATAAATTTGAGTCTGTTCTCGTGCACTCGTCACTGAAAGATTATGTAAATTGAACAAGAGCCAGGTAACACTTGGAAAAATGTCCTTGCTGGTTTCAAACCAAGGGCCTTCAGGTAACAAGTCCTGTATCTTAACCACTGTACCACCATGGTTCATACTCATACTGTCGTCTTGCATAGTCTTCACTGAACGATTCTATAAAGGTACAAGAGCCGGGTCAAACTCAAAAGAATGTCCTGGCTGGACTTGAACCAAGGACCTTTGGGTCACAAGACCTGTATCTTCACCATTGTACCACCATGGTTCATTCTGGAACTGTCCTCTTGCACACTCTTCACTGCACAATTCTATAAAGGTACAAGAGCCAGGTAAAACTTAAAGAAATGCCCTTGCTGGATTTGAACCAAGAGCCTTCGGGTTGCAAGTCCTGTATTTTAACCTCTGTACCACCATGGTTCATACTCAAACAGTCCTCTTGCACATTCTTCACTGAACTATTCTATAAAGGTACAAGAGCCAAGTAAAACTTAAAGAAATGTCCTTGCTGGATTTGATCCAAGGACCTTCGGGCTGCAAGCCCTGTATCTTAACCATTGTACCACCATGGTTCGTACTCAAACTGTCCTCTTGAACAGTCTTCACTGAACGATTCTATAAAGGTGCAAGAGCCGGGTAAAATTTAAAGAAACATCCTTGCTGGATTTGAACTGGGAGTCTTCGGGTTGCTAGCCCTGTATCTTAACCACCACACCATCATGGTTCATGCTGAACCTACCCTGTTCTCTTACAAACTCTTCACTGAAAGATTTGATAAAGGTACAAAAAACAAGTAAAACTTAAAAAAATGTCCTTGATTGTTTCAAACAAAGAACATTCTGTTTGCAAGCCCTGTATCGTAACCACTTCACCACCATGACGATAAATTTGAGTCTGTTCTCGTGCACTCGTCACTGAAAGATTATGTAAATTGAACAAGAGCCAGGTAAAACTTGGAAAAATGTCCTTGCTGGTTTCAAACCAAAGGCCTTCAGGTAACAAGTCCTGTATCTTCACCATTGTACCACCATGGTTCATTCCAGAAATGTCTTCTTGCAGACTCTTCACTGCACGATTCTATAAAGGTACAAGAGCCAGGTAAAACTTAAAGAAATGTCTTTATTGGATTTGAACCAAGACTTTTTGGTTTGCAAGCCCTGTATCTTAACCACTGCGCTACCATAGCCCATACTGTAACTGTCCTCTTGAACACTGAACGATTCTATAAAGGTACAAGAGCCGGGTCAAACTCAAAAGAATTTCCTGACTGGATTTGAACCAAAGATCTTTGGGTAACAAGTCCTGTATCTTCACCATTGTACCACCATGGTTCATTCCGGAACTGTCCTCTTGCACACTCTTCACTGCACGATTCTATAAAGGTACAAGAGCCAGGTAAAACTTAAAGAAATGTCTTTATTGGATTTGAACCCAGAATGATTGGTTTGCAAGCCCTGTATCTTAACCACTGCGCTACCATAGCCCATACTGTAACTGTCCCCTTGCACACTACACAGAACGATTTTATAAATATACAAGAGCCAGGTAAAGGTTAAAAAAATGTCCTTCCTGGATTTGAACTAGGAGCCTTCGGGTTGCTAACCCTGTATCTTAACCACTGCACCATCATGGTTCATGCTGAACTTACTCTGTTCTCTTCCACCCTCTTCACTGAAAGATTCATTAAAGGTACAAAAGCCAGGTAAAACTTGAAAAAATGTCCTTGATTGTTTCAAACAAAGAACATTCTGTTTGCAAGCCCTGTATCGTAACCACTTCACCACCATGACGATAAATTTGAGTCTGTTCTCGTGCACTCGTCACTGAAAGATTATGTAAATTGAACAAGAGCCAGGTAAAACTTGGAAAAATGTCCTTGCTGGTTTCAAACCAAGGGCCTTCAGGTAACAAGTCCTGTATCTTAACCACTGTACCACCATGGTTCATACTCAAACTGTCGTCTTGCATAGTCTTCACTGAACGATTCTATAAAAGGTACAAGAGCCGGGTCAAACTCAAAAGAATGTCCTGGCTGGACTTGAACCAAGGACCTTTGGGTCAGAAGACCTGTATCTTCACCATTGTACCACCATGGTTCATTCCGGAACGGTCCTCTTGCACACTCTTCACTGCACAATTCTATAAAGGTACAAGAGCCAGGTAAAACTTAAAGAAATGTCCTTGCTGGATTTGAACCAAGAGCCTTCGGATTGCAAGTCCTGTATTTTAACCTCTGTACCACCATGGTTCATACTCAAACAGTCCTCTTGCACAGTCTTCACTGAACGATTCTATAAAGGTGCAAGAGCCGGGTAAAATCTAAAGAAACATCCTTGCTGGATTTGAACTGGGAGTCTTCGGGTTGCTAGCCCTGTATCTTAACCACCGCACCATCATGGTTCATGCTGAACCTACTCTGTTCTCTTACACACTCTTCACTGAAAGATTTGATAAAGGTACAAAAACCAAGTAAAACTTAAAAAAATGTCCTTGATTGTTTCAAACAAAGAACATTCTGTTTGCAAGCCCTGTATCGTAACCACTTCACCACCATGACGATAAATTTGAGTCTGTTCTCGTGCACTCGTCACTGAAAGATTATGTAAATTGAACAAGAGCCAGGTAAAACTTGGAAAAATGTCCTTGCTGGTTTCAAACCAAAGGCCTTCAGGTAACAAGTCCTGTATCTTCACCATTGTACCACCATGGTTCATTCCAGAAATGTCCTCTTGCAGACTCTTCACTGCACGATTCTATAAAGGTACAAGAGCCAGGTAAAACTTAAAGAAAAGTCTTTATTGGATTTGAACCCAGAATTTTTGGTTTGCAAGCCCTGTATCTTAACCACTGCGCTACCATAGCCCATACTGTAACTGTCCTCTTGAACACTGAACGATTCTATAAAGGTACAAGAGCCGGGTCAAACTCAAAAGAATTTCCTGACTGGATTTGAACCAAAGACCTTTGGGTAACAAGTCCTGTATCTTCACCATTGTACCACCATGGTTCATTCCGGAACCGTCCTCTTGCACACTCTTCACTGCACGATTCTATAAAGGTACAAGAGCCAGGTAAAACTTAAAGATTTTTTTAAATTGGATTTGAACCCAGAATGTTTGGTTTGCAAGCCCTGTATCTTAACCACTGCGCTACCATAGCCCATACTGTAACTGTCCTCTTGCACACTATACTGAACTATTTTATAAATGTACAAGAGCCAGGTAAAGGTTAAAAAAATGTCCTTCCTGGATTTGAACTAGGAGCCTTCGGGTTGCTAACCCTGTATCTTAACCACTGCACCATCATGGTTCATGCTGAACTTACTCTGTTCTCTTCCACCCTCTTCACTGAAAGATTCATTAAAGGTACAAAAGCCAGGTAAAACTTGAAAAAATGTCCTTGATTGTTTCAAACAAAGAACATTCTGTTTGCAAGCCCTGTATCGTAACCACTTCACCACCATGACGATAACTTTGACTCTGTTCTCGTGCACTCGTCACTGAAAGATTATGTAAATTGAACAAGAGCCAGGTAAAACTTGGAAAAATGTCCTTGCTAGTTTCAAACCAAGGGCCTTCAGGTAACAAGTCCTGTATCTTAACCACTGTACCACCATGGTTCATACTCATACTGTCGTCTTGCATAGTCTTCACTGAACGATTCTATAAAGGTACAAGAGCCGGGTCAAACTCAAAAGAAATGTCCTGGCTGGATTTGAACCAAGAGCCTTCAGGTTGCAAGTCCTGTATTTTAACCTCTGTACCACCATGGTTCATACTCAAACAGTCCTCTTGCACATTCTTCACTGAACGATTCTATAAAGGTACAAGAGCCAAGTAAAACTTAAAGAAATGTCCTTGCTGGATTTGATCCAAGGACCTTCGGGCTGCAAGCCCTGTATCTTAACCATTGTACCACCATGGTTCGTACTCAAACTGTCCTCTTGAACAGTCTTCACTGAACGATTCTATAAAGGTGCAAGAGCCGGGTAAAATTTAAAGAAACATCCTTGCTGGATTTGAACTGGGAGTCTTCGGGTTGCTAGCCCTGTATCTTAACCACCGCACCATCATGGTTCATGCTGAACCTACTCTGTTCTCTTACACATTCTTCACTGAAAGATTTGATAAAGGTACAAAAACCAAGTAAAACTTAAAAAAATGTCCTTGATTGTTTCAAACAAAGAACATTCTGTTTGCAAGCCCTGTATCGTAACCACTTCACCACCATGACGATACATTTGAGTCTGTTCTCGTGCACTCGTCACTGAAAGATTATATAAATTGAACAAGAGCCAGGTAAAACTTGGAAAAATGTCCTTGCTGGTTTCAAACCAAAGGCCTTCAGGTAACAAGTCCTGTATCTTCACCATTGTACCACCATGGTTCATTCCAGAAATGTCCTCTTGCAGACTCTTCACTGCACGATTCTATAAAGGTACAAGAGCCAGGTAAAACTTAAAGAAATGTCTTTATTGGATTTGAACCCAGAATTTTTGGTTTGCAAGCCCTGTATCTTAACCACTGCGCTACCATAGCCCATACTGTAACTGTCCTCTTGCACACTGAACGATTCTATAAAGGTACAAGAGCCGGGTCAAACTCAAAAGAATTTCCTGACTGGATTTGAACCAAAGACCTTTGGGTCGCAAGACCTGTATCTTCACCATTGTACCACCATGGTTCATTCCGGAACTGTCCTCCTGCACACTCTTCACTGCACAATTCTATAAAGGTACAAGAGCCAGGTAAAACTTAAAGAAATGTCCTTGCTGGATTTTAACCCTGAATTATTGGTTTGCAAGCCCTGTATCTTAACCACTGCGCTAACATGGCCCATACTGTAACTGTCCTCTTGCACACTACACTGAATGATTTTATAAATGTACAAGAGCCAGGTAAAGGTTAAAAAATGTCCTTCCTGGATTTGAACTAGGAGCCTTCGGGTTGCTAACCCTGTATCTTAACCACTGCACCATCATGGTTCATGCTGAGCCTACTCTGTTCTCTTCCACAATCTTCACTGAAAGATTTGATAAAGGTACAAAAGCCAAGTAAAACTTGAAAAAATGTCCTTGATTGTTTCAAACAAAGAACATTCTGTTTGCAAGCCCTGTATCGTAACCACTTCACCACCATGACGATAAATTTGAGTCTGTTCTCTCGTGCACTCGTCACTGAAAGATTATGTAAATTGAACAAGAGCCAGGTAAAACTTGGAAAAATGTCCTTGCTGGTTTCAAACCAAGGGCCTTCAGGTAACAAGTCCTGTATCTTAACCACTGTACCACCATGGTTCATACTCAAACTGTCGTCTTGCACAGTCTTCACTGAACGATTCTATAAAGGTACAAGAGCCGGGTCAAACTTAAAGAAATGTCTTGACTGGATTTGAACCCAGGACCTTTGGGTCACAAGACCTGTATCTTCACCATTGTACCACCATGGTTCATTCCGGAACTGTCCTCTTGCACACTCTTCAATGCACGATTCTATAAAGGTACAAGAGCCAGGTAAAACTTAAAGAAATGTCCTTGCTGGATTTGAACCAATAATTTTCGGTTTGCAAGCCCTGTATCTTAACCACTGCGCTACCATGGCCCATACTAGAACAGTCCTCTTGCACACTATACTGAACGATTTTATAAATGTACAAGAGCCTGGTAGAGGTTAAAAAATGTCATTCCTGGATTTGAACTAGGAGCCTTCGGGTTGCTAGCCCTGTATCTTAACCACCGCACCATCATGGTTCATGCTGGACCTTCTCTGTTCTCTTCAACACTCTTCACTGAAAGATTAAATAAACGTACAAAAGCCAAGTAAAACTTGAAAAAATGTCCTTGATTGTTTCAAACAAAGAACATTCTGTTTGCAAGCCCTGTATCGTAACCACTTCACCACCATGACGATACATTTGAGTCTGTTCTCTCGTGCACTCGTCACTGAAAGATTATGTAAATTGAACAAGAGCCAGGTAACACTTGGAAAAATGTCCTTGCTGGTTTCAAACCAAGGGCCTTCAGGTAACAAGTCCTGTATCTTAACCACTGTACCACCATGGTTCATAATCAAACTGTCGTCTTGCACAGTCTTCACTGAACGATTCTATAAAGGTACAAGAGCCGGGTCAAACTCAAAAGAATGTCCTGGCTGGTTTTGAACCAAGGACCTTTGGGTCGCAAGACCTGTATCTTCACCATTGTACCACCATGGTTCATTCCAGAACTGTCCTCTTGCACACTCTTCACTGTACGATTCTATAAAGGTACAAGAGCCAGGTAAAACTTAACGAAATGTCCTTGCTGGATTTGAACCAAGAATTTTTGGTTTGCAAGCCCTGTATCTTAACCACTGCGCTACCATGGCCCATAGAATCATAAAACACGGGACGTGATGTTGATACTGTCCATTGTGCCAATAGATGGTGTGCACTCACATGAGATTTGCCTTGATGTTACGAGAGTGGCATGGGAGGTGTCTTTCTTAGACTGGGGTAAGATGTCAATTTTGGGACACATCCTCAGTAGTGTGCCTTTGAATCAGGGGGTGTTTCGGCCTTCAAACACTATACACCCTCATCAAAGGTGGCCAGCTACAGGGTGATCAAGCCTTAGCTTGTGTCCCATGCCCAATCATTAAGATTTGCCTAGTTGTTAAATGGCAGACATCCCAAGGGACTGTGCAAGGCAGGGGCGTCCTCTTCCCTGAGCCAACCCTACAGCTGACCGCATACCTCATATGCCCTCCTTAAGTTGGAGGGGTTTGAATTGGGTTCTCAGGTGGTGGGGGGGGGGGGGGTCATGTTCTTAGAGCCCAGCAAGGGTCCTTCCGTTTGATCCATATCCACTGGCTGCCTCTTTCAGCCGCTTCAGAAACTGCTCTGATGGTCTGCCGCAGAGCCTGTCCATGGATTCCAAGTTCCTTCAGCAATCTGATGGTGGAAGAAGCCACAAATCCTCTGCATCCCACTTCAACTGGACAGACTTTTGCGTTCCAGCCACGCTGAATTGCGTCTGCTGCCAGCTCAGTGTAGCGCAGTTTCTTGCGCTCATAGGCCTCCTCAACAGAGGACTCCCACGGGACTGTGAGTTCTATGATATACACAGACTTTCGTGAAGGGGACCAGAGTACCATGTCTGGCCTAAGGTTGGTGGAAGCGATCTCAGGTGGAAAGATTAGTTGCTGGCCAATATCGACCAGCATCTTCCAGTCCCGGGCCATGGCTAGGTGTCCAGTTTCTGGCTTTGCAGGAAGATGCTTGGGCTTTTTCTGTCCCTCCCGGATGAATGTTGTCGTTTTGATGGGATTACTTGTTCTTGGGGGTAAGGAGTTGGTTGCACTCCTCTTGATTTCAAGTGCTGCAGCCAGGCTCTTGAGGACCTGATTGTGCCTCCAGGTGTAGCGGCATTGTGTGAGACTGGTCTTGCAACCCGACATGATATGTCTGAGAGTTGCTGGAGCTGGGCAGAGGGGGCAGGTTGGGTCCTCGCCATACCACTGATGTAGGTTTTTTGGTGACGGAAGCACATCATATATAGCTCTTATGATGAAGCTGATGTTGCTGGCTTCCATTTGCCATAACTCACTCCAGTTGATCTTTCTCCTTTCCAGGCCTTCCCACCTTGTCCATTGCCCCTGTTTAGCAAGAGAGACAGCCTTTGTACTTCTTGCAGTCTCCTCCTGTCTGTGCACCTCCTCGACCACCAGTTTCCTCCGCTCAGATGTTGATGCCTTACGCCAAGTTGGTTTGCTTGCTGCCAGGCCAAGGCCTCCTCTTCCATGCTGGGTATGTCCCACGATGTCTTGGTGTCTCAGGGCTGATGTAGCTTGCTGCACAGCATTGGATGGTGTCCATTTCCTTCCAGTTAGTAGGGGAGGTGGAGCATTGCTGATGGTCTGGTCTTTGGAGTCCTTCAGTGTCATCTGAAGTCTTACCTTAGAGCACTTGTACTCCTCCGTTAGACTTGTGAGAGGTAGTTCAAGGACCCCTTTGCCGTAGAGGCCGATGTTACTTAGACATTGTGGGACACCGAGCCATTTCTTCGCATATGAAGTAATGGTTCGCTCCATCTTCTCCACAGTTGTTATTGGGACCTCATAGATGGTGAGTGGCCACATTACCCGGGGGAGAAGTCCAAACTGTAGGCACCAAAGCTTGAGCTTCCCAGGCAGTAGGGTCTTGTTGATGTTCTCAAGGCCATTGGCGATGTCCTGCCTCAATTGCTGCACTTGGTCTTTATCCTTGAGGCTTGCGTTGTACCATCTACCCAGGCTTTTGACAGGTTGCTCAGACACCGTTGGTATCGGGTCATCTCCAATGCAGAACTTCACATCTTTAAGCTGTCCCTTGACTATGGAGATGCTTCGAGATTTGCTTGGCTTGATTTTCATCCGGGCCCATTTGATGTTCTCCTGCAGTTTTGCAAGTAGCCGCTTGGTGCATGCTGCAGTATTGGTCAGTGTAGTCATGTCATCCATGTATGCTCGGATAGGTGGGAGACGGAGCCTGTCCTTAGTTCGCTCGCCGCCCACCACCCATCTCGAGGCCCTGATGATGACTTCCATGGCCATAGTGAAGGCCAGAGGTGAGATTGTACAGCCTGCCATTATGCCCACTTCCAAGCGCTGCCATGATGTGGTGAAGTCAGGTGTTGTGAAACACAATTGCAGGTCTTGGAAGTAGGCCTTTACCAGCGTAGTGATGGGTTCTGGTACGTGGAAAAAGTTGAAAGATTCCCAGAGGAGTTCATGGGGAACTGAGCCAAAGGCATTGGCCAGGTCGAGGAAGATGACATAGAGGTCTCTCTTGTCCTTCTTAGCTGCTTGGATCTGGTGCCAAATCATACTAGTATGCTCCAGGCAACCAGAGAACCCAGGAATGCCTGCTTTCTGTACAGATGTATCAATGTACTTATTCCTTTCCAGGTAAGTGGACAGCCTCTGTGCTATTATACTGAAAAAGATTTTCCCCTCGACGTTGAGAAGGCTGATTGGCCGGAATTGACTGATGTCTGTCGCATCCTTCTCTTTTGGAATTAGTACACCACCAGCCCTTCGCCATGCCTTAGGTATGATTTCCTTCTGCCACACTATCCTCATGAGCCTCCAAAGAAAGCGTAGCACATCCGGGGCGTTCTTGTAGAGCTTGTATGGTACTCCATTAGGCCCAGGAGCCGATGCCGCTCTTGCTCGCCGGACTACATTCTCTACTTCCTTCCATTTTGGAGGGTCAGTGTCCAGGTTGAATTCCGGAGGTTGAATAGGTGGGATGTCATGTGGGATGATCATCTGCTCATGCCTTTTCGTGTCCTGGTGGACCTTTTCCAGATATTCTTCCAGTTCCTGCTTTGGTGTTTTCAGGATTCCACTCTTGTCCTTAGCGAAGAGGTCTTTGACAAACTTAAAGGGGTTTTTATAGAACCGTGTTCTTGAGTGTTCCTTCTTCTTACGAAGTTTCCTTAAGTTCTCTGCTCTTCGCAAGGTTGCCAGCCGACATTTGATGTCTGCTTGGAGTAGCATGAGACCTTCTCTCTCTGCATCAGAGGCTTTCTTCCACTGCTTTCTCAGCTGCCTTCTCTCTCTGACAAGTCTCTCGATCTCTTGCTGCCTCCTAGATTTGGCTGGCGCTGGTGGTGCCTTTCCACTTCTCCTTTTGTTTACTCCAAAGCGCTCTTCTCCGTAGTGGTAGATAATGTCTCCCATCCTTTCAAGCTTTTTCTCTACGGTGCCTACCTGTTGTTCCAGGATTTTTGTCAGGTCGTTATTGATTGTTTCCCACTCTTTCTTTTCAACAGCTTTGGGCCATTTCACACTTGGTCTGTGACCTTTGATCTTTTCCTCCTTTGGAGGTCTCTGTGGTTGGATGAGTTCGTCCACCGGCAAATCTGTGCTTGTGTTAGCCTCCTCAATGACAGGGGTGCTGATGCTCTGCGAACTTTGGTTTGTGTCCCGTCGCTGTGCTTCATTCGACTGATTTGACTGGTTGCTTCGTAAGAAGTACTGGTCAATGCGAGGTCCCTGTCTCTTCTCTCCCAAGCACCTTTTCCTCCCTTGGTGGATCTTTAATCCCCTTGCCGATGTAACTTTCTCCCAACCACAGCTGCACACCTGAAGTGTGTGTCCTGCTGCTGCTGTGGTTGTCTCATGTGCTGTGTTCTTCTTAGTCGTAGTCGTTTCCGTTCCTGGGTCTGTAACCGTGTGATCAATCGTTGAGCCATCTTCCGCCCCAGCTCTCGCAGGCTCTAGGGGTATTTTCCTTTGTTGACTTTCTGTAGCACTTAGCGGGTGTCTCCAACATACTGAAGCAGCGTTGGAGACTGCCAACATGGGTAGCTAGCCCATGACAGCCCCAGTGGGGTCTATTTCCTCCAGTCAGCTGTCTCTCCAAGCTGTCACACAGACTTTCCTATGTTGTCAGCTGTCCTTTCACAGCGGTCACTGGACGAGTCCAGATAATCAGAATCATAAAACACGGGACGTGATGTTGATACTGTCCATTGTGCCAATAGATGGTGTGCACTCACATGAGATTTGCCTTGATGTTACGAGAGTGGCATGGGAGGTGTCTTTCTTAGACTGGGGTAAGATGTCAATTTTGGGACACATCCTCAGTAGTGTGCCTTTGAATCAGGGGGTGTTTCGGCCTTCAAACACTATACACCCTCATCAAAGGTGGCCAGCTACAGGGTGATCAAGCCTTAGCTTGTGTCCCATGCCCAATCATTAAGATTTGCCTAGTTGTTAAATGGCAGACATCCCAAGGGACTGTGCAAGGCAGGGGCGTCCTCTTCCCTGAGCCAACCCTACAGCTGACCGCATATATTAGTACTGTCCTCTTGCGCACTATACTGAACGATTTGATAAAAGTACAAGAGCCAGGTAAAGGTTAAAAAAATGTCCTTCCTGGATTTGAACTAAGAGCCTTCAGGTTGCTAACCCTGTATCTTAACCACTGCACCATAATGGTTCATGCTGAACCTACTCTGTTCTCTTCCACAATCTTCACTGAAAGATTTGATAAAGGTACAAAAGCCAAGTAAAACTTGAAAAAATGTCCTTGATTGTTTCAAACAAAGAACATTATGTTTGCAAGCCCTGTATCGTAACCACTTCACCACCATGACAATAAATTTGAGTCTGTTCTCTTGTGCACTCGTCACTGAAAGATTATGTAAATGAACAAGAGCCAGGTAAAACTTCGAGAAATGTCCTTGCTGGTTTCAAACAAAGGACAATCTGTTTGCAAGCCCTGTATCTTAAACCACTGTACCTCCATAGTTCATACTTGAATGTCCTCTTGCACACTCTTCTCTGAACGATTCTATAACGGTACAAGAGCCAGGTAAAACTTAAAGTAATGTCCTTGTTGGATTTGAATTAAGAATCTTCAGATGGCAAGCCCTATATCTTAACCACTGCGCTACCATGGACCATACTAGAACTCTCCTCTTGCACAGTATACTGAACGATTCTATAAAGGTACAAGAGCCAGGTAAAAGTTAAAATAATATCCTACCTTGATTTGAACCAGGAGCTGTCACGTTGCGAGCCCTGTATCTTAACCACTGCGCTACCATGGCCCAAACTAGAACTCTCCTCTTGCACAATATACTGAACGATTCTATAAAGGTACAAGAGCCAGGTAAAAGTTAAAAAAATGTCCTCACTGGATTTTAACCGGGAGGCTTCGGGCTGCAAGCCCTGTATCTTAACCACTGCACCATCATGATTCATGCAAAATCTACTCTGGAGCATTCATAGAGCTCACCTCCAGGCGGAGGAGCTTAATACATTTGCATACAGTGATTTTATTTAAGAATTTTATGTTTTGTTATTTCATTTTTTATTTAATGATTTTCACACTAATTTGCTTAAACCAATCTTTATTGTTTAATCATGTTAGTGTTCTTTTTTTCCCCAGCACCAGTTTGATTTGTTCAGTGGTTTCTTTCTTTATTAAGGAATTTGTTGTACTATATTTGGATTCATCTATTGAGCCACGCTGGCATTGAAGGTACAACTGAGAATGTTGTACTTAACCAACCTTTTACAATTTAGATGCACAGTGAAGATGTTCTTTAACAGGTTTGAGACCTGTTTGAGACCACAGCATAAGAGATATAGTAGAGAACCTGATACTTAGCCCACCTTTTAGAATTTAGATGGCCAGTGAAAATGTTCTTCAGAAGATTTGAACACTTCACTTTTGATTGATAAACCTCCGATTTACCTCTCGAGCCACACAAGCATGGGAGCTACAATTGAGTACGTAATACTTAACCCACCTTTTAGAATTTAAATGGAGAATGAAAATGTTCTTTAGGAGATTTGAACCATAAACCTTTAGCTTATAAACCCCAGAATTATCTCTTAAACTACACAGGGATGGAAGGTAAGAATGAGAACGTAAAAATGTTCTGTGAGGAGCTTTGAGCCCCAAACCTTTGATTTATAAACCTTGGTTTATCTCTTGAGCCACACTGGCTTAGAACATATAAATGATTTAGAATTTAGATAGACACTGAAAATGTTCTTTTCAACCATAAATCTTCAGTTTATAAATCCAAATGATTGGACTGAATGTTAGGTGCAAAGGATACCAAAGTTCTGCTTGTGGTGAGGCAGACTAAGGAAAAAGTACTGAGGCACTCCGTCTTCAGGTGAAAAAATAAAAGGGTTTATTTTGGCAGGTGAGCAAGGCAACAGCTGACCGACGCGTTTCGACACGTCACTTAGGTCTTCAACAGGGTCTTAACAATCAGGTGATTAGTCACTCTTTAAGTACAGGTTGTGAGTGGCAATCAAATGATTCCAACCAATGTAAGCATTACACACAGATGACGCCATCATTATGCAAAATAAATGAAAATACATAATATGCAAAATAAATGACATAATACTTATGCACACCATAAGTGACAAAACCAACACCAAAAGTAAAAAGTAAACGCACACAAAAGGTTTTCTTGTACTGCGTTTGGTAGAGCAGTTGCTGAGGTTCACTGCAGCACAGAGAACGCCTTTTCTTGGACACAGCCACTGACATTCTAAGGGTCCAAGGTAACAGAACCCACACGCTCCAGTAGCTTTTAGCCACAAGCCAATCGATTGGCCTCTCTTGACCAGTATTAACAAATCAAAGTCGAACATCTCGAGACCTCTGATACTTTTGCTAGTCAGCCTCCCCAGGGCTAGTTGGCCAGCCGCAATGTCACTGATGCACACTAACCAATCCCTGAATGAGATTGATTCCCCAAAATGGTTGGAGCGGAACTGATTGAGGCCGAGATATGTCTCACATTCACCCATTCGCGCACACACGCATACACGCACACACGCGCACACGTGCACACACACACACCCACACACACACACACACACACACACACACACACACACACACTATGAAACAACAAACTATACTATTAAAACTGGTCAAACATTGGCCAAATTGTCAAATAATAAGAGGCAATAATTGTGAAAATAGCTGCTCTACAAGCTCACAACGCTACAGTATGTGACGATGTCACGATATGGTCGTGATTAATCGGCATTTCTTTTGAGGTCTTTAACCTCCCTTTCTAAAATGTGCTTTGTGCACATGCCGGGAGAGATGCAATACAGGAGGGCGGCATTGGGGCCAGCTGGAAAATCCAAATAAAAATCCTAGAAAAATGTTTTTAAGAAAGATTGAAAGGCTTTTTTACGATGTGATGGACCTTCAAGGCCATAGCTCAGAGGGCTAAGACATTCTCTGCATGTTACCAAGGTCATCAGTTCAACCCCCACGCTTACTCACAGGAAAAATCCTTTTCCGTGCCAACTCCTGGAGGAGAGATTGAAAGGCTCTTTCATACTGTAGCTCAGTGTGTGTAGAAGGTCTCTATGTTTCCCAGGTCATACTTTTAAACCCCACTCTTACTGACAGGAAAATTCATTTTGAGAGTCAACTCGTGGAAGACTATAACTATAAGGCTGTTCCTCAGTGGGTTAATTGTTTTAACAAAAGTGTTTCTAGTTCTTCCCCTGATTTTGCTCGCTATTCATCATTACATGCGTAGATGTCAGTGTAGTAGACCATAACAAATACCTTTAAAACCATATTGACCACATTCCTTTCCACTTCAACAGCATCTGCTCATCTTTATAGTTGCCATCAAAAGCTTGTGGGCTGAGGAACTGAGCTAATTAAACAGACATCCATGAACAAGCAGCCCAAATGAGACAGGCAAAGATGGATGTCGTCTAAAACGGGGGATTTGTCAGATTCGAGTGGCGGATAATGAAGCCTGCAAGCATCCCTGGGTAGAGACGGCTTTTAGGAAAGGTGTGTGTGATGGGAAGTGTGTGTCTTTTCTGCTTGTTACCAAGCTAGGGTAATTCAACCGTGTGTGTATTTGTGTGTGTAATAAATCATATATGTACCATGTGCTGTGCGTTTGTGTGTGCGTGCATGTGTGCGTGCGTGCATAACTGCATATATGCTACAGGTGTGGTGGCTGTGCATGACTGTGCACTGTGTACTTTTTTGGAAGTGGATGGGAGCCGTGAGGCAGTTTAATTACTTTCAACCTGGGCATGTCATTAGGAGTACATGTAAAAATTAAATAAAAAAGGTTAGAAAGAAAAAGAAATCTAAAACTATCAAAAGTTGAAAAAATAGTCGATCTGAAAGCCCACAATGCGATGTGGGCTGTGATCAGCTATTTTCACCTTTTCTCGAAATAGGGCTTAAAGGAGTACATCCCAAAAAAAAACATATTTTCTATCAATTACACACACCTAGCTGAAGCCTTGAATCAAAATATACTTAAAGTACTAAAAGTAAAAGTACTCATTATGCAGAATGTCCCATCTTACAAGTTTTCAAACGTACAAAAATCCTTTGAAAATAGCAGATCTACAAACTCGTAGCTTGTAGATCTGCTATTTTCAAATAGCCAAAGTGTATATAGGGCTGTGGTTAATGTATGTTTTGTAATAATAATCAGAGTTTTCAAATAATTAGTAGTGGAGTAAAAAGTACGATCAGAGATGTAGTGGAGTAGAAGTAAAAAATATTGAAAACTGGAAATACTCCAGTAAAGTACAAATATCTCACATTTGTACAGTACTTGAGTAAATGTACTTTCCACCAAATGTTACTTTCCACCACTGCCTGTCAGACAGTCGTGTGGAAGGAGGAGGGTGGCAACAGCCCCCATAAGAACCATTTGAAGAGATTGCACATTGTTTTCCTGTTGAGAGCACTGTTGCTTCTCAAAATTTAATTACCCCTTCCTCTGTCTATTGGTTTGTGTGTTAGCGAATGTTTATGTATGTGTATGTGTGCATGCTTGTGTGTGTGTGTGTGTGTGTGTGTGTGTGTGTGTGTGTGTGTGTGTGTGTGTGTGTGTGTGTGTGTGTGTGTGTGTGTGTGTGTGTGTGTGTGTGTGTGTGTGTGTGTGTGTGTGTGTGTGTGTGTGTGTGTATTCTGTGCATGCAAGATACCACTTGAAGCCAAAGCGTGGGTGTTAGAACAACTGTTACGTTACATTGAGAGAGAAAGAGAGAGAGAGAGAGAGAGGCAGACTTATATATAAAATTGGGTCTTGACCAACCATAACAAACATTTTTTATCACATATACAGTATGAATATAATAGTTAGTAACTGTGTTTTTCTTTACCGTCTAATAACCAGTGTTGCATTATTTCTCTGAAGATGCAACAATTACATAAATCTTGAATGTTGAATATGACAGTGAGTCTATGGTGATGTGGAGTAAAGTGACAATGGCTCTACAGTATGAGAAATTAGTGTAAAATGCAAACCTTTTAGCCCCAAAAGAGAAATTAGACGTTTGCCCGGGACCCAAACTAGTGAAAATAGCAGATCTACTGTACAAGCTCAAATCAGCTATTCTCACTATTTCTTCAACTCTCTTTTTACATTTATTTGTGGTAATTATTAGATTTTTTCATTTTATTTATCAAATACTTTTGAAAAATATATTTTTTTAACTAATGAAAAGTTGTGATTTCTTTTGTTCAAATCTTTTGAAAAATCTGGAAACAGATTTTTACTCGCGACCCATGAAAATTGGTCCACGACCCAAAGGTCCCTGTTTGGGTAACAGTGCTGTAGTGTTCCGACTAAAATCCCATTGATTTGCCTCGGCTCATGCTCACAGCCCCAAATACCTCCTCCGCAATCCTGACAAACACATCCCCTCAAGAGTTGGGTTCACTATGGAGAAATTCAGTGGTGGAGGAAGTACTCATATATTTTACACAAATTAAAGTTGCAATAACACAATATAAAAATGCTCTGTTGCAAGTAAAAAATACCTGTGTTCAAAATGTTACTTGAGTAAAAGTACAAAAGCATTGGCATCAAAATATACTTTGTAATGGCAATTTCCACCTTCCATTGTTCCAATATTGCACATTACTTCAGAGGAGTGGTGTATGCAGTGATCCTAGGCAGTAGACAAAGTCAGAAACAAACAAGATGGATGTCCAGTCCAAGATCCAGTTTTAGGTGTAGTTATTGTAATTGCAGTTGTTATGAACATACCAGACATATTGCAGTGTCATTTCTGTAGTGAATCTCTGTATTGTGGTTCTGTCTGTCTGCTTCTCTCCTTGCTGCTGGTAAAAGCAGCGTGGCTCCTCACCAACCTGTGTCCTCTGTCCTAGCTTATCAGTGCACCTATGACCCTTTAAGTAACACCTAACACCTGCAGCCCGCCACCCAGTGTCCAATAGTAATAATGCCAAACTACCAAATAATATAACACCATCAAAATGGCTCCTACATACATACTTAAAGTACCAAAAGTAAAAGTACTAAATGTTTTTGAAAATAGACTAGGTATAAAATAGGGCTTAAGTGGTTAATGTAGGTTTTATAATGTAATAATTTATATGTGCAAAGTAACTAGTAACTAAAGTTTTCAAATAATTGTAGTGGAGTAAATGTACAATATTTGTCTCTGAGATGTAGTGGAGTAGAAGTAAAAGTACTGAAAATTGGAAATACTCAGTAAAGTAAATATATCTCAAAATTGCACTTAGGTAAATGTACTTACTTTACACCACTGGAGAAATCACACAGGGAATGACTCGGGCTATAGTGACGCCCATGGAAGCGCATCAATACGTTTTGAAGTGAACAACCCCTCTGGCCATTTATTCATGAGGCGGTCAGCAGGGCAGAGTGTTAGGGGCATTTGTGTTGAGAAATTTAATTTCACGCTTTGTGTCCATATTGATTTTTATTGGACCTTTAGACTAAACCAGTCAAGGAATTTGTCAACGGGCCAACTCCCCCTGCCTGCCCGGAAACAGGGAAGAACTTTGCTGCTTTGCTTCGTTGTGTGTAAACGTGTGTTTGTGTGGGTAAGTAAGAGAATTAGCTGAGTTGTTAGTTTTGGTAACACTTTCTATGAAGTCCATGTCTAGTATAATGCATTATTCAAACATACTTATAATGCATTTTAATATGCTTTTAACACCGTATTATAGACAAGATTATGCTTTCAAGTAAGAAGGAAGGGGCTAAATGCCCAAAGGGAGCTTTTTTCTAGTATTTCATAATTTTTGGACACTCATATCTACAGTATGCAAGAACAACACAAAATGTTTCTGCTTACGTCTCCAAGAATGTCAATACTTTACTTAAAGCACCCAATGACCACTTATAATGACTTACAATATAATCACACTATAATGCATTATAACAGTGATTATACAATTACTATAATGTATTACAACCATGATCATTGCAATACACTATGATCCTTGCAAAATCAAATGTCTGTGAGTGTCCAGCAATTATGAAGTATCATGATACTTGACCTCATAAGTCAAGTCTCTCATACTGTAAGTGAGACAATGCATATAAAACGTACGAATTGAAGCTTTAGTAAATCCTGCAAAGCCTGTTCCCGTGCAAACCTCTTCACCACCACAGTGCAACGTACCACAGTGAATGTGAGAGATAGCATTCATTGAAGGTTTTCCAGCGTGAATGCACAACACTATCATCTAGTGTTGTGGCCAGTGGTACGACAGTCAAGCATATGCGTAACTATAAATTGCTTGCGACACCGTATAGGACCCTACGACATACTGTAACTCTGACGATACCTCAACACAGAAGCATAAATCAGCCTTTAGCCATCTTAACCCATTAAGACCGGGAAAGCATCTGTCATTTTAGATTTTAACCACTTTAACCATTTAACCTTATACTTTGGCTATTAAAAAAAAAACTCATAGCGTGGCACCAAGTTTGTAGATCTGCTATTTTTTTTTAAATCATGAAAAATCTTACGTTGCAAACTTTTTCATGTCAAGGGCCCCCAAAATGATATGTATTTGGCCGCGGACCGCCGGACCCCCATCTCAAAATATTTTGTTTCAGGGACCCTCCAGCAGCAAAAATGTGAGAAAAATGTTCACTTTAAAAATATATATATATTCAAAGATTTGCACAAACGTTCACGATTTTTTAGGAATAGCAGATCTACAAGCTCATGGCGCGGCACTCGGTGCCGCGCTATGAGCTTGTATATCTGCTATTTTTGAATAGCAGATAAGTATAAAATAATGGTCAAAGTGGTTACACAGATGCGTTCCCGCGGTCTTAATAATTAAGCCCCACCAACAATATATATGTTGCCATGCGACGAATACAGGGACAACCACCAGGATAAAAAGTGTTGAGCCTTCCGTACCTTTACTCTTGGAGGCCTGAGTCTCTGCCTCCCTGGGCGTTCGGAAGCGCAGAGGTTCGCTGAGCGGGCTGGCATGCCCCGACATGCTGATGGACTGGACGTGCACAATGTAGTCCGTCTCCTCCTCCAAGTCCCATAATGCACAGGAGCGCGTGGTGGTGTTGACTTCCTGGATGAAGCGCAGCATGCGCACGTCTTTCTTCTGTCAGAGCGTGACACATGAGGAGATTATAGACACTTAGTTCAGTGGTTTTCAACCCTTTTCATATCAAGGTCCATTATGTATTTCGGCATTTGAACCGCGGACCAAACGTTTGATGAGATTTAGACTCTCAGACCTAAAACTTATAATATTTTGTTATTGTTCGATAAGATTCTGGCCATAATTCCATGCTGTATTGATGTTGGCACCATAACAGGCCAACGTTGATCAAAATAACAATTCTTCTACATTCTCTAATTGTGTAGACTTCTTGTAAATGAAGTGATGCAGCTGATGTTTAACAATAATTTAACTCTTGAGAGTGTAAAATGTACATCTTACATTTTAGAATTTGAAACCTGAAACAACAAAGTCTTATGCACACATGATCAGCTCAGAGAAAGGTGCGTAGGCAGGGATCAGACGTATAGAATACAATAATAATGACCTGCGCACTACTGTCTACACTTGCACAATAAGAACAACTACTGTATATTTAGGCCAAAAACTTTTCAGATATTGAAACCTGAAAAGTAACACATAATGAGATTTCCAGCCGACAGTGGCAATATGATGCTAATGTTCTAAACATCATGTATATACCTCCTTTCACAAACACTATCTGAAACGGTTTCGAGTCCAAAGTCACAGATTGCGACTATAACTTATACTGTGTTCTTACACTATGCAGGATCAAAGTACCCAGATATGGTTTGTAGATCGACTGCAGGGCTGTGAGATCCCCCAACAAACGATTTCCTCCGACAGTGCATTCCACTGTGCGTGCAATGTATTGCTAAACAGCCCTGCAGATTGTTATTATTAAAATGTACCCGAAATATTATTGATGCACTTGTAAACTGTAATTGTATGCTAACTCTTGGATGTGTTTACTTAAGCTTGCTTTTTAGTCATCACTAAAATCCTAATTAAAATCCTATATCTGTGCAGGAAAAATGCCAGTTTGGCATTATTATTTTCTTGGCACTCTACTTGAGTGATTACCCTGTTGTTGGTTGATTAGAGTTTATGCTTTACTCTGATCTTGCACTTACGTTGTGGCGGATAAGAGTATCTGCAAAATGCCTAAATTGCAATTTAGCATTTTGCATTCAATGTGATTCAGTCAGATACCTCACATAATACGGTGTACTGTTACAGTATGTTAAACATTTATAGTGTACAATAATGTGAATACTATATTTTGATCTTGGTGTTGAGGCTCTGCTGCATTATATACTACTTCCTGCTCATCACAATTAGATGATAAACATGTAACCACTTAAAGACTATATACACTCAGGGTCACCTTGGTCACCTCCTTTTTTCCCTCTAGACCAAAATGTCTTCACCATAAATAGCCCGTCGCAACACTATGCGCAGTGAGATTGTAGATTGGCTGTTTTCGACGAATGTTCGCCTGTTATGAATGATGCCCAGAATAGGGATGCTAGGGTTCGTGTCATGTGGTTAAGAGCAGGGAGATATGCCACCAACCCCCAAGAGGAAAACAGAACCCAGAGGGGACAACATAAACCCCAGGGGACAACACAGTCTACGGGTGGAGCTGGGGTGGCAGTACCAATGTTAAATATATGCAGCAGTGGAAGGTAGGTCTGTCAAATTGGTCAGCTACTAGACACAACACGCTTATATAACTCACACAGCAATCCGGGAACCCATTCGGTAAAAAAGAAAAGTGGGGGACCACTTCCTTTTTTGTGTAGAAACAGGAACTCGGTTTGGCTCCTCCACTTTCTTAGTCAACTTCCTCCCGGGTGCTTCTGTGTTTATTCCTACTAACAACAACACTACATGTTTAAGGCAGTGGTGCTGACAGATTCTGCTGTTAGCCGAATCTGTCTTGAGAAATGACTCACAGAGTGGTGCGCAATGTGACCCACTCCAGTATATCTGCCTGAATTAGCTCGCAAGCTATGCATAATTGATTTAACCTCCGATCCAATGAATACACAGGACCACAATGGAAACAAGCCCTCAGGGCTTTTTGTGTTATCCTTTTAGCATCAATCAATCCATTGAGATGGACAGTAGGAGAACAGAGAGCTTGGAAGGGGAAGAAGGACCAAGACATCAGACAGGATGCCAGCACACAAACACACAACTCCATCCAGAGATGCATGTCTTCCATCTTTTCTTTTTTTTTGCCGGAGTAGCAAACTATGATCTGTCCCAGTGAATAATGCCAATTATGTATATATTTCTCAAACGTTTTTTTGTGCCACGGACCCCCAAATTGATATATATTTACTTTCGGACCCCCACCTGAAAATGTTTTGTGCCAGGGACACCCAGAAGAGAAGATTTGTGTTTAAAAAAAAAACATTTTCAAACACTTTAAGGTTTTTCAAAACCACTTTGAGAACCACTGGTGTATGAGATCAAAACAGATCATGAGGTAATTTGCTCTGTATAATGAAATGTGTGTGGGTGGGTGGGTATGCGTGCGTGCGTGCGTGCGTGCGTGACAGCACTTTTCCCCTTTTAAGCAGATGTCATTGTAAGCTACTGGCAGACAGACAAACGGTCCAAATGGAAAGTTCTGGCAACAGCACAATGCGTCATGATCCATCCAACGCTACCAGCAGACTCACACAGTGACGGGGACACAATAAAGAGAGCCGGAAATGAGTGCTAACAGCGATCTACTAATTAATTTCATGGGTGTTGGTGTGTGTGTGTGTGTGTGTGTTTGAGCAATGTACTGTACAGTATGTGTGGACACACATGAGTTTGCGTGTGTGTCATATTGTTTTAAGGAGAATGGGAAACCATTTTATATTTTATCATTAACCACTGCCATTAGCCACTTAAACGTCCAATATTTAGTTGACAGGGGTCCCTAGGGGTTTATACTTGATCCCCTCCTTTCGCCTGTCTAAGAGGGGGTCCAAGGGGCTCACAAAAGCCAGAGTAGACGATAAAATTACCCTTTTTTCTTAAAGTGAAATATCCCTTTAATGAGTTAAATCCTTAGTGCGTGCGTGCGTGCGTGCGTGCGTGCGTGCGTGCGTGCGTGCGTGCGTGCGTGCGTGTACACAGGCTCACCTGCTGTGTGATGGCGAATCCAATGACAGGGTCTCCCTCTGGGATGTCCCATGTTACTACAGCGGAGTTAGCCTTCAATGCTTTGATGGTCACATTGACAGGAGCCGCCAAGCTATCTGCAAACACAGACAGACAGAGAGAGAGAGAGAGAGAGAGAGAGAGAGAGAGAGAGAGAGAGAGAGAGAGAGAGAGAGAGAGAGAGAGAGAGAGAGAGAGAGAGAGAGAGAGAGAGAGAGAGAGAGAGAGAGAGAGAGAGAGAGAGAGAGAGAGAGAGAAGCTTGTTAGCTAAGCTGTCGAGCCGCAGTGTATAGGTGGTGCGCTTCTTGCCTTTCCTGGCGTGGCCCTGGGTTGGCTCCCATAGTGTCAGTTTGCTTAGCTCTAGTTCCGGGTGCCTGACGCAGTGCCTTGCCTCATCCTTCTCTCCCTGACTTTGTCTGTGACCCGTGGTAGGTCCCCATAGAGGGCCACATTTCTGATGTGGTCCATCCATGTGACACCTAATGCCATCCGTAGCAGTCTTGCGTAGACTCCATCCAGGGCCCTTTCCTGTTGTGCTGTGAGGGTCCATGTCTCAGCCCCATACAGCAGTACTGACCCCACTGTAGCTACGAACAGCCGCCTCTTGGCGTCTTCTCCCATGTCTGATTTCCACACTCTCCTCGTCCCATGCAAGGCATTATTTTATGTTATTGTGCCAGTTTACAGTAGCTACTTTTATGTCATTATCATGAATATCTATTTCCTAAATTGTCCACAATTTCCCCAAATTTCCGATTTTCTTTTTTTTCTTTTAGCCAGAGGCTATGGTTATTTGAGGGTCCTTGGTATGGAAGAGTTTGGGAACCCCTGCAGTAGTCGTTCACTATCTCAACTACAGCTGTGAAAGTGGACACCAGCGAGAAGCCAGACCGCACCGCAACAAGCCGAATGAATAAACAGACCAAGAGACGATACATTACGTTGGGTATAATCAATGACAATGGGTACAGGGAAATAAATAATACTTTGGTGTGATACAGTAACACTGCCTGGGGCTCAGCAGATAGTACATGATCAATCTCTCTCTGTGTGTGTCAACGGTGCCAGATTGTGCCACGTAGTGGAGGCACACCAAGGGGAAATCAAGTTTACGCCATGCAACATTATACATTTAACTAAACACAGCACTCTATTTAGTGAATTTTGTACACAATAAAAATACTATTTAACTCATTAACACCGGGAACGCATCTGTGTGTCATTTTTTTTATTTCTTTGGCTATTCAAAAAATAGCAGATATACAGCTCATAGCGCGGCACCGGGCTATGAGCTGTAGGTGAGCTGTAGATCTGTTTTTTTTTATCTTGAAAATTTGTGCAAATCTCTTAATATATATATTTTTTTAAGCGAACATTTGTAAAATATTTCGTTCCAGGGACCCCCCAGAAGCAAATAATTGAGTTACGAACGTTCGCTTTAAAAAATATATATATATATTTAACGATTTGCACACATTTTCTGAAAATAGCCAGTCAGGTATTTTCGCCAAATCTCAGCCTTATTATGACATACCCAGAATAGGGACGCTAGGGTTTACATGTATGTGGTTAATAGCGAAATCCAAGGAAATAACAATAAACATCAATCAATCAATCAAGCAATCAATCAATCAATCAATCAGCACCATGGTCAGAAGCAGTGGCCACAGTTATTCCCCAAAAAGGTGTCTCCCCAAGTACATTTACTCAAGTACTGTATTTTTTACTTTACTGGATTATTTCCAGTTTTCAGTGCTTTTACTTCTACTCCACTAATCTCAGAGGCAAATATTGTACTTCTAAAGAATTTTAAAATCAATCCTAAAAACAACCGGGAGCCAATGTAGTGAACTTAGAACTGGAGTAATATGTTGTATATCATCTTAGTTTTAATTAAAACTCTGGCTGACGCATTTTGAACAACTAAATGGTACTTTAAGTACATTTAGTGTTACTTGTAACAGAGTATTTCTACATTGCAGCATTGATACTTTTACCTACGTAAAAAATGTCAATACCTTTTCCACCATACTGAGTGAAGGCAGGTCTTCAGTTGATGGAGGCTTGAGAATCTCTCTCTCTCTCTCTCTCTCTCTCTCTCTCTCTCTCTCTCTCTCTCTCTCTCTCTCTGTTCATATTAGACTAGTCAGGCTGATTCATAACTGCACATAAATTCTCCCTGCTAAATACAGAGACCCCCATTAACCTTCCCTGCTCGCGCTTCCCAGGCAGTGTTCTATGACAGCCCCGCTTCTCTACTGTGATGAATTCAGCTGCGCTGTGAATAGTTGAATGAAATACAATAATGCCATTAAATGAAAACTTGACTATTTAACACAGGGGTTTCAAGCACATTCCAGGTCATGGGCCAGAGTGGGCAACATGCAACTTTATGCGGGTATACTCCCACAGCTGTCACCGTCTCAGTCTCTGCTATAACTGCAGTGTCCCACTTTATGAATTTAGTTTATTATGAAGACGATTATGTACTTGTATGACTGGTATTATCATATGGCTACAAGAAATTTGCAATGAAAAAAACGAATCATGTGTTTCTCACGATCCACATGGGTAGGCCTGTCACAATTATTACATAATCGTCTAATCTCAATTCTTTGAGATAATCACAATTATTTTGCATAATCGTCATAATCGATTCCATGTGGAAACATTTTCATACACTTTTCCAAAATGAGCAGAAATAGCCGATCTACAAGCTTACAACACGTCACTTCGTGGCGTGTTGTAAGCTTGTAGATCAGCTATTTCTGTTAAAAAATGTTTTTTTGCAGAAATAGCTTTTTTTTTAGTAAAAAATTATGAAATGTATCTTTTTATATTTAAGTAATTTGTCATACAGTATCTGTCCTGTGCCAATTTGTGATTATGAAGCAAATAAAAAAACAAATAGAAATTAAAATTGTATTATGTTCCAACGGCCAAAAACACAATTAAATCATTAATCGCAATTATTTGTGTGACAATTAATCGTCAACTTAAATTTGTAATCGTGACAGCCCTACACATGGGAACTGCGTGGCTCCAACATGGATCTCGGATGTGGCCAGCCTGTGACGTCAGTCCTCTGCTGTATGATGTCGGGCATTTATGACATTCAGTATGTGTCTGTATCTGTATCTGTATCTATGATGCCTAAAATGCCTCCAAATGTTGGAGAAATGGAGACTGCAGAGGCTGGGGAAGCTGAGCTGACGCACGTGGGAAGGAGAGGCGAGATGCGGGCGGCTCGTTTGAAGGCCAATTTGAAATTCTGTGCATTAACAGAGAGATGAATGGAGGAATTTAGATGAATGGATGAATTTATGGCTGACACACAATTTATGACACACACACACACACACACACACACACACACACACACACACACACACACACACACACACACACACACACACACACACACACACACACACACACACAGACACACACACACACACACACAGACACACACACACACACACACACACACACACACACACACAGTGCTCTGCATTATGAACGAGGCACATTTCACTGGATCATGACGTCATGCTAGTAAACACGCTAGTGTGTGCGTATAGAGTATACAGTATATAGTGTGTTATAATGTGTGTGCGACATATTTTGTCACTTGATTGTGACTATCCAAGAATTAGTCTTAGTAATTATAGTACAAATCAAAGACACAGATCAAAGGGGCTGGAATGAAGGGAGGATAACTCACTGAGCTTCATTGAACAGGTTCAAATACATTATTTCTGCATGTTTGTTAATACATACACTACAGTACTGTGTAATTAATGAGTGCAGTGTTTATTGTGCTTTCACAAACGCTTGGGAGACCCTCTTTTGTCAACAAGAGTGCATTAAATGGCACTAAAATCAAAACTACAGACCTAAGACTACTACTTCTCCCAGCTCACTTTGCTAGACTGGGTTGACTCAAGGCAGCATCTCTCAATGGGTCTGGTCCAGTGTTCATTTTGTCGATAACTATGATGAAAAATGTTAGTCGACTACCTTTTTTCACTGACTAAAACTAAATAAAAACTAAATAAAACGAGGCTATGATGACTAAAACTTTGACTAATTATACTGACAATTTCCTCAAAAAATAAAAACTAGACTAAATGTTAGGGAGGGAGTGGAGAGGAGATCCAGTAGAACTAATAAAAAATAATAACACATTTTATGTTTGGTTGTGTGCGGGTTTTGCGCTTCGAAAATAGCAGATCTACAAGCTCACAACGCATTGTGAGCTTGTAGAGTGGTTAAATAAATAAATGGTAAATGGTGCATTTATATAGCGCTTCTATCCGAAGCGCTTTACATTGATTGTGCCATTAACCCATTCACACACACATTCATACACCGATGGCGGAGGAAACCATGCAAGGCACCAACCTGCTCATCGGGAGCAATTAGGGGTTCAGCGTCTTGCTCAAGGACACTTCGACACTAACTCTAGGGGAGCGCCCCAGCCCGGGATCAAACTGGGAACCTTGCGGTTTTCCAGTTCACTCTACCCGGCCACTCTACCCCTGAGCCACTGCCGCCCCTAACCTCTGAAATATTGTCTTCTAGCCGTTTCATGTCCAACATCTAATGTTTACATACTGTATGACATATCGGCTCTGACGCGTGTTTGACTGGGTGGGGGGGGGGGCTATAACTCTGAATAGATTTACTGTAAAGACGTTAACTGGAAAAGGAGACTGGTCATGCCCCCCCCGGTTCCTTCCCTCCCCAACATACACACACACACTAGACCCCAACAAATACACTAATAAGCCACAGTGACATCTACAATATGATCAAAGAGGGCGCAGGGTACTACAGCAAATAAGTGCTCATGAGTCATGACAAATCAAACTCATTATCTGTCTTAATCATTCATTCATCCATCTCTCTCTCTCTCTCTCTCTGTCTCTCTCCCCTCCCTCTCTTTCTGCCTATCAGTTTAGAAAGATGGTAATTTCAGTCACGGGCGGCTTAAAAGAAACACACTGTGACAGCTAGCGTTTAGTTCCTGTTGCTGCTGCAGGGGGGATGCTCATTTCCCTGACACAGATCACTATTTTGTTTACACACACTGACACTAATACATTATCATGTGCAAACCCCACAGCCACTAATATTGCCCATGTTGTATTCAGATTTTCTTCATGTCTTCATTGCTGCTGACTATATACTGTACATCGGCGACAGGAGAAGCTGACCTGTTTTCCGTTGGTTAAATGTGCATACATTTCTGCTATTGACAGCTAAGTCACGTATCAGAAATTGTATTGTCTGATAGACATAGTATTACATACAGATTGAGCGAGACTATTGGTGGAAAGTTACTAAGTACATTTACTCAAGTACTGTACTGTAATTTTGAGGATTTTCTTTACTTTACTGAAGTATTTAAATTTTAAATCCAATTTTCTGTCCTTTTACTTCTACTCCACTACATCTCAGAGGAAAATATTATACTTTTATGCCACTACAGTTATTTGAAAACTTTACTAATAACTAAGTAGATTTAGATTATTACAACAAAACACATTAACCACTTTCAGCCCGATAGATTCCTCGGCTATTTGGAAAATAGATCTACAAGCTCACAAACGCATCGCGTTGTGAGCTTGTGTATCTGCTATTTTCAAAAGATTTGTATACATTTGAAAACTTGTGAAATATGACATTCTGCATAATGAGCACTTTTACTTTTAGTAAAAGTATATTTTGATGACAATACTTTTGTACTTTTACTCAAGTAAAAAAAAAATATTGTTTTACTTGTCACAGAGTAGTACTACATTGTTGTGTATTGATACTTTTACTTAAGTAAAAATTGTGAGTACATTTTCCACCACTGCTGACCGGTCCAAGACAGCTTTCCTCCCCCAGCTGACCTATGTTTGTCTCTTTCCCTCATGTCCCCAAATTCCTGCTCACTCACGCCTTTTCTATCTTTGTCTGCCAGGCTGTCTGTGTGAGTGCTGCTTCACAAATTACACTATGGGACTGGGGGACAGTGGCGGTGACCTCAGGCCTGAAATATCCACACGGCGCGAGGATGAGCTCTAATGAAACACTAGACAGATGTCTTCATAAACTCTCTCTCCCTTCCCTCCGAGCACAGGAGGCCTGTTTGACATACCGTGAGAATCGGGGTGACTTTGTGACACTGTTGGTTGTCCCTCGCGTGTGAGTGTGTGCGTGTGTGTGTGTGTGTGTGTGTGTGCGTGCGTGTGCGTGCGCGTGTGTGCGTGTGTGTGCGTGCACGTACGAGAGACACGAAGACGATACATAAGTTGACGTATGTGCCTTTGTTAGAACAATGATCGGAGTGACAGCCAGTTATCTGGCCCATGCTGAGTCGTCTGCATGGGTGACAGCTCCTCATTAGCCAGCTCAATAGGTGTGCGTACTGTACTGTACGTGCGTATGTGCGTTTATATGTGAGGTCATTCAATGAGAACTTGAAGAGATTCTTGGACAGGCTGCTATACGGGACAGTGTCTGTATTAGAGATGACCCTATAGAGCAGGGGTGGGCAACTTTGATGATGGAGAGGGCCACTATATTTACAAACTCACTCCAGAGGGCCACATTGCATAATACTGTCGGGCAGACACCTCTTATTCCATATTTTGCCTTTTTTCGTAAATTAATGTCATACTTTTGTCATACTTTTGCCATTCTCATGTCCTACAAAAGTAGCAAAAATAGCCGATCTACAAGCTCAAAACGCGTCGCACCGCGACGCGTTTTGAGCTTGTAGATCTGCTATTTTTGCTATTTTTGAATTGGAATCCTGATTTTCTTTTTGCTATTTTTGAATTGGAATCCTGAAATGTAACATTTTTATTTAATTTCAAATGCATTTAGTTATACTTATGTTAACTTTATGAACTTAAATACAAATACATTGGACATAAAAAAGACAATAGAATTGTAATACTAGTCACAACTAATATAGATTGAAGTAATTAAAGCGGGTCATGTTTGAATGTTTGAAATCAATATTATATCAGTATTCCGATGTTAACCTGCGGGCCGCATTAAGTGAAGGTGGGGCCCACATGTGGCCCCCGGGCCGCCTGTTGCCCATGTATGCTATAGAGGAAGCCTTTATGACCACGGTCATTAAATACTTCTACGTACCATTTCAGAGCTGGGCTATAGTGCTTGGCAACGTGTCGTCACCACGGGGGGCGTGGCATAGTAGCTGCAGACATACTGGTGGGTGTCAATGTTAAGTCAACCTGTTTATGCCCCACCAAGATGTCCGCGCTACCAAATGACACTTGTTGACGAGCCCCTTCAGGATTTTTTTGCTACGCACTATAGGTGCAGAGTTAGACTATTTGTTTTTAATACCGGTAGCCTATAGGACATACCCACAGATTGGTTGTTAGAGGGTTTCAACAACTTCCAAAAGGAGGCAAAAAGGCTGGCAAAGTACTGTGCTTTCTCTACCATAATTGGTAGCCGCCACATATGGCGGATACGCTGTTACCCATAGAGTACTGAGTGACATGCTTATTGTGGTTACTTAGGTGGTGCACTCACATCCAAGAATTGCAACGGGTGCTGGATCCAACTGAATAAACATGAACAAAAGAAAAGAGTCTGCACACTGTCTTAATGCTCCCGGCAATTTGATGAATAGAGCGAAGGCCACACCGGCCGAAACGTTGTTATATTGACCGCTCTATTCATAAAATTGCCGGGAGCATTAAGACGGTGTGCAGACTCTTTTCTTTTGTACATGCTTATTGTATCATGAAGGCCTATGCCATGATTTGGGGAATGTAACCTTCACTGTACCTTTAATATTTGTGTCCTTGAATGCTCTCCTTTATGTGGACATGACTAAATTGTAAAAATGTACAGTGTGTGTGTGTGTGTGTGTGTTGTGTGTGTGTGTGTGTGTGTGTGCGCGTGTGTGTGTGTGTGCGTTTCAATTCCCCAGTACATTCAGTGAACCTTGATCAATAAAGTCCATCATTATCTAATAAACATTCCTCTTCGGTCACCCCCTCTAGGCACCCACCCCACCCCCGCCCCTCTCCCTCTTAACACATTAATACATGTCTTGATGGCAGCCTCGCCACCCCACTGACCCCAGAAAGACAGGATCTCTCCTCCCTCTCGTCC
The DNA here is from genome assembly GCF_963454915.1 of Gymnoscopelus microlampas. NCBI lineage: Eukaryota > Metazoa > Chordata > Actinopteri > Myctophiformes > Myctophidae > Gymnoscopelus > Gymnoscopelus microlampas. The sequence goes on from NC_139957.1 coordinate 36,439,058, forward strand.
TATGGGTCACTCTCCAATCTCCATCCTTCTCTCTCCTCTCTCTCTCTCTTCTCTCTCTCTCTCTCTCTCTCTCTCTCTCTCAATCTCTCTCTCTCTCAATTCTCTCTCTCTCTCTCTCTCTCTCTCTCTCTCTCTCTCTCTCTCTCTCTCTCTCTCCTCCTCTCTCTCTCTCTCTCTCTCTCTCTCTCTCTCTCTCTCTCTCTCTCTCTCTCCTCTCTCTCTTCTCTCTCTCTCTCCTCTCCACTTCTCAGCACTTTTGCAGGAATTGCAGTCTTACTACTGTAAAGGAATGTGATACACCTTATTAACCAGATGTAGATGAGCCATGTCTCGAGCAGTAATAAGAATCAATGACTCGGAAAGATGTGAATGTCAGGAAGCTCCTTAAAAAGACAA
>NC_139957.1:36439653-36482153 GCF_963454915.1 Gymnoscopelus microlampas
GCCATCTGTAGCACCTCATTACGGCTCTGCAGAGAGTATAGCAGCATTTCTCAAAGTCATGGCCCCTGGAGTGATAGTGGCCCCAGGAATGTTAATGAGTGATGACCTGTGGACTAATGATAAGAACTGGCTGTATCTGTAGATATAATCTGCCATTATATGGATCCGGAGAAACAAGAACTTTCTACTTCCCATTGAGTCTGTTGTGACTGGCATCCGCTTGGGCACAATTTCATGTTTAGGTTGTTAAACATCGTAAGCTCATTTCACGGTTATACACAAATTCACTTTGTATACTAGCAGTAGCAGCTGGCGGATCATATCAAAGCAGTCATAGTATGTTCTCTACAGCCTTTATGTAAATTCTTTGTGTGTGTGTGTCAATGTGTGTATTTACACAGGGGGCACTGACAGTACACCAGCATCTCAGCTGGCAAGTGAAGGAAACTGGAAGATAATTGAGGTTTGACTGGGCTGAAACTGTATCTCAGTAAATGACATGGAACTCATATTTGGGCATGGCTGACGTCATTTCTGACAGATAATGATGACGTGAGCTTTGAATCAGCTCAGCTTAAAACAGTCTGCACAGTGTGAATGACACACATGGAGAGAGACTACAGGAGGAACTATTAGCGGCCCTCTAACCAATCCTGGATCGACACATCATCTATATATACAATTGAATCCTGCGCCATGTCGGTTGTCAGTATGAACGTTGTATGTGGCAGTGTGACGTCATCTCACGACAGCATGACATCACGGTCGTACATCATGATGAGACGGTCGTCCCGAATATGGACACAACGCCAGTGTGACGTAATCTCACGACAGCAGTGGGTACTTTCAAAGCCTGCCATGGATTTAGGAGAGCACAAAACTCTCTCTCACACTGTGAGGTGCCTGTAAGGTGGCACTGCAAAGTGAACGACGCGTCACGCTAGACGTTCGGGCCGCATAGCGGCCCGAACTTCTAGTTAGTTACATTCTTGGACCATACAGCCCATGCATAGCAGCAGCTTTGACGATGAACCCACCTTTCCCGACAATGAGCCAGCAGCAAGGAAACTCAGAAGAAGAAAGGCCTTACAGTAGTCAACAGTCTACCAAGACTTTAACACAATCGGAAGTAAAGAGACATCGTCTGACTGACGCAGGAAAGAAAACTCACATCTGTAAACAGTGTGACAAGAGTTTCAGTCAGTTAGGCAACCTGAAGACACACCAGCGTATCCACACAGGAGAAAGACCTTTCTATTGTAAACACTGTGACAAGAGTTTCAGTCTGTTAAGTAACCTGAAGACACACCAGCGTATCCACACAGGAGAAAGTCCTTTCTATTGTAAACACTGTGGCAAGAGTTTCAATCAGTTAGGCACCCTGAACACACACCAGCGTATTCACACAGGAGAAAGACCTTTCTATTGTAAACCCTGTGGTAAGAGTTTCAATGAGGTAGGTAGTTCGAAAAGACACCAGCGTATCCACACAGGAGAAAAACCTTCCTATTGTAAACCCTGTGGCAAGAGTTTCAATGAGGTAGGTAGTTTGAACAGACACCAGCGTATCCACACAGGAGAAAAACCTTTCTATTGTAAACCCTGTGGCAAGAGTTTCAATGATACAGGTACTTTGAACAGACACCAGCGTATTCACACTGGTGAAAAACCATACTATTGTAAACAGTGTGGCCAGAGTTTCAGTCGGTTAGATCACCTGAAAATACACAAGTGTGTCCACACAATGGACCTGGGCACTGCAAGTGCATCGTTGCTCCATGTGAAGATGCCCGACTTGAGGCAGGAGTTATTACAGAGGCCTTGATAGGATGCAACCAAAAAGGTGTATTTATCCTGATTGTTAACCGACAAAACAAACAATACGTGAACACAGGAAGCTCTCCACACAGGTGACATGGTGGTGTCCAGCTCTCATTATTACAAGCCTTGTCTATCCGGTAGGAGACTCAAAAGAGTCTTAGGAATTCGACAAAAACAAAAAGAATATCCTTGAATTCAAGGCTTCATGGCATGTGTAATTGATAGAAAATAAGTATTTTTTTGGGTGAACTATACTCCTTTAACAATAAAACATCTTGAAGGCAAATCATCCATTCGGACACCCACCCATGTCCACACAGAGGCCCTCTATATCTCTGTGAAAACCAAGGATGTGCGCAACATCTTCTAGATTGCATTCAGAAGTCCTAAATGAAGACAATTACACTGGCCACAGCACAGCACAACATGGTACATGTTAAGCTTTCAGTCATCACTTATATCATTACCCTCTCTATTGCACTCATACATTACGCATTGCACTTGCCCCTCATGATTATTCAATAAATACAAAAAGTGATGATATATGCTATAAAGTGCCAAACATCAGTAGCTCTGTTACACTCCAATTAGCACCAAACTTGGCACAAACACTGTGTACAACTGTTATTTTTTAAAAGGTTTGTCAATTATTGAAACTGTTTGGAAAACTTTGAATAATTTTGCTATATATTATATATATATATATATATATATATATATATATATATATATATATATATATGTATATATATATATGATGATGACCTGTGGACTAATGATAAGAACTGGCTGTATCTGTAGATATAATCTGCCATTATATGGATCTGGAGAAACAAGCACTTTCTACTTCCCATTGAGTCCTGTTCTGACTGGCCTCCGCTTGGGCACAATTTCATGTTTAGGTTGTTAAACATCTTAAGCTCATTTCATGGTTATACACAAATTCACGTTGTATATTAGCAGTAGCAGTTGGCAGGTGGCGGATCAATATCAAAGCAGTCATAGTATGTTCTCTACAGCCTTTATGTAAATTATTTGTGTGTGCGTCAATGTGTGTATTTACACAGGGGGGCACTGACAGTACACCAGCATCTCAGCTGGCAAGTGAAGGAAACTTTGTGTGTCACTATCAGGGCTATAGCGAGCGAGCCTGAGGCTGCGGAGGAGAGAGCGGCTATACATTATCACACATGTTTATTAACACGGCCATGCCTAGCGCTATGGCTCAGGACATTAAAGCACGTTTTACAAGTGTCTGCCACTATGCTTCCTGTCCCCCCCCCCCCCACACACACACACACACACTACACACAGCTGGTAGCTACATAGGCTTGTCTAATGTGCCATGATGGAGTCAGCATTTTGTGCTCATCTGTAGTCTGCTACCACATGTGAGAAAGGGGACCTTGACCTCATCCTTGTTCATGCCCACATACAGAAGCACTTACACATGTGTACTGCATGCACGCACGCACGCACATAAAGGAAGCTACTGCACACAAAATCGCATAGTATCCCTCACATACCTACTGTAATATTTAAACAAATTCCACACAAAAAAAACAAAGAATTTTACTCTTGTGTAATCGTACACACACACACACGCACGCACGCACGCACGCACGCACGCACGCACGCACGCACGCACGCACGCACGCACGCACGCACGCACGCACGCACGCACGCACGCACGCACGCACGCACGCACGCACGCGCACACACAGACATGCATGCATGCACACTGCAACTGTGGGGCTGACAGAATGGCACTCAGGAGGAATGTTGAACAACAGGAGTTAATGCATCTCGTTTGGCACAATAAAACATCTGATGAATAATTCAAGATGGCTGTCTAAACTATGCGTGTGCCGTGGAGTCCTACCGTAATATCGCATCATGTTTAATCCGTTAAGACCGGGAACGCATCCGTGTCATTATTAGATTTATTTGGCGATTAAAAAATAGCAGATATACAAGCTCGTAGATAGAGCTTGTAGATCTGCATTTATTTTTTTTAATCGTATTTTGTTTTCCAAATCTTTGAATATATTTTTGTAAGCGAACATTTTTAACTCAAATTTTTGCTTATGGGGATTCTACAAATGTTTTTTTAAACTTATGTTGCTATATATATCAGTGGTTCTCAAACTTTTTTCATGTCAAGGTCCCCCAAAATTGTATGTATTTGGCCACGGACTCCCATCTCAAAATCTGTTGTTCCAGGGAGTAGTGCGGCACAGAGGGCTTGTAGATCTGATATTTTTGAATAGCCAAAGTATAAAATAATGGTTAAAGTGGTTTCACAGATGCGTTCCCGGTCTTAATGGGTTAATTATGAATGGACCGGGTTTATTAGAGAGAGCACTTGAGCCAGCGTTTTATTTGATCGCTTTATGCCGGTGCGACGACACCTCAGAGAAAACCCACCGCATGCTTATTTTCTCTCTCCGTTTTCTCGGCCACGGTTCCTCTTTGTTTCACAGCGTGATTTCCATACGACTGCCACCTTTGGTTGTATCGTTGATGAATAAACAATCAGAACGATAAGCTGCCCGACATGGAGGCCTTTTTTTTTACGGCATGGCTCTGCAAGAGGCTTAGACGTCTGTGTGTCTGTGGCAACACATATTTCTGGGAAGGCTTAATTGGTCTGACGAAACTGGGAGAAAAAAAGGTGTAATAATTGGTTACTCTAAAAAATCTTTTTGTACTATTCCATTGTCCTGACATTTATATCACCGTCACAGAAAATCCACCATGTACACTTTTTCCCCCTTGTGTTTGTTCCTCCCACTGAATCTATTGCTTCCACAATCCATATTTCTGACTATAGTTGGCTGACTCTATCCCCTTCTCTCTCTCTCTAGCTCTGTGTGTCTGTGTGTGTGTGTGTGTGTGTGTGTGTGTGTGTGTGTGTGTGTGTGTGTGTGTGTGTGTGTGTGTGTGTGTGTGTGTGTGTGTGTCACTCTCTCTCTCTCTCTCTCTCTCTCTCCCTTCACCTCTGCCTGTGTCTCATATCGTTGCTGTCGGGTGGAAAGTCTGGAAACCTTGTATGTCCAAAACTGTTACATTTCAGGAAATGGAAAAAATAACCTGTATTTCCAATGAATCCAATGTAGTTATTATTTAGTCTCAAGCTCAATTGCTAATAGTACTTTTCAGTGGTTAAATTTGAAAAATAAAATAAAATCCACAGACAGACTTAACCACTTTGAACCTGGTGTTCTTGTTTTGGGCATTGTCATTATAGACGAAAAACTAAATAAGCAGATCTATATCTATTACCTTGTAGATCGACAATTTTTTTGCCATTTTTCAGTGACACACTGTCATCCGATGAAGTATAAAATGGGACATCAATTCATGGAAAAAACGTAAAAAGATCAAATATGGAAATACAAGGTTTCTTCCCGAAAGGGAAGAAATATTCTCCCCAACAGTTCTCTGAATAGACGCTACGCTGGGCCCTTTCATCCATAACATGATGTATACTTTTGATAAAGCCCTCTCACAGTAACTGACACATCAGTGTGAAGCTACTCGGCTCGTGGTTTAGAATACAATACAAAGACAAGATGGTGGCCTCGTCTGTGACTCTCCTCTCTCTGCTATCGACTACAGTGTTGCCATGTCTGCTTATCATAAGCGACTTTGGGCTTGTTTTTAGTGGCTTGTAAATATTGTTAGTTTATGGGCTTGTTTCTAAAGTGTAGACAGATGCTTATTTGGGCTGGTTTCCTAAATGTTGTTAAAACCAATTGTCCAACGTATCCCCGTCTGAAAACATTTTGTGCCAGGGGGACCCCCGTACCAGATTTGTGCTGTTAAAACGTTTCAAAGATATGTGAAATGTTTAACTTTTTTGGCCATTTAAAAAAAAATAGCAGATCTACAAGCTCGCAACGCCTCACGATGCAACGCGTTGTGAGCTTGTAGATCGTCTATTTTCAAATAGCCGATGTATGTAGGTTTAAAGTGCTCGTTATGTAGCCTATAGTCGCTTCTTTTGGGCTTGTTTTCATAGACCTGGTTGCTTATTATCTTCTCTCGCAAAATCTGGCAACGCTGATCGACTACACAGCTGGATCTACGCCAGGCACATGCATAACGAGAGTGTGTGCGTATACAGTTACTCCACCGCACGTTTGACAGGCATTGATAGAGGTCAGTGGGTCACGGGGCTGGTGTGCGTTCAACCGGGAGCTCGTAAAAGTCCGACATGAGGATGGAATGCTGCACTCTTATAGAAAGTAATTTAGGACTTCTGAATGCAATCTAGAAGATGTTGCGCACATCCTTGGTTTTCACAGAGATATAGAGGGCCTCTGTGTGCACATGGGTGGGTGTCCGGATGGATTTGCCTTCAAGATGTTTTATTGTTAAAGGAGTATAGTTCACCCAAAAAATTACTTATTTTCTATCAATTACACACGCCATGAAGCCTTGAATTCAAGGATATTCTTTTTGTTTTTTGGCGAATTCCTGAGACTCTTTTGAGTCTCCTACGGCATGGGTTCCCAAACTTTTCAGCCCGCGACCCCAAAATAATGCCGAAATTGACTCGCGACCCCACCTAAATCTGGAGGTCATTTATGCACATAAACTTGCACGTTCGGTGCGCATTTGTAATGTATTAAAATGTACCATTTGTAATCATTTTTAGATTGTATTTCATCCATTCTGTTGAATTTAAAGTAAAAATAAAATAAAAAATGAATTACCCAAAATAATTTCGCGACCCCACCATCAGTCTCCCGCGACCCCAAGTGGGGTCGCGACCCCAACTTTGGGAACCCCTGTCCTACGGGATAGACAAGGCTTCATCATGGGGTGTGTAATTCATAGAAAATAAGTAATTTTTTGGGTGAACTACTCCTTTAAATTATACACATGATTCTTTGGTGCCTCAACATTGTAGCAGCCGGAATCGACGTGTTTTGTCTTGTGGGTGTGTGTATAGACATGCTGTAGTACTGTATGTTGTCAACGGTCCATTCTTTCTGTGTATAAACACTGGATGGCTTAGCTTGCCCTGCAGCATTGTCAGATAAAAAACCTGAGGGTCTTTCCTCATCGCTTTGTAAAGAAATTATTTATATTTAGGAGAAGTAGTGTCCAACCCAGCTGACCACGATGGGCACACACACACACACACACACACACACACACACACACACACACACACACACACACACACACACACACACACACACACACACACACACACACACACACACAATTAAATGTCAAGAGGCAGAGTATGAAAATCAATGCAGCTTTGTGTAGACATTGGATACTAGCTAGCTAATTCTGAATGCCATGAGGATGATTATTTGACGAGTCCACTGCTGATCAAGTTGAGATACCACCCCTCCCCCCCCCTCCCAGGCTGGTAAAGCAACTGTAATCTACAGATGATTTACGGTTCAACACAGTGAGTCTGATACAGAGTAACAAATAGTCATGATATTAGTACCACCTTCTCTTTCTCGGCTTCCTCAGATAATACACACACATAGGCTAGGCGTGTGCACGCAGGCGCGCATGCACACACACACACACACACAGAGTCTGTCTCATATTCGCCTCTCTGTCTCTGTCCTCTCTCCATCTCCTTTGTATTCTCATCGCAATATCCGTTTGTTTATGTCATTTGTAATCGTTTCTGACTCTAACAGGCATTCGAGGCTCAAGGCTCGTCTCTCTCTCTCTCTCTCTCTCTCTCTCTCTCTCTCTCTCTCTCTCTCTCTCTCTCTCTCTCTCTCTCTCTCTCTCTCTCTCTCTCTCTCTCTCTCTCTCTCTCTCTCTCTCTCTCTCTCTCTCTCTCTCTCTCTCTCTCTCTCTCTCTCTCTCTCTCTCTCTCTCTCTCTCTCTCTCTCTCTCGGACCTTCTATGAGGGGCCTACAGGAACTCGATTTGGTGCTCCAGGGGCTGGTGAGTGGGCAGGCCTGTGGTATTGATGGGCTGCCAGTGGAGCATTATAAGGGTTTGTGGCAGGTGGTGGGCGGAGTCTTGCTCTCTGTATACTCAGTGAGAGTTTAGCCAGAGGGTCACTATTGATGAGCTGCAGGAGAGCAGCTGTGACCTTGCTGCCAAAAAAAGGATGACCCCAAGGAGGTGGACGAACTGGCACCCTGTGGCATTGCTCCGCACCGATTATAAACTCTTCTGCAAATCTCTGGCAAGCTGACCGAAGGAAGTGACGGGGCAAAGCTCCTCGGCTCGTGGTTTAGAATATAATACAAAAGACAAGATGGTGACCTGTCTGACTCCTCTCTCTGCTATCGACTACAGTGTTGCCATGTCTGCTTATTATTTAAGCGACTTTGGGCTTGTTTTTCTGTATTTTCTGTATTTTCACGTATCCCCATCTGAAAACATTTTGAGCCAGGGACCCCCGTTTGTGTTGTTAAAATGTTTCAAAGATATGTCAAATTTTCCACTTTTTTCCCCACATTTTTTTGGAAAGTAGCAGATGCGACGCGTAGTGAGCTTGTAGATCGTCTATTTTCAAATAGCCTAAGTATAAAATAGGGCTAAAGTGGTATGTTTTATAATATTTAATTGCAAAGTAACAAATTCAAATAATTGTAGTGGAGTAAAAGTACAATATTTGCCTCTGAGATGTATTGGACGTAGAAGTAAAAGTACTGAAAATTGGAAATACTCCAGTAAAGTAAAACATACCTCAAAATTGTACTTAAGTACAGTACTTGAGTACATGTACTTTACACCACTGAACACCAGTAACTTCCTTTGGGTTCGACCAGGGATTTATTGCGAAGATTAAGATGTTGTATTGGGACATTGACAGTGTTTTGAAGGTTTCCCACCACTGTCCATTCTGCCATGAGAGAAACTGTGTGACTTCAACCACTCTTTTTGGATCGATTGTTTAGATCGATGGTGGAAATGTTTTTCAAGGTTTTTTATTCTGGAGTTTTCCTTACAGTCGTATAGGCAGAGGGTGAATCTTAGCTCATCAATTGAACTTTGGCCATGGGCAGTGGTGGAAAGTAACTAAGTACAGTACATTTACTCAAGTACTGTACTTAAGTACAGTTGTGACTGAGGTGTATTTACTTTACTGTATTTCCAATTTTCTACACTTTTACTTCTACTCCACTACATCTAGAGGCAAATATTGTACTTTTACTCCACTGCAATTATTTGAAGACTTTAGTTACTTACTTTGTCCATTTTTAGCGGCGCTGGCGCTCTATACCTGGCTTTTCCGTCAACGTTCTGATTGGTCAGGTCTGTCAACGTTCTGATTGGTCAGGCCCGCCAAGGTTCTGATTGGTCAGGTCCGTCAACGTTCTGATTGGTCAGGCCCGTCAACGTTCTGATTGGTCAGACCCGTCAACGTGGATCCTGCTCTATACCTGACTTTGTCCGTGTTCACCGTCAACGTTCTGATTGGTCAGACCCGTCAACGTTCTGATTGGTCAGACCCGTCAACAAAGTGATTGGTCAAGCTTCACGGGACACATGGCTATAAACACATTATAAACACATATCAATGACAAAATGTATCAAAGGCGCCGCTACCTTCACACAGGGTGTGATTTTTATTTTTATTATTATTACAAAACATTAACCACTTCAGCCCTATATACATTTTGGCCATTTGAAAATAGCCCATCTACAAGCTCACAATGCGTTGCATCGCGATGCATTGTGCAATCTGCTATTTTCAAAAGATTGTATTTTTTACACATCTGAAAACATGTGAAATGGGACATTTTGCATTATGTACTTTCTACTTTTGGTATTTTAAGTACATTTCAATACTATACTTTTGTACTTTTACTCAAGTACATTTTTTATTCCGTTTTATTCTGTTGCTAGTAACAGAATATTTCTACATTGCAGTATTGATACTTTTACTTACTTTGATGCACTAACTAAAACGATAGTTAAAAATCGAATTCTCCCTCTCTCTCTCTCTCTCTCTCTCTCTCTCATTTCAGTCTCTCTCGGTTTGCCACTAGCATTTTCTCTCTGTTTTTTCCCCTTTCATTATTTTTTAATGTCCTCTGTTGTTTTCTCAAAACTTTTATCTTCCCACCCCTCGTCTTCTGTCTTTCCCTGTGGCACTTTTCTCTCTCCCTATTCTTGTTCCCACAAATCACACACACCCACACGCACACGCACACACACACAGACAGTACATGCATTATCTTTTTCCCCCCTCTCTCACTATCCCTCGTTCTCTCTCTCTCACACACACACACACACACACACACACACACACACACACACACACACACACACACACACACACACACACACACACACACACACACACACACACACACACACGCGCATGAACGCAATACACACACACACACGCACGCACATGTGAGCGTGCACACGCTCACACGCTCGCTCGCTCACACACACACACACACACACACACACACACACACATGCTCATTTTTCTCACCTCTCTCTGAGGACAGAGGGCCTCAGGGTGCTGTGGAGCATGCTGGGATGTGACTGACTGGGGGCTGCTGGGATGGGAATTGACTTGAACCCTGGGACAGAGTTTGGTCACTGGAGACACTGATGTCACAATAAACCACACATTTTATGTACACACACACACACACACACACACACACACACACACACACACACACACACACACACACACACACACACACACACACACACACACACACACACACACACACACACACACACACACACACACACACACAGCAATTAACAATTAAAAGCCACATGCCAGAAAGGTCTTGGGGGAGGGCAACTGTTTTTATTTAAGGCTATATTGGGTCAGACAATAAATTGTTAAAGAGAGAAAAGTTAAGATAAATTTGGAAATGGGGCTTGGGGGTCCACCTGTCCCTGTATCGCCTCCTACAGACTGTAACACACACACACACACACACACACACACACACCATCTGGGCTGGTTCCCTGCGGGACTTTACCACCCAGCGCCACATAAAAACTGTATTTTCTACGCTCTGTTGGTTTGTTGAGGGGAACAGAGGAAGGAGGAGAAAAAAATTCAGCTGTAGAAAAAGACTTGGAACACGCATGCACGCACGCACAAACGCACGCACACACAAACGCACGCACACACAAACGCACGCACACACAAACGCACGCACGCGTATAGACATTTTCATTCTGTAAATAAAAACACAGCTGCCTTGAACGATTTTGTTTGACGGCTTTCCAAATAAGTATCATCTCAAGAATGATATTCCCATGTCAGCCAGAACGGTTCAGTGACACAAAGAAAGAAATGGCAATATCAGTTCACAGCAAACAGCTGGGTTGAGAGATGCCACTGTATTTAATGTTGCACTTGACAAGAGTGTGAATGTAAGTGGCATAGGCCTACCGCGTTTGGCAGTCCTGGCAAAAAAAAATTGTGAGTCAACTGTAAGAGAAGACAAAATGGCTATCCCTTCAGGGCTGGTATGGCCGACATTAAGGGATTAAAGCCAATGACTGACACAACAAAAGGTGACAACATAGCCAAATTGTCTACTGAGCATTTCTTATAGGGAAGGGAAATATTTTTCAGTTGCCTCACCATGAAACTACACTGCATAATACACCAAAGAAACCTATACGTGCAAAAGGCTCACATTCAGATCTTAAAATGACGAAAAAGTGTGAGAACTACCCATTTAGAAGGCATTCGCAGAATCGTCCTCAGGTCTAAATGTCTTGCCAGCTTTGAAGGACTCCTGAAAGGTTCAGTACTCTGGGGGTGACTACACTATGTTTGCAGTAGAGTTTGAAAACCACCGCAGTGGGAAATCACTGAACCAGCATCTTCAAGCTGCTGGACATCTGAACCAGAGAAATGTTTGCTGACTCAGGAAAGTTGCATTGGCTTTTGTTATCGTCCGTCTTCAGGTCAACATACCTCCGAGAGCAAATCTTCTCAGACATGAAGGACATTCTCTACCCCCCCTCCCGCAGTCCTTTTGACCATTGACCACTCTGAAGCGACTCAAAGTGCTGAACTATACAACCCCAGATAACAGAGCTCAGCAAAGGGAACACGGCCAACGAACACACCAAATGCTAGGAATCTGTTACATTTTTTTTAGTAGGCTAAATGGCCCCTTAAATTGCTTACTTCATCTCAAGAAAAGTATGCAAAGCTGATGAATAGTGCTGGGTGGGATTCTGGGAGATATAGTGGGAATATTGCTCTAAAAGTCTAAAATGATCATTACAATGCCCTGATGGCAAAGAAAATGTTCATCAAAAATGTTGTTGCTATTCATGTACCTATGGACAACCAAAATCTGTTGGAAATATATGTTGATGTAGTGTCATACAGTAATTAAACTGTTGCTATGGAGAAAAAAAGAGGGGAATAAAGGCACATCTTCAAAAAGATACTGACCCCTGATAATGTCACACAACATCTGATGCAAACTAACACATTCCTAATCGGAGAGTAATAACCTCAAACTGGCAGTTTGGACCCCTGAAGAAGACACACACAAGCACCATCTGAGTAATTTAACTTCATTTAATCTGTATATTTAGATTTTCTATATTGTTGTGTGGTTGTTTTCGTTGCACTATTGTTTTGTCCAGTCGTTTGAGTGTTGAATGTATAATGGATTTGTATATATTTTTCCTATTAAAAAATAGCAGATCTACAAGGTCACAGCGCTCACAGATTTAGAAGGTATTTGTAGAATCTGCCTTAGGTCTTAATGGGTTAAAAATCATCAATAAAGTATTCAATCAATCAATCAATCAATCAATCACGTACGCACACACGCACGCACGCGCGCGTCCTAGTTTTTCTTCATTCAGATTTATTTCCCCTATTTTCTATGTGGACATGACTGAATTTGACTGAATTTCATTTTAATTGTATATACTGGTAACATATTGCCTTGCTGCTCATTTTGTTATGTAGAAATAAAAAGGTCTTTAAAATATGCAAGTAGTGATTAAGGACTTTTTCTTGATTATGGAAGTAATTAAAAGTACCCAGACAGGCCCCATCCGTGTGAAGTCTGCATGCGCTGATGTGTTTTGCCAATATATGCATTGTACTCTTTTCCCGTTTTGAGTATCTGGTCTCCTAATTGTTTTTGATGGCAGGTAGTTTAATCTCAGCATATTGCATAATCTGATGCCCTGTCTTTAACACCCTGTTGACCATAGATTAAATGAGTATTTACTATTATTGTTCTAAGTAGACACAATAAAATAAGATCATAACAATTTTACTTTTGCATCTAATCAAATGCATAGAAGGGAAAGGTTGCAGAGCTTAGAGGATGATGTTATGTATGTGTGTGTGTGTGTGTGTGTGTGTGTGCGTGCGTGCGTGCGTGCGTGCGTGCGTGCGTGTGTGCGTGCGTGTGTGTGCGTGTGTGCGTGCACGTGTGCATGCGTGCGTGCATTTGTGTGTGCATGCGTGAATGCATGTGTGTGTGTTGATGGTTCTCAAAGCGTCGGATGCCCGGCGGCCCTTAGGGGACCATGCTGCAGTGACAAGACAATTCTATTGCCATCTCTCTCTTCTAATCTATCCTCCAATGCTTCACTTCATTCTTTCCTTCAACAAAGAAAGAAATCCCCTTCAGGACTCACCACAAAGGAAAACATTCATTGATTATATAGTTCCATCCACACACAAGATTAGTCTATTAAAAAAAAAAAAAAAAAAAACATGGTTAAACCTTTATTTATTTGGACCTACTGTAGGTTGTCGGATAATTAATTCTTAATTACAGAACCTCCATCAAGTCAGCTCAGCGAGCTCAGAGTTCAGTGTCCCTCGGCTCTGTGACTCACTCAGCCTCTGGTGAGCTCACTGGTTACAGTAAATGAGAGGAGAAGACAGGAGATCTGACAACGTGCCTGAAGAAAGAGCAACAGACTACTGGAGCAGAGGTAAATAATACATTGACAGCAAGACTCAGCGGCAGAGACCTTTCTACATTGAAGGCGAGCCAGCAACAGTGCCGCGAGGAAGGGGTCGATTTAGTTCATTCAATTTCAGCAGCGACGTGGCCAATAAAACGATATAACACTATGAAGACGTACCTGCTTCCTTCTATTCTAGGCCATTTTACCAGTTTAACAGCAGCCAGGTTATAGGGAATACTAGTTACTGTCCAGATTCTAGTGTTTCCAGGCCCAGCCCTGTAGGCCCAGTGATTCTCAAGCATTTTAATTTCAAGGATGGTTTGGTAGCCATTAGGCCACGGCCCCCATAACTCTTAGAGTGTACAAATGGAACCAAATGGACCCGTAAGGCTCTCAGAGTTACTATTAACGGTCCATTTGGTTCCTAACTATCAATCATTCAGATAGGGACCCCCTGGAACCCCCTCAAGGACCCCTGGGGTCGGGTCCCCGGACCACTGCTGTAGGCGACATTGTTTTGTTTCAGGGGAAGTACTTAAGCTCAGACGCCCTGTGATTGTCTGATACAACGTGCTTGTTTTGCTTAAAGTGATAACCTAGTCCTTCCACCACAGTGGATTTAAAAAAAAAAAGTTTTTACTTAAGTAAAAGTATCAATACTGCAATGTAGAAATACTCTGTTACAAGTAAAAGTCCGGAATTAAAATTTTTGATCTACAAGCTCACAACGCGTCGCATTGCGACGCGTTGTGAGCTTGTAGAATGTATATATATATACAGCCAAAATGCATATTGGGCTGAAGTGGTTAATGTATGTTTTGTAATAATAATCCAAATCTACGAAGTAACTAAAGTTTTAATAATTGGAGTAAAAGTGCAATATTTGCCTTTGCAATGTAGTGGAGTAGAGGTAGTAGTACTGAAAATTGGAAATACTTCAGTAAAGTAAAGAAATACCGCAGAATTGTACTCAAGTACAGTACTTGAGTAAATGTACTTAGTTACTTTAGACCACTGGTCGTAAGAAGAAGTAAATTATGCCCCATCATGTAGGGCTAGCACTGCACTGCCCTGAGGGGCTCATTTACCGTTCAAAGAACCAGCACCGAAACGCTTCTGCTGAGAACGCACAAACATGCCCACGTATACAATGCATTATGTACACATGCTCATACAAATACTGCACACACAACGCACACAAGCTCACACAGAGACACACTCATGATCTACAAGCTACAAGCTCATTTATGAGCTTGTAGATCTGCTATTTTTTTTTTTAAGTCGTGGAAAGTTTGTGCAAATCTTTGATTATATATATTTTTTATGATATATTTTTTTTGCTTCTGCCTGGGGTCCCTGGAACAAAATATTTTGAGATGGGGGTCCGCGGCCAAATACATATAATTTTGGGTGGTCCTCGACATGAAACAGTTTGAGAACCACTGATATATAGCAACATACAGATGTAGACTGGGCTGTAGATTTAAAAGAAAAAAACAGATTTAGAAGACATTTGTAGAACAGTTACAAATGTTCACTTTAAAAACATTATATATTCAAAGATTTGCACAAATGATCACGAAAAAAAAAAAAAAGCAGATCTACAAGCTCATAGCAAGAGCTTGTATATCTGCTATTTTTGAATAGCCATATAAATCTAAAATGACACAGATACTTTCCCCGATCTTAAAGGGTTAAGGGTGATTTATACTTGAGTTCGGGCGCCAGTGTCACAGCGCTATGGGTCGCGAGCTTGTAGATCAGCTATTTTCAGCGGCGACACGGAGCGCAACCAAGTATAAATCCGGTACTGTATTTGCACCCCGTCTATAATAACAAAGGACTATCATTATAGCAGTGCATTGTTTGAGGCAGAGATGGAACAAACTTTTATTGGGGGATGTTAGTGCCATGCTGTACCCATTGAGCTGTACACAGGCACAATGTTAGTAATGACTGTAATTTCACTGCAGATTAAAAACATATTTTAATGCAGCAGTTGTGGATATCAGTTTGTATTATCGAATTGTTCTACCGGAGTAGAAACGGTGCACTCAGTCTGTACTGTGACGCACAACTCGTGACAATTGCACTCTACGATGGACTGTTATCCAATAATGTGCCTAAAGGTTTTGGACTTAATTAGTAGATCATGTACCGTATATATATATGCGTGAATTAAAAGTGGAACGCCTCTGAACAACACACACACACACACACACACACACACACACACACACACACACACACACACACACACACACACACACACACACACACACACACACACACACACACACACACACACACACACACACACACACACATCCCTAAAAGTCCATTATAAGACATGCATACCCTACTGTAACTGTATACACACACATAGATATGCACACATGCACATGCACATGCACATGCACATGCACATGCACATGCACATGCACATGCACATGCACATGCACATGCACATGCACATGCACTCGTCAACTAAAAAGACTGGCCTGCATACAGTATATACTGTACACACACACACACATCCACACATGCATGCACGCACACAAAAGGAAACATAGTCATTATAAGCATGTCACATTTCAATAGGCAGGAAACGCCGCATTCCCATAATGAAAGCAGGAAGCTGGGCTTCACAGTTCCATTTTCACATTTTGACTGTGCAAGCCAGCTGAATAAAGCTGTGATTTATGAAGAGGTCCTTCATCAACCTGTATGTTTATGAATATGACATATGAGGTAGATATTTGGCCACGACTCTCCCATCTGCACAGATTAAACTCTCTATTCATGAGCTCCCAAACATCTAGATGGAACAGGTGACAAATATGCACATTTTGGTTCCATGCTGACACCTGAGTTTCCCCACAGGGATCAATAAAGGTTTATGTCTGTCTGTCTGTCTGTCTGTCTGTCTGTCTGTCTGTACAGACAGACAACTATTGTCCAAGTTGCATTGTAGTTGATTATCTATGCATGTCAAAATAAATGTTTTTCTGTGAATGTCTTAGTATTAGTGGTATTCTTATTGGTGATGTTTATAAAGATCAAAGATGTCCATTTAGAGACAAGCCTACTGTAAACTGCCCAACGTCCTCTCTCACCAAAAGGACTCGCACAGCGAAGTGAGCCATTGAAAACCTGACAATTAATAGTTCAAATCACAACCTTTGATTCACTGCACTGGTCATACAAACATATCCCACACGAGGAATTAACAATAAATGCGTAATACACCGATGTAGATTACAGAAACATGGGAATGACAGAAATCTCAGAGAAAGATGGAGGAAGATACTGTAGACAATGCATGTGTATGAGAGAGACAGGGAGGCAGCCAGAAGAGACGATGTACAACTAACCACATGCCGCGCTATGCTAATAACTTTATCACCATCTAATTCCCAAGCGGCTGTGCTACGTCCTGAGCCGCTGCCGCCCTTGTGCATAGAATTGATATCGGGCAGAACGGTGGATTGACAGACGGTTGTGGGTGCGTACCACAGCACCATAAACTCTACAATATAGCCACGTCTTTAACGTGCCTGCATTTATGGTGAACCATAAACCGTCGCTGTCTCACCATTGGCAAAGCAATGGTAATGTTTCCATTTAAAATGCAAATGGACTCCAAAACACATTAATCTTACATGAATAAGTACATGAGTCCATAAATCCTCACAGCCAATTTACCTCCATCCTTAACAATCCCCCCCCTTAAAAAAGGGAATCAATTAATCAATCAACAAATTAAACAGCAGCGTGATCAATACAAAGGCTCTGGGCAGGGCAGGTTGCTTTGCTTGAGAGACAATTAAATTAATACCATGGAAATGAGGCAGAATTGTTTGAAAATGCAGGACTTTTTCTTTTATGGTGCAAAGCAATAATCTCACTGCCAATGCAGTAACTATAGCCAGTGATCCGGGACAAATTTGGCACTCGCCAACCCAGCCATAAATCTTCTGTGACTATACAGTATATTAAGTGTCAGGTGCCAAGCAATCCTCCCTCCTTACAGAGAACTTATAGACTTCACACGTTTGAGCCAAGGGTCATAAAGATCATCTCCTCTCATCCCCAAATCGCAGTGGTGGGAAAAGTGCTCAATATTTTTTACTCAAGTAAAAGTATCAATACTGCAATGTAGAAATACTCTGTTACAAGCAAAAGTGCGGAATTCAAAATGTACTTGCGTAAAAGTACAAAAGCATTGGTATCAAAATGTACCAAAAGTATAAAGTACTCATTGTGCAGAATGTCACATTTCACATATTTTCAAATGTATAAAGAATATTTTGGAAATAGCAATGCGTTGCACCGCGACGCATTGTGAGCTTGTAGATCGTCTATTTTCAAATGGCCAAAATGTATACAGGGCTGAAGTGGTTAATGTATTTTGTAATAATAATCCAAATCTACAAAGTAACTAGTAACTAAAGTTTTCAAAACATTCTAGTGGAGGAAGAGTATAATATCTGCCTCTGAGATGTAGTGGAGTAGAAGTAAAAGTACTGAAAATTGGAAATACTCCAGTAAAGTAAAAATAAATACCTCAAAATTGTACTTAAGTACAGTACTTGAGTAAATGTACTTAGTTACTTCCATCACTGGTAAAAACCCACCCATCATCTCCTCTCATCCCCCAAATCGCTAGCAGAACAGAACCTGACTGAGATTGGGATATTTCCGAGACTACTGCTCATCAGGAGACCACATCATTTTATAAACAAAAGCAGAAGCAGGCCCGTGAGGAACGTCACATGGATTCTTAAGATGTAGATTTTCCCACTGATATTTTCACATTCTCCCTTTGTAGCTCTCAATCTATTTGTTTACGCTGCGAGGATCGCTCCCCAGATCAATTAACCATACTGGCGTTATTCAATAAAAAAGGTCTCCTGGGGCACCGACGCTGTAATTTACATACGGTAATAAACTGAGTGATCATTGCCATATGCATTCAGGGTGATTTTGTCATATTATTATAAGCCTGAGGGCTTATGTTCATGTGAAAAGCATACGACAGACCAGTGCTGCGGCAGAGAATGGCAAACATGTACTTATAGTTAGGGAATTTTAGCAATATGTGTGGACCATCTGTGAAAAAATTTACTACCAATAGCTTTCTTCACCAATGTGTTCTTATAGGTGTCTAGCATCACCTCTCAATTAATGCAAACCCAAATCCTCGTGGAAAATCCTGGAGAGCCAATCAAAGTTAAGGAGCCCAGAGGGCTTGGGTGAAAGATATTAAAAAAAATAAAAGTCTAAAATGAACTTGTGAGGTGTCTAACTAGGGGTTTTCAGGGGTGCTGAATCCATTCCAACCATTATTTTTGAGTAAAAATGTCTCCCTGGCCATCTAATATTGGTATATTGGTTATTGTTCGTGTATAATCAGTGTATAATCAATGGTAGGGGATTGGGGTGTTGTTGAATTCATTCTATTCTGAAAAATAAAATAAGAAAATATTGCTAAACACTTGATAAGAGTGTACACCTACTGTGCACATGCTCAGTGGGATACACTGTCTGAATGTGGGAAAGGAGCGGGAGTGTTGCATCCTGGCAAATATGTCTGGACGATTTTAAGGTACGGTAGTTTATCTACTTTTTGGCATTTATTTTCCTCTGCTGGCAAAGTTTTTGATTACTGTGAATTTAGATGTCAATTTTCTCTAGCCTATTGCTTACATTGAACAACCATTAGTTAAACAATCATGACACTTGTCTTTTAGTAGACAACATGGAAGAGGATTCTGTAGCTTGTGGCTTAAGGTGCTTCATCTGTGGTGGTCCTGAGACTGAGATTCAAAAGTCACCCAAAAAGGCTATGCACATTTTTTTTCTTATTCTGAGAGTGTGGATGATGCAGCATTAATCAGAAGACTTCATGAGGACTGGAAAAACTGAGATGACCCCAAACTAAGATACCATTTGGAATGCAAAACCGAGCTATACAGTCGTGCAAGAAGTACAGTATATCCACTGGATATCGTACGTTTTTTTTTTCATTTTGATGAAAGTTCCCACTTGCAGATTTCAATTCTATTCTATGTTGTGAGTGACATCATAATTTAATAAAAAACTTTAAACATAATCTATTCTTTAGCGCAAGATGAGCAAGTCCAACGGCCAGACAGGAAGAAAAGACGTAGGGCATTGTCTGGGTCAAGTAGTTCAAGTGCTAGCTGGCACACTTGATCTACCATAATACTTGCATCCTTTGCAATGAAGGTATCAGTGTTGGCACATTGAAAAGAAACCCTGGTAAGTCTTTTGTATGTAAGATTCAAATGAATTTTGATAATTGTTTTTCTTGCTCCTCATTGTAGGCTTCCACTCAAAGTCAAATAATTTAATCATGCACATATTGTATGTGGCTACCTTTTATCCAGACAGAGCTTGGCAGTTGTATCGTGCACCTGATAATGTCTACCAGGACCGACTGAAAAGGAGTTTGATGCAGAGAGCAAAGCGACAAGGTGATGACTGGGGACTTGAAGTCGCTGGTCGCCTGGTGGCAGAAGAGGCAGTATATCATATTTGATGCAGAAGAGACTTTGAGAACCCTGTTACAAAGTCTGACGTAACATTATATGGATACACAATACAGCTGTACAATACAACTCACATTTCTTATCCTTTGTTAGTCCCCCTCATTCCTGGACCCATATCAATCTTGCAGAATACATTATTTTGAAGTCAAAAGTTTCACTATTAAAATGTATATTTCTTCCCTCAGGATAAGAAATGTGAGTTGTATTGTACAGCTGTATTGTGTATCCATATAATGTTACCTCAGACTTTGTAACAGGGTTCTCAAAGTCTCTTCTGCATCGAATATGATATACTGCCTCTTCTGCCACCAGGCGACCAGCGACTTGAAGTCCCCAGTCATCACCTCGTCGCTTTGCTCTCTGCATCAAACTCCTTTTCAGTCGGTCCTGGTAGACATTATCAGGTGCACGATACAACTGCCAAGCTCTGTCTGGATAAAAGGTAGCCACATACAGTATGTGCATGATTAAATTATTTGACTTTGAGTGGAAGCCTACAATGAGGAGCAAGAAAAACAATTATCAAAATTCATTTGAATCTTACATACAAAAGACTTACCAGGGTTTCTTTTCAATGTGCCAACATTGATACCTTCATTGCAAAGGATGCAAGTATTATGGTAGATCAAGTGTGCCAGCTAGCACTTGAACTACTTGACCCAGACAATGCCCTGCGTCTTTTCTTCCTGTCTGGCCGTTGGACTTGCTCATCTTGCTCTAAAGAATAGATTATGTTTAAAGTTTTTATTAAAGTATGATGTCACTCACAACATAGAATAGGATTGAAATCTGCAAGTGGCAACTTTCATCACAATGAAAAAAAAACGTACGATATCCAGTGGATATACTGTACTTCTTGCACGACTGTATAGCTCGGTTTTGCATTCCAAATGGTATCTTAGTTTGGGGTCATCTCAGTTTTTCCAGTCCTCATGAAGTCTTCTGATTAATGCTGCATCATCCACACACTCAGAATAAGACAAAAAATGTGCATAGCCTTTTTGGGTGACTTTTGAATCTCAGTCTCAGGACCACCACAGATGAAGCACCTTAAGCGACAAGCTACAGAATCCTCTTCCATGCTGTCTACTAAAAGACAAGTGTCATGATTGTTTAACTAATGGTTGTTCAATGTAAGCAATAGGGTAGAGAAAATTGACATCTAAATTCACAGTAATCAAAAGCTTTGCCAGCAGAGGAAAATAAATGCCAAAAAGTAGATAAACTACCGTACCTTAAAATCGTCCAGACATATTTGCCAGGATGCAACACTCCCGCTCCTTCCCCACATGCAGACAGTGTATCCCACTGAGCATGTGCACAGTAGGTGTACACTCTTATCAAGTGTTTAGCAATATTTTCTTATTTTATTTTTCAGAATAGAATCAATTCAACAACACCCCAATCCCCTACCATTGATTATACACTGATTATACACTAACAATAACCAATATACCAATATTAGATGGCCAGGGAGACATTTTTACTCAAAAATAATGGTTGGAATGGATTCAGCACCCCTGAAAACCCCTAGTTAGACACCTCACAAGTTCATTTTAGACTTTTATTTTTTTTAATATCTTTCACCCAAGCCCTCTGGGCTCCTTAACTTTGATTGGCTCTCCAGGATTTTCCACGAGGATTTGGGTTTGCATTAATTGAGAGGTGATGCTAGACACCTATAAGAACACATTGGTGAAGAAAGCTATTGGTAGTAAATTTTTTCACAGATGGTCCACACATATTGCTAAAATTCCCTAACTATTACAGGGAGAACGAGAATCAGTGGAATAAGTCTCTTTTGTGATAAATATTTTGCCAGACGACTGAATGCAGGCTCCCCTGGTTTGGCTGGTGCTACAGGTCTGCTGGTTATCTAGGACAGCTGCTTGATTGAACAGCCGAATCATCGCCGTTTCCCTTGAATAGGCTCTTTACTAGAACACGAAAGGGAAGAGAAACGCTCTGTGTGTGTGTGTGTGTGTGTGTGTGTGTGTTTGTGTGCGTGTGCGCGTGTGTGCGTGCGTGCGTGCATGCGTGTGTGCTTGCGTGCGTGCGTGCGTGCGTGCGTGCGTGCGTGCGTGCGTGCGTGCGTGCGTGCGTGCGTAACCAAACCATGAGTCAAAGATTCATGATGAGGAAAATTACAGGAAGAGAGAACACTTTGCTGGTCCACTCCTCACTATTCAAGAGGCCTGTTTTAGGGTTAGAACTAGAAGGACATAGAGGTTTAGGATTAGAGTTAGAGCTGCGATCCGTAACGTTTATGTTATACCAGGGATTCAAACCAAGGTCCCCTGCATGAGAGATCAGACTTCTACCACTCATCCAAGAGGCAATCCCCACTTGGCCAGGCACTTGCGAGCTTCAAGTGCAGTACTATACCCAACATCAGATCAGGGTCTAAATGTATCAATGGAAGAGTAGGGAGACCACCTCCAACTACAGCAGAACAAGCAGATATCGTATTAATTAACATATAGAGTAATATTAACATACTCTATATGTGTGTGTACCTGAGTGTGTACTATACAATACTGTAGGTACATGGAGAGAGTGAATAGAAAAATAGAGTCTGTACACTGGGATCATTCTCACATGAATAATTTCATGTATTTACCACCAAGGTGAAGTTTCGAGCATCTAGCTAGATTCTAGCTGGTCTGAGGAAGAGCTACATACATTACAGTACATACATTAAATCAGTGGTTCCTGGAAAGGGTTCCAAAGGGACCCTTACAAGTCTGTAACTCTCAGAGTTATGGGGGTCCTTTAAATTAAAATGTTTGGGAGAACCACTGCATTCAATTATCCATGAGAGCATGATCTTATGCACCTGGGAATTTATCGCTTGGATGTGTGTGCCTTTGCAAACTTTAACATACAGAGTGAGAGAGACATGTTGAGCGTACAGTAATCCATACTGTGGTGTTCATTTCAACATACTCTCATTCCCAAATAGTACTACAGCGACTTCTTGTAACAAATGTCACCAAACAGCAAAAGTTTGACATGACAGGAGTTTACTTATCAAGTGTACAAATGTAACCAAATGACCCCTTAAGGATCCTATAAGGGTCCACTTGGTTACATTTGTACACTTTCTGAGTTAAATGAAACAGAGGCTTTTACTGTGCGCACAGTAAAATCCACACACACACACACACACACACACACACACAGACACAGACACAGACACACACACACACACACACACACACACACACACACACACACACACACACACACACACACACACACACACACAGGCATTTCTATGGATCTATCTGGGAGGCATGCTGTGGCTTTTTCAGAAATGCAATCATGCAGCTCTGGAGGCGAAACACAGTTCACTGTGCGTGGTCATTGACACTCCACTGTAATGTTGGAGCCAGACTAACAGCTATACCTCATGGACAAACTCGGCAAACGCCTCGCTCCGGGCGTTTCTCGCGGGGCTCAAGGCCGCTTCTGATGGCAAGCCTGCCTTGTTTTACAATTTATTTTTCGATTAGTTTTCAATGTGTGTTTCAATGAGTCTACAGGGTCCGCATCATGAGTCGCGTGACATGGACCGCCCTGAACATTGAAAAGCACTGCTAAACGGGGTGCGTTGATTTAGTGATGCAATCAGGTCCCTGACCGAGCGTCAGTATGTGACGTGTTGGGAGTGAGAATGAATGTAGGCCTACACAGTAAAATGCACTTTTAATTTAACTGTGAAGAGTGTACAAATTGAACCAAATGGACCCTTATTTTACTGTGCCTATGTTACTGGTGGAGTGTATCGTCATGCTTTAAGTGTAGATATTCTTCGCTCTTTATTTAGAGTTTTATTTTGTGTCTTTTTTATGTTTTGAGATGTGTTTCTATATAAAAGACAAAGTTGTTTGAGTTGCAAATTAATTGGGAATACGTGATTGCTGCCTCCCCTCCGTGTGCAGCGGTGTGTACTGTACCTGACTGGATTGAGATTCAAAGGTCAGCTCAGCTTCGATCGAACCGCACATGCCACACACGTGCGCACTGCACACGCACACGCACACGCACACGCACACACACACACACACACACACACACACACACACACACACACTCACATGTTAGCTTTACATTCCATCAGATGATAGTCTCTCTCCATCTTTCTCTTACGCTCTCTTTCACCCCCCCTACCCCCCCCCCCCCCCCCCACACCACACCCACACACACACCCCAAATATTTAATCTAAGCATTGTGTGTGTGCATGCATGCCAAACAATAGCCAACAGTTTGAAACGATTGCAATGTGATCTACTGCACATAGACTGAAACGCCTGATTCTGGTGAAATTGTGCTTGACCAAGTGACACAAAGCAAACACAGTCAGCCTTTCCACAAACACAACACAGACAGGCTACGCAATGTCTCACAGTGTAGAGAATACATCATTTCAGATACAATAAGCACACAAAACATGTCCACTTTCTCCCTTCCTTTTTGCATGACTTACCAACGCATCGTTCTGACGTTTTGTGTCTTATTTGTAGCTATAAATGCCCATTGAAGACAATGCCTGGAAAGAGGGTTGCTATACGCTCAAATAAATTTGGATTATATTCAAATTGCACATAAACTTACCCGCTGTGACTCCTGAGACACAGAGACAGCCGAGGATGAGCAGCGGTGCGGTTGGAATGAAAAATCTCTCCATCTTTCTAACATTCGGGAGACGTGCGAGCCCATTGACTCTGACCAGGGCTATGTTAACCCCCTTGGTGTCGTTCGGCATGCACGTCAGTTCGTGCGTATTGTCTCGAATGATGAACAACACGACGGCTCGGCTACAGCTATAACGGTCTCTGCACGCTTCTTGCCGCAGATCGCCTGCTCTACTGGTGGTGGTACGGAGGCTTTTCAGCACCTGGGACAGCGACATTCAACAGTAGCCTTTAAGGTGCGACGGGCGTCATGTCCGTCTGCTGTTCCCCGGAGCGCTGCTCTCTTCCTCGGCTGCAGACAGCCGGGTGTGCGGGCACAGTCTGAAGCTTTGTGTGCAGCTCGGTCCACGAGCCGAGCTGCAGCCGCGAAATCACTCCAACCCCATCTGTGCCACCAAGGGCTGCTGCTCAATGACTCTAAACGGCTGCAGATGGCATGTGAGACGTGCTCGTTCTGTGTGTCTGAGTGTCTCTAGCTTTTTTTCCTACTGCCCACTGAGACTTGCCCAGGTTTGAAGCTTCAAAACAACCCATTCATTCATAGCATATTCCACCGAATACCAAAACGCTCGTCCCAAAACACAGCCACCCCCCGGGCAAACATAACCTCAGTAAAACAGTGCCAAAACCAACCTTATTCCTAAACTTAACCTCAGTAAAACTATGCCTTAAGCCTAACTTATTTCTAACCTTATCCTCGGTAAAACAAATACAAGCATACAAGAACCGCTGGTCCGCGAAAATTGGGGCGAGTCTTCCGGTTACCATTCCACCAGGCACAGCCCACCTGGCTCCACAATTCTACAGTAGCCTACCGTTGGTTATAGTCAAGAAAAAGTGGAATGTCTTTTTTTCCTTGGAGGCCTGTGATGCCAATTGTCTGTTATTTCTGCATGGCACGGCGAAAACGGGTTCTTTGTTCATTTTAAATGCCTTTGGCCTTAAATTATAGGCAACTTTTAGCAACTTCTGTGCTTTTTTTTGTTGGCAAACTGTTAATAAAGTATTCCATCAATCAATCGCATTGCATCTTTCGCGAGCCCAGTCCATTCACCTTCCATCACAAAGCTCAGTTCATTGCAAAGGCTACATGCTGTAGCTCCTCTAAACAAGAAGCCATACGGCTTAAAATATACATAATCACAATATTTTGGGTATATAGCCTAATCCAAACACAACACAACGACGACGGGTCAAGTTGTCCTGAAAGCCCTCCGAGTGTAGCCTAGCTACAGGCTGCTTTGACTCAACGCCAGTCTCTCATCCGTTAGTTCTCCGCATTATTAGGCTAGCTGCTGCCCACTCGTAGATTAAATATGCAAGAGTATAGGCTAGAGACTAGAGAGCCCACGCAAACAGTTGCAAGATGAGCAAAGATTCATCTCATAAATAATGTCAGCAGGCGCAGCTTTGAACTGCTTTGAGGAGAACACATCTCTTTGACTTTACCACTCATGTGACCGTCCACATCATACAATCACTATTATAACTGCACATTAACACACGTACAAGTATAGCCCCGTTTGGAACGTCGCTCTCCACGATAGTGCGGTTCCAAACGGGGTTAACTAACGTGCGTGCAAGCTGTTGGTGAAGAAAGAACCGAACAAGCTTACCTGCACTTTAAACTGCCTCTCTCTCTCACTGGTTGCGAGCGAGAACTTCGAGGGCTGCGGACTTTGTGTGTGTGTGAGAGAGAGAGAGAGAGAGAGAGAGAGAGAGAGAGAGAGAGAGAGAGAGAGAGAGCGCTGTCCCAGCTAGGATGTCAGGGCGCGCCAGTCCAAAGTCAGGCGACACCACGAAGTCCCCTGTGTCACCAAGAACTATGTTCTGTGTGTCCCTGTGTTTGCCACAACGTGTAGCCAGCCGTTCACCTCGCTTCACACCATATGCTGCGGCTGCCGTTGACGTGTTTCAGAGTCAAGGGTGTAGGAGACTGCTATGCTGCAACCCGGGGATTCATTGCACGTTGATACACGCGGGCTTGTGTAGGCTACACGTTTACATCGTTTGCTTGTAGGCTATATACCAGTGAAGGATGTGTCCTGAAAACAGACAAGAACAAAAAGGAAGAGTAAATAAAAAAAATGTTTAGTGTCTATGTTTTCTTTTTATGCAGAACTTTCACTAAACATTATATTTGTAACAAACAAGTAAACAAACACACAAAACATGCATTTTCATTGGGATCACTTTTTTTTTCTTAATACCCAAACCAAAGATTATAAAGACCACGTGGCTTATTTGGAAAAAAAATCCTGTAAACAAATCCTCAGTGTTCAGTTAAAATGAACAATTTAGCAGTGAGGGTTCTTCCAATTTTTCAAGAAACAAAGTAATTAAACTCCAAAAGACATAAATCTTCAGAGTTCTTCATTAGATGATGAAGAACCCAGTTGCTTCTGATATGCCATGGGACTGCCAATATAACAGCCAAAATAATAAAGGCTTTTTTCATTTGGAACTCTGGCAATTGAGTGCATTGGAGTTTTTTAGTATAGTTTAATTACTAGTCCACTTTACACCCACCAAACCCACCAAGCATTATTTTAAGCCATTAAGGCTTACAGTGTTCACAATGTTTGGATCATCGACAGATTTGCCATTACAGTACATTTTTCTTAACCACTTAAACCCTATACTTCATCGGAGTCCCACAAGGGTCTATACAAGGCAAGGCCCACCTCCCTTTTCCCACTGTATAAACCAAATCTCTTTGCTGAAATTAGCCGTAACATGTTGTGATTCTAGGATCTTCTCAGTTCTCTGCACTGGCTTAACTGTTGGAGTAACTGGAAAGGGGACTCAATTGCACAACTGCAGTGGCAGGGTAGGTACCCTCACAAAAAACATGCAGTAATCCTGGTCTCTATACTGCCTCCCCCTGGTCAGCCGGGGCGCCTGATGGAGGGGAAAGGAACGTGTTCCTTCCATGCGCTACGTCCTACCGGGGAAACTACCCCCTGTCAGGTGATAAGAAGCGGCTTGCTCACTCCTCATATGCGTTGAAGGAAGCATGAGCTCAGTTTGGGGCTCTCCCCAGGCCGGCAGAGGGAGAGTGGCGCCCAGGATTACAAGCTTAGGCATTGGCACTGGGTGAAAAATGGGTTACAACATCGTGGGATAAAAACAACTGCAGTGGCAGAAATATTTTTGTCAGGCTGGAAGGCCAGGCAGTGGAGATTACTGTATGTTTTCGCCCGCCTGTCTGCCTGCCTGCCCGTCCGTCCGTCCGTCCGTCCGTCCACCCATCCGCCCGTCCGCCCGTATATTTAATTGGTATCAAACTTTGCATGCACACTCCCAGCAGGCCAAGGAAGACAATCCACCCCACATTTGCTATACATGCTATACAAGGCCGCTTTACATTTTGGCGTATAACTCTTGAACCGCAGGTTTTACAACCATTTCAGTTCCCCCCAGGGTTCCTTGTATCATGACTACTAGGGTTGCAAAGGGTTCCTGGAAAATGTCCTGGAACTTTTCAGACAATTCCAGGGAGGAACTTAAACTCAGGAAATCACCGGTCACACAAAACTTTAATTCTGCCTTTGCGGGCGGGTTCTGCCAATGGTTTGTTACCATTCGCCGATTTTTCCGCAAAAACAATGCTCCGTTCCCATTGAAAAACATTTGCAGAATCCGCCCGTATAGGCAGAATTAAAGTTTGATGTGACCACTCCCTAATAGTGAACGTATTTGGGGGGAATGATTTAAAGCACAAGATCAGAGTGCATGGAGACGATATGGAGGCCTGAGAGGATTTTCCTTTTTCTTGGAGGGGAATCATAGGGAATACTTTTGTAGTTTATTACAATGTTAAATGAGACAACTAATTGAATTAAAGTTCAGTTAAGCTAAATGAGGCGTCATGAATCTGACATTGACAAAGTCCATGGCTTCTGTCTTGACGTTTGCCAGGCAACCGCCACAGCTCGGATTCTGTCACTGGCTTTAAAGCCCCTCCCTCCCCGTAGCCCGTAGACTTGCACTCGTTTTGTCTGTAGCCCGGTTACGTTGCGACTTTATCCAACTTTATTAGGCGGCCGCTAGGGATGTCCGATATTATCGGCCTCCCGATATTATCGGCCGATATTAGCATAAAAATTGATATCGGGAAAATATCGGTATCGGTTTTTGAAAATAAATAAATAACATTTTTTTTTTTTTTTGCTTTATAAATAAGTTACAGGAGTTCTTACTGTATATGGTGTGTGTGATATGAAATTTGAGCTTACCCTAATCACAATAATCCCTGCATATATCGGTATCGGTTGATATCGGTATCGGTAATTAAGAGTTGGACAATATCGGTATATCGGTTATGGGGCGTGGGGCGGCAGTGGCTCAGGGGTAGAGTGGCCGGGTAGAGTGAACTGGAAAACCGCAAGGTTCCCAGTTTGATCCCGGGCTGGGGCGCTCAACTAGAGTTAGTGTCGAAGTGTCCTTGAGCAAGACGCTGAACCCCTAATTGCTCCCGGTGAACAGGTTGGTGCCTTGCATGGTTTCCTCCGCCATCAGTGTATGAATGTGTGTGAATGGGTTAATGGCACAATCAATGTAAAGCGCTTCGGATAGAAGCGCTATATAAATGCACCATTTACCATTTATCAAACTAGATCTCAGGTGTAGTGTCTATAATGGACAGGTGGAAGGCACTTGCCCTTGCTTTATTGGAAGGGGAGATGCAACAAGCTAAAAAAAATAAATAAAATAAAAAGAGTTTGAGTTCATGAGACTATCCGAAATAGGAAACAAGAAGCTGATTACTGGCGACTGGTCGAAGAGCTTCGCTTTGATGATGGACGGTTCAGATTATATTTTAGAGTGACACAGAACCAGTTTAACAAGCTCCTTGGGATGGTCCTTTGACTCACCCGATTGGACAGAGGGGGAAAGGCAGCATCTGTCTCAAGCATTTATCTGCTTCAAATAGACATGGCGTATAGAATGCATAAATGCAAGGTGTGTGCGACACACGGAAAGATGCGCAAGACCATCGAACCACGGCATTCCAATTGCAAAGCATTGGCAGAATCCACCCTCATAGGTAGAATTAAACTTTGGTGTGACCGCGCCCTGAAAGTTTTTTTTTTTTAGGGAGAGATAACTCTTGTTTTGGAGGAGGGCATCAGGGTTTTTCTTTCTTTCTTTCTTTCTTTTCTTTTCGTATTAAAAAGGTCTTAAAAGTCCTTAAATTGTCACTTCACTGTCATCTAAGTGCAGCACAGGAATGAAACGCCTCAATAAAAGGCAGGGACAAACACAAAAGTCTTCTGCTTTGATTTATCCAAACTGTGAGTCGTAGCAGACTGCAGTTTTCTGGAAGTTTGTTGCAGATAAATTTATGTGGTGCATAAAAACTGAACGCTGCTTCTCCACACGTTTAGTTCTGAGACTCTGGGTTCAGAAAGCAGACAGATGACCCGAGAGGTCTGGACGTCCTCATGATGTACAGCACAAGATCAGAAATGTATTTTGGCCTTAAACCAGGGGTCTTCAACGTTTTACAGGCCAAGGACCCCTTAGCTGAGAGAGACGAAGCAGGGACCCTAAATTGTGTTGCAGAACTGTTTCATAGATTTCATAGATAGCTTCATAGACTTGTTTGACAGCAGCAGTGTTGAGTAAATGTATGTATTTTTGGTTTGTTGACTTTTCTATTAATATGTTGGATTCATGTTAATGTGTATTTTCAGACATTTAACCACTTAAACCCTTGATACTTAGTAAACTTGACCGTTGGCTCTGTACTTGGTCTGCTCTTTCTTCCCTCCACACCAAAACTCTTTGCCATAAATAGCCGATCTACAAGCTCACAACGCCTCGCGCTGCAAGGCGTTGTGAGCTGGTAGATCAGCTATCTTTGGCAAATGTTCCCCTCAGAATAGGGATGCTAGGGTTCAAGTGCTTAATGTAAAAACAAAAAGTTCCTATCACACAAGGATTTGGCGTCCCTCCTATAGTAACTCTGAGGACCCCCTAGGGGTCCCGGACCCCCTCTTGAAGACCCCTGCCTTAAATCATCCAATGCTTTCTAAACCAGCAGGAGTATGTTTGAAATAATACTACTGGATGCTTTACGCAAGGCAGCACAAAAACAAGCTGCTGAATTGTCGACAGGTTCCAAACAGGGGGAATTGTAAGAGAGAGATCTCTTAAAGTCCTGGGCCAACAGAATATTAATGGTCTTTAAATCCAGCACTCAGCAAACACATAAAGGACTCAACCCAAGCGAGTAATTTGCTTTTGGAAATTGGCCTTACCTTATAGTCATCTACATTAAACGCAGATCAAGCGGATAATCACAAATAAATCTTTTATGGACAATGTAGTGTAACCTCTTTCACCCCAGTGGCACCACTGTTTGTATATCCACCTATACTGTATGTGTGTGGATGGCCGTGCATTTACGCTTGAGTATACGCGTGCATGCCTGTATGTGTGCGCGCGCATGTGTGTGTGTAGGAGTCGATCTGCTGCAGGATCCGTCCCTCTGCTTTTGAAATCTCCCCTCTGGTCATTCAGTTTTATGGTCGGTGAGAATGTGTTGGCTTCTGGTCAGTGGTCAGACTGAATCAGGAATAATGCATTTTCTGCATACTGTACGTGCATTTCCTTTTGGGAAACGTACACCTTCTGATATGTTTGATAATATCACAATTGAACCATTTAATTAAATTACCCTGGCAGTTTTTATAGTAAACTGTAATTTGTTGATTACTTTTGATGCAGTAATTGTTTTTAGGTATTAAAAAGGTTTTAAAAGTCCTTAAATTGTCACTTCACTGTCATCTGGGTCCCGACCCACAGGTTGAGAACCACTGCCAGAGTACAGGATCACACAACACTGGCTTTGTTCAGGTTGCAGGTTTAGGATCTTTAGGACTGACAGCACACATTTGCAAATGATCAGAACGGATTTGTGTATTCAGACATCTTTGAAAATAACAGATCTTCAAGCCCACACGTGTCACACACGTGAGCTTATAGATCGGCTACTTTCGGCAAGCGGCAACTGTCATCTTTAGAATGATTTGAATCACATTTCAAACCAGCTGGGTAGGCCTACTGTCTGTCTGTATTTCAGATCAAATCTGATTTGCACGCACTGATTTGCTAAATCTATTTCCATGTGTTCTTTTGCAGTTCAGACTTGATAAACACCAATCTGATTCCAAATACATGTAGCCTACTGGCCAAAAATCGGATTTGGGCTGCCAGTGTGAACACCTAAAATGAAAGGTTTTCAGATGTAACCATTTTCTACCAGAAAAGCAAAATCTATGAAGAATCTCAAAAAGTATAACAAACAAACAAAAATCCCTGGCACAGAGGTCCAAGTCCCTGGTTCACAGACAGATGGCCCATTTTGTGTGAATTAATAAATAACAATTTTCTACCAGAAAAGCTAAATCTATGAAAAATCTCAAAATGTATAACAAACAAAGTCCAAGTCCCTGGTTAACAGACAGATGGCCCATTTTGTGTGAATTAAAGTATGATTTGTTGAGGCACGGAGCTACATGATCAGTTTCAGACACAAAGACAGAAAGTTTAGCCTGACAATGCGTCGTGGGAAGAAAATAGACGGCCAAACATTTGTTAAAATCCAGAACATGGTTTAGCAAAATCATATTTTTGCACACAGTGAGGAAAAAAGCAAGCAAAACAACCTGCCATGAATATTTCAAACATGCCAATATTTCCCCGTCACCATGCGATGGAAGCTTCCGGCAACTTTTGAGGTGTTCAAAATGAGTTTGGATTATCAGCTCAGACAAGGTCACAAAGAGGTCAACGCCGCGTGACCAAGAGGATTTGCAGATATTATTGGGTGTGGGTGGAGAGGAGAGGAGAGGAGAGGAGAGAGATTGGTGGCATTTTAACCCATTAAGGGAACTGTGTCATTTTTAGATTTGAGCTAAAAAGCATTATTTTACACTTTGGGCTATTCAAAAATAGCAGATATACAAGCTCATAGCGCGGCACCGAGTGCCGCGCTACGAGCTTGTAGATCTGCTATTTTTGAAAAATTGTGAAAATATGTGCAAATTTTTGAATATATATATTTTTAAAGCGAACATTTTTTACTCAAATCTTTGCTTCTGGGGGTCCCTGGAACAAAATATTTTGATGGGGGTCCGCGGCCAAATTCATATAATTTTGGGGGTCCTTGGGGGTACATGAAAAAGATTGAGCACCACTGATATAGAAACATACGTTTTTCAGAAAACTGTTGAGATTTAGGAGACATCTAGAATCGGCTTCAGGTCTCAACGGGTTAATGCTTTGACTGTGGTGCAGGTATACAGCACATGATGATGATGATTATGATTATGATGGTGGTGGTGATGATGATGATGGTGGTGGTGGTGATGTAACTGTGGGTGAAGATTGCTCCTCAGTTCTCATGAAGCCACTCTGTCCTTGTGTTTACCTGGAGAACGTTGATTGGCATACCACCGTCCTGCATCTTTAGCCATTTCCTCTCCTCTCTCTCTGCTCACATGTGGAGCCACTGCTCGGATGATTGAGTTGCCGCTTGTAATCTCATTACCGCTCCTCCGGATTCAGAGTTCACTTGCTGCTTTGTGATTATAAGATGCGGGAAAATGGGGAAAAGCTTCTTATGGCAGAAAGCAAAGCCTTTTTAGTCGCCCAAATGAATGCAAATTAGTTTGAACGACAGCTGGAAACCTCTGGCACGAAGCATGGTAGCCAAAATCATATAAATACCTCAGGTTCCCTCATGAGGCTCCCCACGGTTGGGGTTGGCAATTATTATTTTATCATTTTATCATTTAAAATCATAATCTTGTCACAAAAGTGGAAACCTAGTAATCCAATTGAAGTTCTATATATAGAAAACGTGCTGAACTTTGTGGCAAGTTCTCTGTCGTATACATATTGTAATTACGTTAAGATTTTATAAACAAAGTTAATGGGGCTTGGATCAGGCTGTGAAGTCCCAGATCCACATTGAAGTCATGCCGTTCCCATGTGGATCTTGAGATCGACAATTTTAAAGAATTGGCACATTCTAGACTAGAGTCAGAACTAGCCCTACTGTATATACTGTCTTTGAAGCTCCCCCTCCTCATTTCGAAACATATCCGCAATTTGAGAAGATGTGGTACATTGGTGCATTTCTTTACATAAGTATAGACCTGCACTACCTGTTCACACACTTCTCAGCTCTTTCTCCCTAATGGGAATTACTGCTGTGGCAACTGTGCACAAAGATAGTGCAACTTTAAGTAGTGTGTGAGGGTTCTCTCCGTTCCTCCCATTGGATTATACTGTATAAACAGTCAAACTTGTGCTAGTCAGGTTCATTCTGCAGTACAATTTGAACTTGATAAAGCTATGGTCTTAGCTTGTTCTTGACCTTGAGGGCAAAGGATGCAGTTAGTGAGTGAATTACTGCTGTGACCCTCACATGGGGCAAGAACGTGTGTATGTTTTGTGTTTTTGGGGGCATTCAAACATGTTCAAAAGTTGTGAAAATGGATGATCTATAAGTTGACAATGCATCGCATCGTTTGTACATCATATATATTCGCTATTCGTCGTACAACAAATTATATAGGGCTTAAGTGGTTATGGTTCCCCTCTTAGATGCAGTGGTGTAAAGTAACTAAGTACATTTACTCAAGTACTGTGTATTTAAGTGCACTTTTGAGGTATTTTGATGGCTTATCTCTCTCATAGTCTCCTGCTTCCATTGTTGCTTTTCATTTTCAGTGTTTCCAAGTCCATTTTTTTTATATTAAAATTGTATTCCACATTTTTGCAATAACACTTCACATGATAATTACATTTACCGGTAGGTTTACCAGCGGTTCCAAGGTCAGTGCTTTCTTGTGGGTTTTCTATTTTTTTAAAACGTCCCTTTCGGCTATCCCCCTGCTTCCAAATACCCTCTCCCTACCTTCCCACCCACCTGCCCATCCCTTAAAACTATAAGAGAAGAAAAGGGAAAACGAAAAAGAAAGCATTAAGAACAGAAGCAAAGAGAGACTGCCAGTGTTTATAAAAGTTTTCAACCGAGCCACGGACAGCAAATTTAATCTTTTCAAGTTTCAAAAATGACATTAAATCGCACAGCCAGGATGCGTTTGAACGAGGTAAGTGGTTTTTCCATAGGAGGAGGATTCGACGACGAGCAATTAAAGAAGCAAATGAAATTATATTCTTTTGTCTGGTGTTCATTCAGGTCCCCTCTTCAGGGACACCAAAGATAGCAATGTAAGGTGATGGATCCACATTTAGTGCTAATATTTCGGAAATAACATCAAAGAAAGATCTCCAGTATTCCGTCAGGCTTGGACATGACCAGAACATATGAGTCAGATCGGCCAAGTACATTTTTAATACCGGACTTTTATTTGTAACAGTGTATTTCTACATTGTGTTTTTTCATTGGTACTTTCACTTTAGTACAAAATGTGAGAACTTCTTCCACTGGTGGGCGTGTGTGCTTGGCTCGTGTTGTATTTGCCAGCTGTATTTGCCAGTCTCACTCACACCGCAGCTGTGCCAGCTGCGGTGTGAGTGAGGGTGAAGGTCGGGAGACCCCAAATGTGTGGCAGGCAGCAGACATGGAGGTGACAGCATCCCGGTGACACTGGAACAGATCAAACGGAGCTCTGCCAAGAATAGAATGACGGTCACCTGCTGCCTCTACTCCCAAGAATGGAGCATATCACCCCAGTTCTTAAATCCTTAACCCATTCAAGCCGGGAACGCATCTCTGTCATTTTAGATTTCTTTAGCTATTCAAAAATAGCAGATCTACAAGCTCATATAGCTATGAGATTTATTCTAGATCTTCTATTTTTTGGAGAAATCTTGAATTTGTCATGCAAATCTTTATATATATTTTTTTGAAGCAAACATTTGTAACTCAAATCTTTGCTTCTGGGGATTCTACAAATGTATTCTAAATCCTAATAGTTTTTTTGAAAAAAACGTATGTTGCTATAAAATCAGTGGTTCTCAAATATTCAATGTCAATGCCAAGGACCACCCAAAAGGATATGTATTTGGCCGTGGACCCCCATCTCAAAACATTTTGTTCCAGGGATCCCCAAGAAGTTGTAAAAGATGTTTGCTTAAAAAAATATATATTCAAAGATTTGCACACATTTTCAAGATTAAAAGAAAATAGCAGATCTACAAGCTCATAGCGTGGCACTTGGTGCCGCGCTATGAGCTTGTATATCTGCTATTTTTGAATAGCCCAAGAAATCTTAAAATGAAACTGATGCGTTCCCGGTCTTAAAGGGTTAAACTGGCTCCCTGTGTGTCAAAGAATTGATTTCAAAATACAACTGCTGTAAAGCTTTAAATGGTTTAGGGCCAAAATACATTTCTGATCTTGTACGATATCGTGAACCATCCAGATCTCTCAGGTCATCTGGGAAAGGTCTGCCAGCAAAGACCAAGGCTTTCTTCAGACTGCAGGCAAATCCAATTTGTTTCTCAAATCTGATCTTTGGGACTGACTGTCCACAGATCAGATTTGTGTTTTCAGACATCATTGACCTGATCTGTGTTGGTCGCTGTGGTTAAACAACAACGTATACGTGCCGCTCTGACAAAAACAACAGATCTACAAGCTGGCGATCGTGATGCCACATGAAGTGGTTATTTTCAGCAAGCAACACTGCCATACAATGAAGTATGAATCAGGCTTCAGTGTCCGAGTGAGACGCAGCTTTAGAAATCAGATTTGACTCACATTTCAAACCACCTAGGAATGAAGTTTCAAATCTGATTCGCAATAATCTGTTAAATATTTTATATTCTTTTGCTGTTCAGACTTGATAATAACCAGACCACTGTCCTATAGCACATGTAGGCACTGCAGCTCATTGTGAGATGCTTCCTCCACAGCCGCCAAGACGTGTGGTCTTACCATAAGGCTTAAGCCTCAGGAAAACTGGAGTACACTGCCAGCCACCACAGAGTGTACAGTACAAACCCACCATCCGTCAGCATCGACAAAGACATCTCAGTGCAGAGTTTTTCCCCAGCCAATGATATCACCCCGCCCCGTTCTTGCTTGTGTTGTCAGCAACAAGATTTTTAGATTGTGGTCCTAGCAATATTAGATTGCTAGGACCACATCACCAGCGACAAAGTCCTGGAGAGAGCTCATATACCTAGCAGATAATCCACCCTGCCACTTTGTCAGCTGCACAGGACAGGACATGGTCTTCTGCAGTGAGCTGTGTCAAGTTAAACGTGACAGAAGTGGACCCTGGAAACGCTCTAAAGACCAGCTCAAGTACCAACTCACTGTCGCAGGCATGGACACTAACACTTGAAAGCTCAATGCTGCTGACAGAAGCTCCTGGCACTCTGCAGTAAACGACATAGTGGCACTCTGCAGTAAACGACATAGTGGCACTCTGCAGTAAACGACATAGCCTTGAAGCACAATAACATCAAGCAGATAGGTGCAATGCACAGTCTCCTCAGTTCAGGAGTTCAAGTGCACCAGATGCCAAAAACATCTGCAGGCCAAGGATTTACTGGACATCAACAAGCCTGCCTCAAACAAAATGACCCTAAGCACTAAAGTCTTCCTATGATCTTTGCAAATCGTGTGTGTGTGTGTGTGTGTGTGTGTGTGTGTGTGTGTGTGTGTGTGTGTGTGTGTGTGTGTGTGTGTGTGTGTGTGTGTGTGTGTGTGTGTGTGAGCATCAGGGGAAGGCCGGTGACATCATGTGGTTCACGTTTGACCGTTCATTCTATGCCAAGGAGGCAACAGTGACCTTCCTCACTGTGCCAACCAATGAAAGACTTGTCAGATGAGCATTTTCATCATATATCCCTTGTACATCCCATCTCTCCCACACACACACACACACACACACACACACACACACACACACACACACACACACACACACACACACACACACACACACACACACACACACACACACACACACACACACACACACACACACACACACACACACACACACACACACACACACACACACACACACACACACACACTTCCTGTCAAGTCACCTGGGAGCAGATACCCACTATGTAGAAAGGACAGCGCTGTACACCCGCCTTCCACACAACATGTCCAACAACCAGGCCACGCTCACTGCACCGCCATCAACACCTCTGACGCAGTATGAATATTCATAGCACCCGCCAAAAGTCATGTTAGCCTCAACCTCACCCCCCCCCCCCAACCCCCACCCCAGCCTCTTCCAGATGCTTCTTTATCCCATTCAAACCGGGAAAGTATCTATGTCATTTTAGATTTGTTTCGTTGGCTATTCAAAAATAGCAGATATACAAGTTCACAGCGCGCTTGTATATGCTATTTTATTTTTTATTTTTTAATCTTGAAAGAACTGCTGGTTTAGAAGGCATTTGTAGAATCGGCTTCAATAAAGTATTCAATCAAGGTTTTAATGGGTTATAGGAGATGTCTCTGAATCAATCTCTGCTGTTTCATCTCAGATGATCTATGCATGCTTTGAGGATTTATGGGGGGGGGGGGGGGCTTTGATAGGTGCTGGGAGACAGAGGGAATGGGCAAATGCCGATATGTGTTGGAATGTTGGGTATCACTGATCGGCACCGAGTGTGAGCAGAAAACCATTTGACCGTGAATTGAGGAGTTAAGCAAATGCTGACAGTACCACAAGAGCATTAGAGAAGTCTGCCAGCGCCTTCTCATACGGGTCATCTCAGGGGAACTTCTGTGTAAGTGCATTCGTGGGTTTGGGTGGGGGTGGCTGGGTGTTGTGCATCAGTGTCATTTAATTCCTAAGTGCACACCAAAGTACCAGGCCAAAAAAAAGATCAAACGAAAATCGTTAAACAAACGCACTCACTGACTGTGAATAAACGGAGCCATTTCATTCACCTGAGCATATGGTGCACTAGAGGTTTTACATCCCTAAAACCCATCCACCATGCCACACAAAATGAATAAAGAATAATGGGCTTGTTATTCTAATATCACCTTAATTCTCTGATTGAAGGTCAGGTCACTGCCTTGCTTATCACCATTTCCAACAGTATTTGTGTTTTATTAAACACTGTTTAATTCCAATAACTGCGATACCATGGTACAAAGCCTGGACGATTAGACACTTTAAACACTGTATACTTTGTCGTACAACGAATACCAAAAATAACTACTCTTTTTTTTAGGATTATTGAACATTTGTGAACATTATAATGACATCCCAAAGATAGGGACGCCAGGTAAGAAGTGATTAAATCAACTGAATCGACTCCAGTCGAACGGAATGTTACCTCTTTCTGTAGCTATACGACCGAATCAAATCATTCAGCTCCCGGCTATCCTGAAAACGTGCCTGTGACACTCATTTCAACACAAATGGCCTCTGCTACACTTTTATGGGCCTCTGGGCGATGGAACACACACCAGTAGTTAAAACAGGAGAAGCGCTGAGCGTGCTGCTGAACCCGGTGCCTGTCTCATTCATAGGCTGATTCACGGCAGCCATTACAGTGCTTGAAGAGACGGACTGCCTGATTGGCGCCAGGAGCGCAGGGCCTGCTCTAAATCTCCGCCGCCTTATAGACAAACACTTGAAACTTACTGTGGGTGTCAGAGAGACATTAACAGAAACCAACAAAGAAGTGTGGAGGGAAAATGAAACACACAAAGACAAAAAGATGCTCAAGAGAAGAAAGACAGAAAGAAAGAAAAGGAAAAAAGGAAATGAAAAGCAACAATGGAAGCAGGAGACTATGAGAGAGATAAGCCATCAAATGGCCAACCGTGTGGTCGAGGAGAGAAGCAAGACGAGGAGGAATTTCATTAGCTTGAACCACTAATTCCTCAAAGTCAATCAATGACCAAGGATTTAGATGCTGGGGAGACGCAAGACTGTAATGCTGCAGCCTGCAGCCTGGTACGAAGCAGTGTGTTATGTTCAATGGCAACTACACAGGGATAAAATGATGCAAATGATGAATATGAATGTGTTTTATTCCACTATGGGGCTGTTTTTTCCTAGCAGGGCAAGACTTATGAATAATTAATGAGCCAAGTGTCCTCATGTTCGGAGGCACAATCATGTTCCAAACAAGGCAGGCACACAGATAGAAGCAGGCTTGCGATGGCCACACTGTCGACTCAGCACCGTGTCTGAGTTGCATACCGATGGGAACCAGTTGTAATCTATTTTTGAAATTGCACATACAGTAGTACTTGACAATGAGTTGCATTTAGTAATGTTGATATAAAATGTATTTTGTTTTTAGAAACTTGCCATTCAGCCTATCCGTCGTTTGCAGAAAAGTAAAATGCCAACCTTTTTGTCAGCCAATAGCACTTAAATACTTAGTTGACCAGAGGTTCTCCAGGGCTCTATCCTTGGCCCACTCCTTTTTAGCGGTGCCAACCGCTCTAAGCTTGACTTTGTTCGTATGTCCGTCCGTCCGTCCGTCCGTGTGTCCGGATGAGCACGGGATTTTAAACATCTATAACTCCAGTTTGCATCATGCCACCAAGGCCAAATTTGGTATGTGGACTTAGACCACCAATAGGGACGAGCATGCATTGCTGAAGTTATCAAAGAGGGGTCCAGGGACCCCCAGCGCCCGTATGAGCACGGGATTTTAAACAGCTATAACTCCAGTTTGCAGCATGCCACCAAGTCCACATTTGGTATGTGGACTTAGACCACCAATAGGGACCAGCATGAATTGCTGAAGCCCCGCCCCCTCTGTCTTCCCATTGGCTGGC
Source organism: Gymnoscopelus microlampas (assembly GCF_963454915.1). Lineage (NCBI taxonomy): Eukaryota > Metazoa > Chordata > Actinopteri > Myctophiformes > Myctophidae > Gymnoscopelus > Gymnoscopelus microlampas. Next base: position 36,480,406 of record NC_139957.1, read on the forward strand.
CTTCAAACAGCCATAACTCAAGTTCGCAGCATGCTACGGAGTACAAATTTTGTACATGGACTCAAACCACCAATAGGGACGAACTGTAATTACTTAAGCCCCGCCCCCTCTGTCTGCCCATTGGCTGGGCTGTAAACAGCCATCATTCCAGTTTGCAGCATGCTACAAGGGCACCGCTTCCTTCATTTAGTAACCAAGTAGCCAATAAGGCTCCAGGACGCAGCCTTTCCAGTCTCAGGAGGCGAGAGGCACATGGAAAAAACGGAATGAGAGAATGATGACGGTGTGAGGGACAGAGGGAGAGCTGGAGGAGGGCTGGAGGGAGGTATACAGTAACGGCTAATTCAACAAGTTTAGAATTCAACGAAGCTGACTGAATCGAAGGCCTTTGTGATGTTGATAAGGGCTCTGCTCCCTGCATTTCTCCTGGATCTGAGAATATGCACGCACGCACGCACGCACACAATGGATACAGTGTTTGATGATGTAAAATCTAATGCCTATACTCTAGATCAAACAAACTGAACGATACACTGGAGGTTGTGCTCGTATTGTTTGTTTGCTGTTTGTTCTTTCTTGTTTGTGTTGGAGGGCTAATTTGCAGGAGAAGCCGACCATCTTAATAACATTTTTTTTGTCGCACACACGCACGCGCGCACACGCACACACGCACACACACACACACACACACACACACACACACACACACACACACACACACACGTCTGACTATACTATCTTTGTGGAACATCAAGATATATTTTAATTACAAATTCTACTTAGCCTGTTAGCCAAACCTAACCCTAACATTAACCACAAACATAACCTAATCCTAACCTTAACCACAACCTATAACCTTAAAGCTGCACTATGTAACTTTCCTCCTCTACGCCGGATCTGAACCCGGTTTCTTGCACAAGTGCTGACATTTTAACCATTGAGCCTGCTTGCTCAGGGGATAAAATGAATCTTGACCATCAGGTCAAAATTCGTATCAGATCCAGACCTTTGACACGATTTAAATGTCTCAATAGAAGAGCAGGGAGACAAAATACAACCACCCCAATTGTATAAGTTATATTGCATTAACATACTCTACCATACAGATTGGACAAAATTACATTCTATTCATTAAAAAGATTATAGTGCTGCTTTAACCCTAAACCTAACCCCCAAATCCCTATTTCCTAATTCTAATCTTATCATATTTGTAACCCTTAAATCTAAAATATTTTTAAGCACATTAACCACACTTATCCTCTAGTTGTAATGACAGTGTGCATATAGACTCATGGATTCATAGTAACCCCTTAAGTCCCTTAAATATATGAATTGGAAGCATGCGTCTATTTATTTTGTATGTATCTACGCATAGTATTTTAAGTATTTAGGCTTTTGCACCGGCTTTGGTTCTCAAACAGCAAATACTTTTCAAAGAATTATTTTCCCAAAGAACCTTTGTTGAGTTTCACACTACGAGATACAGTAGATAGATTAACGGTGTTAAAAATGTGTCCTTCCTTTATTTGACATATGCAGACATTGCTATAAAAATCCATTCCATGTGGAAGGAACACACAAAAAAGCTCTAACGCTGGCAGTTAGAGGCTGCTCCTGCAGCCTCTAACTGCCAGCATTAGAGCTTTTCTCTTCTCTCTCACCCATTCTTGCCGCTCTCTCTCTTTCCTTCTCTCCTAGATACTGCACACTCACATTCTCCCCCTTTATGTCTCTCGCTCCTATCTCCC